>NC_048596.1:64095009-64427509 GCF_003668045.3 Cricetulus griseus
AGGGTTTCTCTGTGTAGCTTTGGAGCCTATACTGGCACTTTCTCTGGAGACAAGGCTGGCCTTGAACTCACAGAGATCTGCCTGCTTCTGCCTCCCGAGTGCTGGGATTAAAGGCGTGCGCCACCAATGCCCAGCGTGTATTGTTTTCTAATCTCAGTTAGTTAGTGAAATGCACTTGAAATCCTAGAACTGGTGAGGTAGAGACAGGCTGATCCTTGAGGCTCAGTGGTCAGCCAGCCTAGTGTACTTGGCCAGCTCCAGGCCACTGAGAGATGCCGCTTTAAAAAAAAAAATGGTGGGAAGCACCTGAGGAACAACACCAGAGGCTGACCTCTATCCTCCATATGCATGTTCACATTTATACTTACATAAATTTGTGCCCCTACATGAACACACACACAAATTAAAATAGTAAAAAAAAAATCGATTTCAATATGAAAAACTCACTGTGACTCAAATACCAACATTTTGCTCATGAAGATGTTGTCACTGGTATTCCATCTTGCCTTGGGATCTAGTGGAAGTGGATGGAACAGTATTGCTGACTAATACACATTGGCTATTATGGTTTGGCTGTCTCATTCTCTGGAATCTCCTAGAAATTCTGTGTGCAGAGCAAATTCTTCCTCCTCCCCATCTTTCCTGGGAAACTTCTGACTAGTCATGGAGGCTCAGTCTTTCAGGCTCATATACCAGGGGTTGTCTGGGATCAATCTTAATTTTGGGTTGGAGACTTTGCTCTTCAAAGTGTCCTCTTCTGAAAGATCTTCCCTGAACAAAGCTTTCATAATGTCACTGCCAGCGTAAGCAAGAGGTGGGGGTTTGCAGTTGGCATGGCAGGCCACAGGGTACATAACCTTTGTATGCCAATTTGCCTGGTGGTTTCTTCCCATGTGGAAACAGTGATGGGAGGTGGTCCTGGGCTTTGAGTATGCATTTGAGCATCCCTGATACAAAGATGTTCATCCTTGTGCCTTGGTCCCAAGACCAGGAGGTAGCTGCCTGTGATCATGGTAGCAAGTGGTTTGAAGTATCACTTGTGAAGGGAGAGGATTCAGAAGAGTGACATCATGGGGAATCAAGCTCAACCCATGTGAGTAGGCTTGAAAAATGAGAATTTACCACATGAGAAATGGGCACGTACAGAGGGGCACCTGGTGTTCTCCCAGCATGTCTTGATTGTGAGGAATGGGGACATCTTTTTACCTCCCTGCCTGAAAGGATGTCTAGGCTGCTCATGCCTGATTCCCTGACCCACCCCAGTGGTGAACTTGCTGCTTCTTAATCTAAAACTGGTTCTTTCTGGTCATTGTGTTATTTAATTTAGGACCTGTCTTTGGGGGATTCTTGATCAATAGATTTAGTCCCATCATATACTTCTTCCTTTCAGTTGTTCTTGGTTGTATTTTAAAATTGCACGGGGCTGTTAATGATGGCACTGATTGCCCTGAGTGAACCTAGGCAACTTGATTTTAAAGGCCTCTTAGCCACAGATTAATCCCGGTTTCCCAGATGCACTCTCTTTCTGGTCTCAGCTTCTGCATGTGCATTAAGGGACAGGGATGGGCAGCACAAAGGAGGCAGTGGGGCTAGGAGGGGTAACTTATCTTGGGACCGCCATCCAGCCCTAGACTCTGGACAGTTAGGATTTCTGAGGACAAGGGACTGAAGTTTGTGAGCTCCCTGACTCTGGCCTCCTTGTTTCTCTTGGCATATCCAGGAGAGACTGATGAAAACCTACAATCCAAAATCCATGGGGTCTGTGTGTTCAGGGAACATCTGAGAGCATCACCTTGCAAGGTTCAGGCAGAATCCTGGTACAAGGAATGTTTCTGTGACAACAGTTTAGTGACCCCTCAGGGGCCACAGAGAAAGGGGGTCACAATGCCTAACAGCCAAAGGCAACAAGATAGAGAGGGTTCCTGTGATTCAATTAAATCGTTGTTTGTATTTTCATGCAAATGAAGACAAGTTCTTTGGGCACACCCTCATCAGCTTTGTTGCACATTTAATAATCATCTCAGCTCTTGGGCTGCAAACAGGATGTGTTAACTTGAATTGCTAGGGGTGGTCCTGGACCCTTTTGCTTCCAAGAGCTTCTGCTGACGGGAGCCAGGCAATTCCCACTGACTCAGTAATTCATAGGCAAGGTATTCTCACACCTCCCCTTCATTTTCCTCTCCGTATTCCACAGAGCAGACTTATCTCCTCCTATCAATTACAGAGGTATTAATTTATTTCCCTCTATCTCCCTGCCTATGCTTGGTGGGGGTACACTCACTTAAAATATATTTTTCCCCCTCGCTGGAGGCTTTCGTGAAACACGGCTAATATTCGGCACTTGGGATTTGAGTGTCTGCATCTCACAAAGTTTGGATATATTGATGAACAAAAACAAGCGCGCAGACAAACTGGGAAATTAGCAGCCGGCAGAGAGCGTGCAAACAGGAAATGGTCTGATTCTGCACGGGAGCAAAATTAGGAAAAGAATTTGAAATTGTCTGGTATTTGGGGGATGCCATTGTTTTCAAAGAATAATCCCGTCTATTTTAACATTTTCAAGTGTGATTCCGAGGGTAATGTTCTTCCTTTGATTGTGAGTGATGTTAATTGAAAGGTGTGGCTTAGCCTCTGTTTTGGCATTTAGACTTACATCTTTTGTTTGAAAATTCAGAGCTCTGGTTTTCCGGCCAGCCTCCCTCCGTGGCTCTGTTTTGGAGACGTGATGACAGCCTTACAGTGTGTTTCCTTGTGTGTATGGTAACAGATGTTTACGTGAATAACAGACTTTTTTATGAAGGCATACACTTTATAGCCAAATACTAATTAAAAATAATTGCATGTAAGCATTTTTGTTTATTCCCTGTTGTGCGTCTTTAATCATTTGAAATCACCTGCAGTTGAAAATTGAGGCAAAGATTTGATACTGCAATTATAAGAGGCCATCTGACTATATATTATGATGAAATAGACACATATTTGAGAAGAGAAAAAAATCTAAGATGAACCCTGTGCCATGCCATTCTGAAGTCTTGTGTATAGTGGGTCAAAATACTAATATATTACTTTGTCAAACTAATAGGATTTTAAGCCATCATTCGGGCACAAAAACAACGGCTTCATGAATAATATCCTATACCTGACACATCCTGTGCGTTAACAAGCTCATTACAAGTGGGTTTTAATTAGAGGCGTAACAGATGGTTCTCAATAAATATGGGCAGTGGCAACTGACTCCCTAGCTTTTTCCTCCCCCTACCCCACTTCAAAGATATATAAAAAAAAATCCTATGTAATTGAGAGACTTAGAACCTTAGTTTGAGCTTAATAGTATGTGTTCAGTTAAAACAATGTGCCAAGTGCCAGAAAGATGACTCAGGCGATTGGCTCTGGGAAAAGAACTCTGGGTAGAAGATGCCATTTCTGCTCCTGGTGAGTGTCCAGGCACTGAGAAGGGACAAGCTGAGGTGACCACAACCCCTTCTCCAGGCTTTGTTTTTTGAGCCTTGCCTGTCAGCACGTTATGAAGAATTAACAAGACGTTTCGGAGTGGTCTTGAGCTGCAGCTCTGAGCGCTCTCACCACGGTGACATTTAACAGACACATTTGAGCAGAAAATAAAGGGAAGGGAAGGCTCTAAAAGCCACCTTGCACCTTTGCACAGGCATTTTATTGCTATGTGGGGACTTGAGAAGGAGGAGGATGAAGGCACACTGGGCAGAAGCTCCACATTGAGAATTTCCATTTTAAATGAAGCGAACAGGGCATTTGTGACCTGACTGGGGTAGGAATTTGATGAGTCTCCCACAGGAAGAATGTTGGGAAGTGGAATTCACGTTTGAAAAGAAAATGGCTTTAGTACAGAGAAAATCTTATCTAAAAGGAAAACACAATAAAATGGAAATTTAGAAATGAATGTGTAAGAATTCAGAGAAGCCTTTATCTCACCAAGTTTTTTTTTTTAAATATGATTTTAAGAAAAGAAAGGAAGAAAAGGGGCATGGAAGGAGAGAAGCAGGGAGGAAACGAAGGAGAGCAGTTGGTAGCCAGTTCAAGCTGCTAATGAATGCTGGTGGCTCTGAGACTTCCCACTTCTGTCTGAATAGATAGTTACCAGAATGATGGCATTGATTCTCGGGGAACAGGCCTTTGCCACATCAGAACTACAAAAGGTTTCCTAAGGAGCAAGGAGTGAAAAAGAACTGTAGGTTTGGGTGGAAAGTCTCCAAATTTTCAGCATTAGAAATGTAGATGTATGGACAAGTGCTTCCATCTAAAGGCATTGTCCCTGGCCCCATCCTGCCATCCCCCTGCCTCCTGTTCCGAGTGTCATGTCTCCAAGCACATACAGCAGAGTCGTGTTTCATGGGATGCTATTGCCTGAAAATAAGGCCACTTCAGGTATAAAATATTCCGCCCATATTCCCTGGGGCCAGGAACTGACATGCAGCAAGTCTTCAGACGGAAGCCGCTAGGCCAGCAGACGCATGGAGGTAGTCACTCAGCTGCAGCCCGAAATAGCACCAGTGAGTGTGTGAGGGGTTTAATTTCATTAAGAATTTTTTTTGACAGCATGACACCCCAGAGTCTTGTTCCAGTTGTTTCTTATCACTTAAGGAGGGGTGGGGACTAAGGAGGTGGGAGATGAATCCCTAGGCTGGACTTGTAAATTTCCTTTTTAAAGGTACGGAGCATTGCTCTGTATTGCTTGGGAAAACGTGGGCACAGTGGGACTGTCAGCAGCTGGGCAGGGATGGCTGCTGTCCTAACTCCATGAAACCCTGGTGCTATGTGTGTCACTGGAGTGGCCTGTTGACATAGATATGTAGAGAGACAGGCTGCGTCATTGTTTGTGAGTATGGAGTGAAAATAATCAAGCCTTCATTCAACAGATAGATCGAGGACTTGTCTGTCAATAAGCCACTGGCCACTTTAGCTGTAGCAGGACCAGCTGGGCTAGGACATAGGCGACAGTGTGTTTCATCTGCTGAGCCCATCTTGCCTCCCAATATGCCCCCTGTCCTGCTCAGGGTTGTTGACAAAGCTACATGGCTAGTGCTTGACAGTTAACGACCAGTCCTTACAGCCGAGACAGACTGCCAGGCCTCTGGTGACCAGGAGGCAGAGAAGCTGCTGAAGTTATTTCTCACTCCCGAGATCCCTGATTCGCAATGCCCGGAGGACCTGCAGTTGTCAAGGCCCCTAGGGCTCAGGGCTGTCACCCTTCATGCTTAACTAGTTCCTAGGGACTGTAGTGAAGATTAATAGATGCCATGGCCTTCATTGTCATCAGGGCAGAGATGAAACTCAGCCACACATTTGACAAGGCGACTGGCCTGGTGACTAAAGAGCGCTGGAGTGGAATTCAGGGGCCCGGACCTTTCCAGGCATCTCCACTGACTGGTAACCTTGGAAAATCATTTATTTCTGCCCAGTACAAGCCTGCCTCCTGTGCTGCCCTACTGTCAAAAGGGAACTGCTTGAGCTTCCAGTGGCCCTTTGCCAACCAGTTCAAGCCCAGTAGTGGCCAGGAAGGGTTTCTGAATTGAGTCTGAGGTTTTCTATGATTTAGTTTTTCCAACCAGCTACAGACACAGTGTCAGTCCCAGCAGTGTGTCTGGTGACCTCATTTCCAACTTGATCATGGTCCTGGCAAATCCAAGCCAGCTCTTTAGAATACAGTTCCATTCTCCAGACCTGTGGTCCCCATGCCTAGTTGAGGTGTCCCTGAGCTTAAGTGAAAAGAAGGAAACAGAGGCTGGGAAGAGGGTGGAAGCTTTTATGTATGTATGTTTCACTCTTTGTTATTTCAACTTGATCTTTTTGAATAAGTTTTCTCTTTTGCCTCATCATACAGAACCACACATGTGGTCTGATTTATCTCCCCAGCCAGCCTATTCAAAAGTGTCAACAAATCTATGCTTTCAACAAAGACCATTATAGTTGAGGAGGACTGAGGATGACAGAGAGAACAGAGTCCAGTGCTTGTGTGGGACAGCCTGTTCTCAGCATACAACTTTGCACCCTTTATCTTAGACTAAGGTTATTTGATGTCACTGCCCGTATGTAGTAAGATGTTTTTTTATTTGGGTCAGAGTTAAGTAGTGCATGTGCACACAGACAATGAATTGACAGTGGATCTCAGATCCAGAAACAAATGGAGAGCCTCTATGTAAAGTTTCATCCATCCATCCATCCATCCATCCATCCATCCATCCATCCATCCATCCATGTATGCATGCATGCACACCAGAAAGGAAAGCCTGTCTACATAAACCTGCAGGAGTGAGGCTGTCCCTGGGGCTGCCGAAGCACCCCACCCCCATTGCTCAGCCCCCAGCAAGGATTGCCTTTTGTCTCCAGCCAGCTTATCCAAGACAGTTGCTGCCTCACTTCAATTAAGTTTGAATTAATTCTTGCCGGTTTCCTTTACAAAACATCCAGGTTTTAATTGTTTCACCTAATTACCGGACTGTGACCCAGATCTGAGACCTGACACAGGTGATAGGAAACTATGGGCTTCCTCAGATCATATTTGAGAGTTGTCTCAGGAGCATCAAGGAGAGGGATATTCCTCCTTTTTGCTCCCACTGGTCTGTGGGTCTGACCTCCCAGGCCCTCGAACAAAATGAAGTTTCTCTATCAGATAAACACACATCGTCTCAATGAACAGGCCCCATGTGCAGGAACAAAAATAGCTTTAATTGTGCTTGAAGCCAGACTGGGATAGTGTTCTAGTCAACAAAGAAAATCTGCACTTAGATTCACAACTTCTGAATCTTTCCGAATTGTACAGGAGGCTTAAAGAATAGAGACCCACACACTGTGTAGATGCTAATTATAGTATTCATTTCTAGCTACATATTTGCATGCAAATATCAGCCTGTATAAATTTGGCATTGAAAGCACCCCAAGGCTCTAGCCTGGCAGATGGGTATTGGATCACAATGAAACTTAACAGTACCTGGGGGCCTTGGGGCCAAGCAGAGGCTCGGAGCAACAGGAGAGCATCCGTCTTCCCTCTTCCGAGATGACAGTGTGGGCTTTATACATTGTTCTGGCTAGGAAATATTTAAGAGGTGGTTTGGAAAAACACTTTGGGCAGATAGCCAATCTCCCTTAATGTTCTGCAGACGGTCTGTAGATCTTGGAAAGTAGGACATCCTTAAATCACTTTATTTTGCTTTATTTTAAGTGGAGGAACACCGACATAAGCTGGGGATCTTGAAGCCCACTTGGTGGCTTCTTGGGGTCTCTAGTGGGAGGCAGGAGGCAGGTGCTAGAGGAGGGCTGTATAAACCCAGGGATCAATTTCCCATCTTGTCCATGAGGAGGTTGGCAAAGCTTTTGTGTCCTTATCCTTTCTTACTTTGCAAAAGAAAAGCACCCTTTCAGAGAATAAGGTGAATCTTGTGCTCTTGCGGCTGGGTCTAGAGCCCTGGCTGGGCATGGACCATAAGTAAGCAGTACGGTATCACCCCTTTGCGGGGGAGGGGGGGCTTGGGGAGTAGCCCAGGGCAATTGTTTTCTTGTTCAGCTGCACACAAGTGCAGGGATGCAATTAAAATCAGATGACAAGAGATTCCAAAGGAAAACAGCAGCAAAGGAAGAAGGCATTTGAGAAAAGGAGAACCCCCGCCCCCATGCAAAAGGCATTCATAGTCGGAGTGGCGGAGGGGGCTCTTGGACTCCAGCCTCTGAGAAAGAGAGTTGGATTATCTGCAGTCATAATTCATACACTCACATGTTTGGAAAGATTTCAATATCTGCCCCCATGTAAATGGGCTTAAAGGGTCCCTGAACCATGAGCACAGCCTGGCTGGGCTTAGGAATCCTTATCCTTTAAGGCAGAAAAATGAATTTAGGAAAACGAAACATACTCCTTTACAGACATCCAAGGATGTGCGTTGCTAAGCTGCTTTTATGTTGTATTCTCTGGTTGAAAACTTCCTTGCCTTGAACTGGGAGAAAGTAAACATGTCTGGTTTTTCCCAAAGTCTTAGGTAAATGAATAAAACTGGGCAAAATATCAAGTGGATATATTTTAATTTGTCACAGTTTCCAAAGAAGTTTAGGGCAGAGTGTTGAGTTCTCACTGAGCCTGTGGTGCCATGGCTGATCTGAGGTCCTTCTTTCTCTCCAAAGGCAAACTGACCTTCCTCTTGGTGGGTCTTTCTACACTCCCACCAGTCTTCAAATGTTATAATCAAGAGCAGGACACCCCAAAACATTTAGGGGACAGTTCTCTGATTAGCAGGACATCATGTAGATCTTGAAGCTGGTCAGGTGAACTTCCCTCATTCTAAGCTGTGTATCATTCGAAAGAGAGCTGGGGTCCTTCTAAATCCTCCCCACTTGGCATTGCCCTGTTGGAGCTTGGGCGAGTGCTCTTATCTTCCTCTCATTATAGATGAAGAAACTGAGGCCTGGAGAGGTTAAGAAGGATCAGAGTCAAGGTGACCCAGCCAAGTGTAAGGGTTGTGGGTGAGGCTGTGTGGGACATGTTGTCTTTTAGGAAGGGGACTGTACTTCTGTGATCTGGGGTGACTGTGCCCTAGGTCAGCATCCATGGTGTCTGACCTTGCTTCCACAATCAATTCAGGATCGTTCCTGTTTCCCAATCCCATGGTCAATGAACAGTATCAGGCCAGAAGGAGTCTGGGAGGACTCGGGGAAGACAGCAGGATGACAACAGAAGTGAAGGCTGACAGCCTGATGAGAGGGATGGAGACAAATCTCAAAGGCGAGCTGGGGACTGTGGACCAGGTAGTCCCAAAATAGATCAGGTCTGCATCGTTAAGCAGCTGGAGTTTCTCCCAGATCTTCTTTTGGAGAGGCCAAAAGGCACTGTTGAGCTAAAACCACCCTTTGTCCTTACAGGCATGCACAACACGCATATGGCAAATTAATTTCTTCGTCATCAGCACAGGAAATAGCTGGACGGTGCCTGCCAAGTGTGCCAGAAGGAAGTCTCCACCTCGGCTGCTTCCAAGGCCACAGCAATCAGTGTCACCGGCCTGTCCTCATGCTCAGGGATCTTCCTACAGTTTTTTCCCCAAATTTCATTCTTTAATTCTATGTGCCTTTCTTTCACTTGACTAGTCTCTGTGTGTCACCTTTACCTTAGTCTCCCAGGAAATTGATTTTTTAGCTCCCTTTTAAACTGAAGATAAATACAATATTTTATTCATGCCCAAGTTGTCAAAAGATAATCTTGGGGTTCAGAACACCAGGTTTGACACAGGATGGAGAATGGGTTACTGAGGGTTTTCAGATGGCCCAACTTATTTTCTATTATAGCACAGATAATATTTTTTGTTTATGTATTTTTTCAAAGATGTGTTACAATTAAGATAGGCATTAGGTTTTAGACCTGTTTTTGTTGTTGCTGTTCGTTAGTTTTCATTCACTGCGTTCCTTTTGCACCCACACTCGATGCTAATGTGAGGCTATTGAGTCAATTAGTGGTCATGACATGCCTTCCTGATAATCTCTGGAGCAGAAGGTTCTCCTGTCTTGAGTCCTAGCTTTTCACATGGCTTTTTAGAGCTTGAAGAGTGAAGTCACATAGACTCTTGGCCAGCATTGTCATTAGAGGCTCCAAGCCAAGACTTGAGGCCCAGGACCTATTCCCAACAAAATTCCTGGCTCCTCTCCTATGGTAACCTTGACTTATTCTTTATGAAACAGAAATAATTGTTTTGGGCAAACACATGTCAACACACCAACTCTTCAACACTCATTCTAGTTTGGAAGGTGACACACATTTATTTAAAGCCCAGGTCAGGAACAACTGAAGTCCCACATAGCCTTCAGTTTTCAGCAACCTCCTAGTTTTGTTTTTTCCCCATGAATCTATTTCCTCCTGTACTTCCGGAGAAGCCTCAGTTGTCACTGGGGTTCCCATGACACAGGGAAGAGGCCATCAAGCCTGGCTTGGGAGATCCAACCCCAACAGTCACTTTCCACATATGACCACATGGCAAAGAAATTCTCCAAATATTTGCTGAAATTCCTGGATGATTGGTAGTGTGCTGTGAAGATGAGAAGTCTGGATCCCATGCAGCCATTTTGGTGTAAGCACGAAAAGGGCAGAGATAGTGTGGATGTGATTGTCACCCATGCTCAGGATGGCATGTCAGCCTCTATATGTTGTCATTGTAGTGAACTGTCTATGGCCCTAGATCACTTCAAAAATCACCCTAGAAAGGGACATGATTCCAAATTGCTTTTAGGTTTGCTATGTGTGCATTGAACAATTCTGAGGTGGTATCATATCTTAGCAACTTGTCACTTCAAGTTGGCATTGTTTCAAGCCATCTCACATTAGTTCATAAGTACACTTTCAGTTTCTGTTTAAAATCTACTTCTTGACAGATAGTGGGTTTTTCCCAGTTGCGGGTATTGTAAATAGAGTTGTGCAGTACTCCACTTCCCCTGTAAATCCTCTGTAATTTCTCTGTAAATCCTCAGCTATGAAACACCTGTGTTGTAGGACTTTGCTATGAGATAACTGTGTGTTGTAGGACTGTACATTTTTGTATCCTCTGAGCTCTGACTGACAATGGTTCTCCTCGGAGCCTGGACCAGTTGTTTCTGAACCAGAGAGCTGTGTGATGTCTGCTTCTCATATCCATGACAGCATCTGGTACTGTCGGATGTACATTTTTATCAGTGTGGAAGGTGTATTGTTTCACATTTTGGTTTAATTTTTCTTTCCTGTGGTATTAATGCAAATGAGTAACTTAGAGCATGTTTAATTGACTTTTTGGCTTTCTTCATTTGTAAAGAACCCACTTAAGCACTTTACACATCTGTCTATTGACTTGTTTGTCTTTTTCTTATTGATTTGTAGGCCTTCTTTACATAGGTCGGCTCCTAATCGCTCTCTGTGTTAAATCCACCATCATTTGTCTTGTCTTCTGGATTTCTAAGTCTTTCTTAACCCCACAATGTAAAAATAACTGGTTATTATTATTATCTTCTAAAACATTACAATAATTTAAACATTGTGAATTAAATTTAATGAAAATAATGGAGACTATATATAAATGTTCTTATTTAAATGAAGAGCCAGTTCCCCCAATGGCATTGCCCAAGACTGTATGCTTTCCATTGACTTGAAATATTGTCTTGAAATATTACCCAGGTAAGCACTTGCAGGCATGTTCTTTTGTACTCATGGGCATTAGTATGCTGATTCTATGGGATGATACCATTACATCCCACTGTGATTTAGGTATAAATTAAGCCCTTTGTTGGTATACTTTCCACCTTTATTGTGTGTGTGTGTGTGTGTGTGTGTGTGTGTTGGGGGTGGGCGAGTTCTCTCACTAGCCCAAAGCTTACTGTTTAGTCTAGGCTTAGTGGTCAGCCAATTCCATGGATCTTCCTTTCTCTTCCTTCTGCGTTCTGGGATTACAAGTATACTCCACTGTGCTTGGGTTTCTGTGGGCTCTTGGGCTCGACGTCATATTCACATTCCTCCAAAAAATACCCTACCAACTGGGTTCTCTTCCTAGCCCTGTCTTATTTTTTGAAGAATAATAACAAGTATTTAGTATAGACATTTTCCCCCAAAGATTGTTTTCTGAAATTGCAGTTGCAAAGCAGCCAATTGGGTGGACCTGGTTCTCTCTCTCTCTCTCTCTCTCTCTCTCTCTCTCTCTCTCTCTCTCTCTCTGTGTGTGTGTGTGTGTGTGTGTGTAGTTAGTTTTTAGTTACTAAAGGTCAGGAGAAATCTTAGTGGAAGCCTTGGTGAGGAGGGGATGTGGACAGCCTGAACTTTGCCACCAGAATACAGCCACTGCGGCACCACTTGTGACTTCTAGGAGAGACCAGTTGCTGGTGGTGAGAGTGCCAGCACTCTGGTGAGGGTTTTGCATGCATTCTCTTTCCCAGAAACTCCTGTGATACATTCCTGTCTCCCAAACTAAGAACTCCTGCAGAGTCAACACACTTGCCCCACATGGGTGGTAGGAGGAGACCATGTCTGCCTAGACCAGTATTCATGCTCTGGCTCTATATTGCCTCTCTTCCATGACCTATTGTCATCTTCTCCTGAAGTGATTCTTGGCTGTCACTCCTGAACCTGGGTTGTGTCTCTTCTCTGGTAGTAGAGGGGCAGCCTCAGGAGGTCTGCGGGTGACTTTGGTCTTCCAGCACTGCAGAAGAGACTGGGCATAAACTCAAATGCATATTGTAAACCAACCGGTCTCTGCCATACTTGACTTTGCTGGAGTTCTTTGGAAACAAAACTGTAGACATTGGTGTCTTGGGGCTTGCTATATTTTCTTCATTGATCTTCTTTCCCTCACTGCGAAGCTTTAGGTATAGCTTCTGTGCTGTCCAACTGCATAGTGACAATTGGTTGGCACAGAAAGAAATGTGAACTGTAGCTGAACATCCTTTTGATGTGACTGCAGCCTTCCAACACTATCTGGGCTATCATCTTGATGAAACAGAGAACAATGGATCAGGTCTCCTTAGTTCATACAAAACCTCATGGCTAGTGTCTACCCTTCAGTTTTGAAGAACAACCCTGATGGTCTTCCATTGCACAGTGGTACCTTCCCTCCTGCCTGCCTCCCAGGCTATCTGGGGTGAGCATTTGCATTTGTGCAGGAGGAATTGATGCTTTTAACACAGAAGACAAATTGGGGCAGTTGCCCTCCCACCCTTCATGGCTGGAGGACTTCTGCTTCTTTGAAGTTCCTAAATGAGGTACCAACCTTCCCAGCTTCCCTGTACCTGGGATGGCCACAGGGCCAAGTCATGGCCCAGTAGGTGCTTTGGGAATTTCTGAAAGCTTTTCTTTCTCAGATAACTAGAAGATGTCTGAAAACAAACTTGGCTTTTCTTCCTCTTTCTGACAAGGGGCTAGGGAGGACCTTCCCAGCCAGGGAGAGGTCAGTCTCTGCTCTGTAGCCCAGGATCTGCTGGAGTTGCCTTGTTCACTTTGGTGGTACCTCAAGAGATGCTGTTTTCACCCTGCAGCTGAGTGACCACAGTGAGTGGAACCTTCCTGTCATGTGTGAAATAAGGCAGAGGGAGAGGCAGGAGGATTCTCTCAGGCTTCACGTGCCAAAATCCCAGGATCTTTCCAGGTGTTCCTAGGCAGAATGCATTGACCTCTCTCCAGGGGTCCCACTACCCTCCCGATCCTGCTTAGGTATTTTTTTTTTTGGTCAACTTGAGATGATATAAAGTCATCTAGGAAGGATGGAGCTTAATTGAGAAAATGCCTGTATTAGATGGCATATTCTTGGTTGATAATTAGTTATTGATTTGGGAGAGCCCAGGCTACTGTGGGTGGTACAATCCCTAGGTTGGTGGTAGAAAAGGGCAGGTTGAGAAAGTCATGGGGAACAACTCAGTAATTAATGTTCATGGCCTCTGCTTCAGTTCCTGCCTCCAACTTCCTTCCTTAAATATCTGCCCTGACTTCCCTCAGTGATGGAGTACAACCTAAAATTTATAAGATAAAATAAACTCTTTCCTCACCAAGATGCTTTTGGTCATGGTCCTTGCTATAACGATGGGAACCCTGAGTAAGTCACCTCCTCCTGCCTGGGACCTGTGCCGTGGAGTATCCACAGACTCCCTCTCCCACACATGCTCCATGGATACTTTTTAAATGGTCAGAGACCTTGGATTGCCTTCTTCTTGAAGCCTAGTACATTTGTCCGTCTCACCCATTATCTGCTCCATGCCCACCCAGCCACCTGTCCTGAATGTATAACAGGCTGACCCAGGAACTCAACCCCAAGGCAGGGAATCCCCACAACTGCCTCCCTGGAGAAGAACATTTAGTCTTGCTCTGGCCCTCCATCCCACATGGTTGGCACAGTTACCCCCTCCAGTCATGGTCTTCAACCAAGAGAGAAATGCCTGAGGCCTCCTTTGGCTCTGGGAATACCCTGAAGCCCAGCAAGGCAAGGATGCCATAACTTAGCTCCAAGTCCTTAGTATGCGAACACAACATTGTGTTTCTCCTTTCTCCAGAGCCTCTGAGGTCTGAAAGGGCTCTGGTCATGTCTCACAGAAGATGAACAAGTGGGCTGACATGCTGGGAGACATTACAGACGGAACACTGGAGGAAAACCTGATGTAGGGTGCCCTCCAGATCCAAGGACTGCACATGGATCAACTAGTCTATGGTGGAAAAGAAATGTGTTGAGCCTTTCTTTCCCTTGCTCTCTAAACTGCTCGGTGTCACTACTCTTACAGAGTAGTCTCATTATGTCAGTGTTGTAAGTCACTTAGCACTGGTGTGTGTGTGTGTGTGTGTGTGTGTGTGTGTGTGTGTGTGTGTGTGTGTGTGTGTGTGTACTAGAGGTTAGTCATAAGTACTATATTTTTTCCTTTTCTTTTCTAGACAAGGGCTCTCAGTGGCCGAGGACCTGCCAATTCCACTAGATTAGCTGGCCAGTGAGCCAAAAGGACCCTCTTGAGATCCACCTTCTAACACTGGGATTACAGGCATGCACCAACACAGCTGGTTTTTTACATATGTTCTGGGGGTCAAACTCAGATCCTTCTATGTGCATGGCTAGCACTCTGTGGACTGAGCTATATTCCCAGATCTCACTTTTTTCTATAAGACACTTGGACTCTACCACCCGCCCCCCCCCCCCGATTTTGATTTCCTCAAGGGTTCTGGCACCAGTGCCTCAGTGATTCCGAGGAACATCTGCATTAGTCAGCTGCTTAGAAGAGTCTATGGGGCAAGAGAAAGACAATAAGACAAAGCCAGCAGTCACCATAGCATGGAAGCCCCATTCCTTTGGTGCTGTCTCCCCCGCCCTCTTCCTGTTCCATATCCCTGACTTATAGAGTATGACCCCTTTCTCCTCTCCCTGCTTCCCCCTTACCCAGCCTCTGAAGGCTGAGTTCTGGGGTCTCTGCCTCCATCCTGCCTTTATGGCTGTGACTCCAGAGCAGCCCCCCCCTCCTCTGGAGGAATCGACCTTTCCGCTGTCACCCTCCTTGTGGCCCGAAGACACGGTTTTCCTAATAGAGCGTTTCATAGCAGCAAAGTGGTTGTCGATAAACCCTTCAGGTCGAGCAAAGCCTGCGAGTCAAAGGCAATCCGCGCTCCTCATTGAGCACTGAATGGCTTGTTTCAAACTCTGGTGCCAGGCTGGCTCGGAGGAGATCACTATTACTGCTATTAGGTCTTCCTGAGCTTCCTATCATACATCTTATTAGCAGTTTGTGTAAGCACCTGCTTGTGGATCTGCCTTCATCACTGCCCTGTTGACTTTAATCTTATAAACCTGTACAAAGTGAATGAATTAACGGGTGTGAACCCTGCTGGGGCCCTGACCCTTGGAATCGGGCAGGCCCTGGCCTGATGTACTGTGTAACAATCACATTATAATCTTGTGATATTACTCAAAATGACTTTAGATAAATGAATGATAAAGCAGGGTGATGCTGTCTTCATCAGAGAGCTGATATGGTAGCTAATCAGTGTCCAAGCATATATCATTACATAAATTATGAACCCACGCTGGACGGGAATTCCCCCAGGGTGTCAGCTGATGTCAGGCCACAGACTGAATCCTGAATTCTGAACACACCAGCCCTTTTTACTCTTCTAATTTCTTGATATTAGTCACAGACATCTTTCGAGGCCTGGGGAATATGCTTTAATGTGCTCACTCACTGTCTTCCTGAAAAACAATCAACACTTTCTCTTTCAAAGACTTTCCCGCCCTTGTCTTCTCTGTTCACTTACTGAGAAGGTGTTTTCTCATGCCTTAAACTGGTATGTGGATGAGAAAATGGATGGTCAGTCCAGGACTATCTAAGCCCAGAGCCAAGAGCCAGGTCATTGGTGCCAATGGTAGCTTATTGGTCACAGTCCTAGTCTGAATAGTGCAGAGGCATGGAAGAGTTCCCCAGAAGACAGGCTGGCTGGTGGTTGATGAGTGGGTGGAGGGGTGGCCAGCTGACTGGCTAGATAAATGAATGACTTCATCATGGGAATGAGGTCTCCAGTCATGGGGCTGTTGTCTGAGATGTTCACACCATGTCAGCTGAGTTTAGAGGTGCCTTCCCAGAGTTGGGATCTGGTCTTGGTTTGAACTATGCTCACTCACTTGGCAGCTCATGCCCTGGGACTGAGGCTCTTCTCCCCTCAATTCTTTTGCATGCAGAAAGAACATACTGCATTCCTAAACATGGATAGTGAAGTTTTCACAAACTAATGGGCATTTTACAACTAATATGCATCATAAAACTGAGAGCTAGTGTTTCCAGTATCATTGCCATTGTCTATGGGGAGTTTGGATAGTCTCGGGGCTCAATGGCTTGTCTAGAAGACTTCAGGATAGCTGGGCATTGGTGGTGCACGTCTTTAATCCCAGTATTCGGGAGGCAGAGGCAGGTGGATCTCTGAGTTCGAGGCCAGCCTGGTCTCCAGAGTGAGTGCCAGGATAGGCTCCAAAGCTACAAAGAGAAATCCTGTCTCGAAAAAACAAAAACAAACAACAAAAAACAAAAACAAAAGACTTCAGGATGAATTGGGACAGGGTGAATTGCAGTTCTTGTTTTAAGCTCCTGGTGCAAGATACTTTTAGTGTCTTGCTAAGATTCAGGCACCATGGTGGTTTCTTTCTGTTGCCTTCTAAGATGGTGGTCTAGAGAATGGTACAGTTCATCTTCAGAGGTCGAATGGTCCTGGCACTAAAGGGTCATCCTAGCATGTGCCCGTGAGAGATGCAGACTGAAAACCATGGCATCATGCTTCAGCCAGTCCATCAATGTCACCCATGGTTGGCATTTCTTTACCTTTCTGACTCTGGTGAGTTGGGGGACACATGATCTTTGAGGTGTCTCTCAGTGCCATAAACTTGAAGTATTTAAACACAGGTTTATGTTAATGGCCTCTTGGTGCTATGCACATGACTTCCCAAATTAAACATGTGTTTCAAAGGATGCTCAAAAAAAAAAAAATCAAGCTAGCTGTTTGCCAGGAGCCATGAGGCTATGGGATGATGGAAGGAACCAAGCCAGTGGGGAGCTTGGAAGATTGGAAGGGGACAGAGTGCTGAAGTCACAGGGCAGAGCCCAGTGAGAAGGAAAATAAAATGGGGGACCGTAAAAAGGGTTTGATTGAATTTGAGAAATCAAACCAGATGGGAGAAAAGACTCAACCACATTAAGTTCAAGGGAAAGAGGGGAATGAAGGGAATTTGTCACATCCAAAGACAGTGGTGACACCGGGAAGGAGCCCTAATGCTGTAATGCTTTCTCTGCCTCGCTGAGGCAAATCCTTCTCACACAGGTGCTGGAAATGGTCCTGGAGAGACCTGCCTGCTACTTGCTTGTCAAGGGGCACAGATGATACTTAACGTGACACATTTTAATGCAATTTTAGGGTTAGTCTTCCATTGCTTTTTATCATACTAAAAACAAGTTTAGAGCATTCACTGGCAAACTGTATGGATTGATTTCCTTCTTTCACTACAGCCGGAGAAGGCTAATGAATAATGGAAGCCAGGAACTGGCTGGGTATATATCCTCACTTCATCCGGGTCACTACTGTTCCAAGTCTGGTGTTCAGATTGATGCCACCCAATTGGCTTTGATTCTAAAAGTCTTAGTGACTATGCAAGTCTCTATGCGTGGTCTGAAAAACACCCCTGGCCAAATTAGTTTACCAAATGTATTTTGGGGATGACTTGCTAAAATACTCAAATAGTGGGTTTTAGAGCTCTGGAGATTTATTAATACCCAAGAAGTAAGATTATAAAAACCATAAAGGATTGCTATTGAGAAAGATGATCATTTTAAATGCAGTCAGAGGAGGAAATTAGATCCTGCAGTTACCGCACCATCAATGAGAGTTTAACGAGGTCTAACCATTTACTGAAGCACTGGGCAACCTTCAAACAGTAAAGTGCCAAAGATTCTCATGCCCAGGCTTACATGGTCTAAGAGATCTTGCATGTTTAATTATGCTGACAAAAGGAATTCGTGGAGAAGTCGACCACACTCAGTTTGAGAACTAGGGTGACAAATTAGCATTTGTATTCTATAAACATGTTGTATCCTTGTGCCGTGGTTTGTACAAATCCAATATGCTAGCCCACATGGTGCGGTGTGTGGGATCTGAACTGCACTGTTCAGATGTCGCTGTGGGGTCCGGCTGTGGCTCATGCCTTGGCCACAGTGCCTGACTCTAGAGGGACTTCCCTGAGCAGCCCCCCACCGCAGGAATAGTTGGTTTCTGTTTATTTTCAGGCTGTGGCTAAGCACAGATAATTATATTCCCCAAAGATATTTTTTCTCAGATTTTGATAAAGTCAAAACAGAAATTAAACTGGAATTCTGTAGCTGATGGCATTTATAGTAGTTTTTGCTAACATAAATGTTATGATATTTTTAAAATGAAGAAAATTGGCCTTTCTCCCAGAAAGGCAATGCTGGGAGGAATTGGCAGATCTGTTGAAATACATACATACATACATTCATACATACATACATATATATATATATATATGTGAGATGACAGTCTCCCTTCTCCTTCTGCTCTCTCTTCCTCACACACACACACACACACACACACACACACACACACACACACACTTGCACTCACGCATGCACTCACATGCACTCATTCATATAATACATGCATTCCATATAGTATGCGCTACACTGCATATCACACACCGCATATCACATACATGTACATAACACACACCACATCACATATATGACACATTTTACTGTGGATGCTCAACACAGGAAAAAATTCTCTCTCTCTCCCTTCCCCCTCTCTCTGTGTTTGTTTGTGTGTGTGTGTGTGTGTGTGTGTGTGTGTGTGTGTGTGTGTGTCTGTCTGTCTGTCTGTCTGTCTGTCTGTCTGTCTGTCTCTCACTCTCTATAGCTCTCTCTCTCTCACCCCAAAGTTCTATTTAACTGAATTTCTTGAATCATTGTCAAAGCCAATTTTAGCATCTGAAAATGTGGAGTAGAAACATCTCCTGGTGATCATTGAGACCTCAGTTGCTCATTTATTTCCTAAATGTGTTCATCTGTGTACAGCATGCCTGTGAGTGTGTATGCACATATGTGTATACTTGAGGACGCAGTTATTTTTGTTGCTGGTGTCTTTTTAGCAACCTCCAGACTGATTTTTTTTTCTGGAACTTGATGCTGTATGTTCACACAGCCCTAACTCCCCTGGGAATTCGGACTGAGGAGACAAGCAACTTGTGTCATTCTGATGTGCTTGAAACTCGCCGAGAATAGAGCTGACTTGTTCTCACCATGTACACGTGTAACTGTGTGTGCTGATGGATAAGCTAATTAGCTTGACGGTGGCAATTGTCTCCCAATGTACACTCACATCACCATTTGTACTGGAGGCACAGGTGATGTTTACTTGTGGATTGCACTTTGAAAAGCTAGAAGATGAAGAAAACGAAGTTTCACCAACTATTTAGAAAAGCATTTAAGTTAAATTATGTGTTTGCATTTATGAAGACCAAGCACATCATACACATTGATTCATCAGTCCCAAGACTGTCCTGGGGCACTGGCAAGGCTCCCTTGTCAGAGCTGGGAGGAAACCAGCATGAACCTGCTTTCATATCAGTGGGCAGTGGGAAAGGGGTGCTAGGATCACGTGGAAGTTTCCTGAAGGAAGTGGCCTTCAGCTTTGGGCTGAAAGGAGGTGACACACCCAGCTTGGGAACCAGATGGCAGCTTGGGGAGGAAGGCAAGATCCACACACATGAAGCAGGCCAGAGAGAGCAATTGCAGATAGGGCCGAGGGCCATGGCAGTAGGTTGCACAAGGCCTGTGGGACAATTCATGTTCTGTGAACACCTGGGCAAAGACTTGCAGAGTATCCCACGTTTAGGAGACCCCACTTGCAGAGCTGAGAGTTGCTCTTCAGCTCTCCTTCTAGAGACCCTAGACAGCAGTATTTCCACCACCTTCCCTTGCTGGGTGGAGGAGCTGAGCTTGGTACATGACAGGTTTCTCCTTCTCCTCTTCCCCACCCTACTCTTTCTCTTCTTTGCCTACCCTCTCTCCCTAGGATACACCTGAGCATGGGTCATAGTGTTGGGCATGTGCACTCTTTCCTTCCTGGTGTATGCCTTAAGAGAAAAGACTGGGCTAAAGGATGTGGGAGTGAGCCATGCCAAGGCTTTATATAGCAAAGATCCTTCTCTGTTGACCACATGCCAGTTGGCAGCTTGAGAGGGGGTGAGAAGCAGGATGACTAAGGTACCCTCCAGAGGAGGGTACAAACCCTTGCCCCCCATTCCCTAGTTGTGCAACCTTGGGCAAATTAGTTTTGAGTGGCTTGTTTCCCCCCTCCTTTCAACACACACGGAATATATCGTAACAACGCCCTCTATTTCATAAAATAATATTCACTATTAAAAGCAACAGAGTACAGTATCAAATACATGCATGTAAGTAACAAGACGTAATATAATAGTAGCCTGACTTTATTATTTAAGTTGGAAAATACAGAATAAGCATGTTGAACAGTAAAAAAACATATACATGCTCTTTCACACAGAGATAGGCAGAGCAAAATAAGCATACCAATAGAAAATGAAAAATGAAAACACATCTCACAATTATTTTAACAATAGCAGTGTCTTAACGCGCATTAGGCAATGAAGGATGGTGTAGTCATGGGAGCATTTCCTATTTGTGCCCCCTCTGGATGATAATGAAGTGTGTATGCTCCTATGGAGATGGACCACAATTTCAATAATATATTGCAAATACACAGTGAAATACGGCTAGAACTTTGGTTCCTAGCCCTGGGAGGGTTACACTGCCCCATGGAACCCACAGGAAACTCTGGGGGCAAACAAAATTCAGGAGGGGAACGCTCGGTTCCCATTGAATAATTGTCGCTGTCTCTAACCTGTTTTCTTCCTGCGACTTCCATTATGCTGATTGCCATAAACAGGCATTACGAGTGAGTACAACGTGGGGAATAGAGTCTGGGGAAAACCACGTTTGAATATTTGTTTCTGCGTTTACATGCTCCACTGATGAATGAAATGGTAAATATTTAAAGCCCGAAACTCTTTTCATTCCCTCTTCAAAGACCCACTCTGAGCCTCTCTGGTCGACGGGCATTGCAGCTCCCTGAGTCATTAATCACTCTTTGTTTGGGCCAGGCTTTATTGTTTGGAATTGTCCAACTCCTGCTCTGGATGGGAGAACACTAAGGCACGGGGTTCTTTGTTTCTTGCCTTAGTCCCGTGGACATACCTGGAGGCCCTGGGTTTGCAGCAAGAGAGGCTCCTGGTGACTGTTGTGCACGATTTAGAAGTCACCTATGCTTTTCAAAACACAAAAGGCCAAATGTAAACAGATCACCTGCAATTAGGCAGCTTGACAGACACCTCCTTGTGACTTCTGACAGACAGTCACCTTTTAGGGGCCCCTCCCAACTAATTTTAAAACAGATATCAGAATCGAACAAGGAATGTTTTATCAGTGGCCAGTTATTTTTGAAGATTTATTAATGTACTGAACAGGGGCGGGGAATCGATCTGATTGTGCCATGTGGAGAAATAAAAGAATTATCAGAAACACTTGATTTTTTTTTTTGCAATTTAATTCACAACTTATGATGATAGAGTTAACCGTGGATCCTCAGAGACCCTAAGATACAATCCATCATTAGAAGGTATTTAGAAGCATATTGGAAAGCCTTGATAATGTATGGTTTTGTGGCTATGCTAATGTGATTTAGGAATAAAAATATAATAACTTTCACCCCAAAATCACATAACGTAAAATATCTTCTGTCAGGGAGTGATTTGTGGGAGGCATTCTTCACACACATATGGGTTTGGACAGTTCTTTATAAGATGTGTACATTTTTATTTTGTTTAGCAGCATACAGATACTAAAAAGGGTTTATTTGACGCACACACTCCAGGTTTACAATATTATATTGAAGTGTATACATCTTCTGGTAACACAACACCAACAAACGCTCCTCTACTATATCTACACTAGTGACAAATCTGCCAGGAAGTGACTAGTTGATACGCCTTTTTATTACCGAAGCTGCCTTGTTTTCTCTACTCAGAATAAAGAAAATCGCAGGACCCTTACAATAATAGCTGGCAGCAGGTAGTTACCGGGAAACGCATGTCCCTGGCTCTTCACTTTGTAGCATCCATCCGATGGCAGATTAGAGGCAGGAATCTGCAGGTCGGTGACAAATACACGGGTAATAGCATTCAGCTTGCCTAACTGTAAAAGTGAATTCACTGGTGCTCTTTGTTTGATTGTCGACCTGACATGTCAGATGAGAAGGGCCCCTTGGATAACCTGCCAAAACAACAGCACAAATAAACGCCAGACACCGCGGCTGCTTGATGTCGAATTACAAACATCGGGCCCATCATGGATTCAAATGGAGCGGCTATGTAAAAGCCCAGTGGCACCCGTGGGGTGGGGCTGGTGGGAACAGAGTGCCTCTGGGTACCAGGCTGCTCTGTTTTCCTTGGGTGAGATGGGAGCCCGGGCTCTGCAAACACGATGGCAATATTTAGCATTCATTGGTTTTCTTATAAAATTTGTCTGATCGTCTGACGTGACAGGCTCGGATGCTGGAGTGACTGCTTCTCAAATTGCCTCCTGTAGCACTGCTTGATTCCAGCGAGCTGCGGTTCTGGGCAGGAAAACTGTCCGATGCATGCATCCTGCCGTGTCTCTTTCTTCATGTATTGCCTTTGCATTGAGACCGAGCCCCAGCTTACAAGATAGGAACTGTGGGAAAGGGATGGTATTTATCTCCTGAGTTGTTTTTAGGTCCAAAGGCAGACTTACGAGGGTACTCATTACACTTCCGCCTTGTGATAAAAATCTCTACAACCAGTGACAAGCTTTCCTGGCTGGAGTTCATTTCATCTAACAGGCTGTGCAGACCCCACCCCCTTGCCCTCCCTTACCCCCCCCACAATAATCCCACTCAAACACATTATTTCTTTAAATACTGAAAAGTAGTCTTTTCTATGATGCTTTTTGAAATTTTGTGCCAACCTGTATGTAGTTTTGAGCACTTACTTCAGAATGGGTAAGCTAATTAAATTTATTTTTTTATTTTTCATTGCTTTGCACAGATGTGCAGGTATGAAAATGGGTTGAGCAGACTTGTCCTTGAGCCAGTATGTTTGTGCACATGTGGTGGCATCCTGCAGGTAGGAGGTTGCACCACTTCACTGTGCTGACAGATAATGATCCAGTGTTTTGCACTGTCCACATACTCCTGCCCTACCAGCTACACTGTGCTCCAAATGACCTATGCACCAAATGTGAGTGGTGCCTTTGACTAAGCAGTATAAATGACATTTAGCATGAAGCTCAACTAACCAGGAGCACACTCAGACAAAGACTATCCTATCCATAGCTGTTTTGGCCCCTGGGCTGTGGTGTTGAAAACATACTATACCTTTAAAATATGTCTTCTCTATTCTTAGCCCCTGATTTAATCCCCCCCCCCACCTTGAAGTTTTAAATGGCTGGAGGTAACTGTGTGCATCTGAGTTCTTTAAAAGTGCAGCAAGAGGCTGTAGATTTCTGGATCAGCCATCATCCCAGGCTACATGCCTGGGTTAGTGATTTTTCCAAAAGAACACAGGCGAGGGGTACATGTCAAACATCTATAAAAATTCTACAATTTTCTTAACGCAAGACCTGGAATGCCAGGGCATTTCTGTGTGAATGAAGGATTCTCTCGGTATCCCAGTGACAACCTTGTTTAGTGAACTCACAGTCAGAAAACTATGTTTAGGTCTTTGCAAGGAGGTTATGAAAGCTAATTTTTCTATTGCCAATATTGTTGATCAAATCACCATGCTTTGCATCATCTGAGCCAATCACAGGATAATGTATTCACCTCCCCTCTGCACGGGAAATAGTTAGCAACAATTAAGTTTATTTTAACTGTAGTTATTAGAAACATAGTAAATGGTAAACATGGGGGGGTGGGATGCTCAACTGATCTGAGCAGCCAGGAGCTGGCAGAGCAGGTGCTGGTGTCCCGTTTTTAAATTACATTTTAGCAAGTGAACATAACAAATCCTCCTGTGTTACACATTTCGCTGGTAGCGACTTATACTGGCATTATTCTGTTCGACCTCATTCCTGCTAATCACCCTCCTACTTTTAATAGCTGCCACAGTGGGTGAAACAGCTTACTGCAGTATTTCTTGCTGAAAGAATGCCTGTCAGGCTATTGATGACAAATTAAAATTAATAAAGAAGATCGGTGTTGAATTTGAGGGAATGGAGGAACCATGGCATCCACGTGACGCCCATGGCCTCTGGGGCGCTCTGTGGAGAATAATGTTTTTGGTGTGCGTGTATTGTCTTGAAAGGAACGCTAAAACTGCCAAATCTCTGCCTGGAAGACTTCCTGAAATAGGAGCTGTATTCTTTTAGCCCTCATCACATGTAATTTATCCCTCAGAGAGGCATTTCCCATTCTGCACACCTTAGCTCTTGCTGTAATAATAGCGTGTTTCCAAGGTTCTACAATTTTATTTACCTCGGTGAGAACCTTTGAAAGAACAATCACATACACATCAGAGTCCAGGAAACACAGTGGGGTAAGTTCAAGTTGAGCACGGCGGCGTCTGCGATCTGTCTGCCTCTGCTGCAAGAGGGCTCAGCCGCCTCCTTAAAGAACCAGCATAGCTGTTTGTTGAAAGAACACTTTGTGTTTCAGAAAACATCTGAAATCGCAGTATGTTGATCTGTTCCATGATGCCAAATGGAGGAAAAACAGTATTTCAGAAGCCTGGATGCATAGTAAATAAATATGTTCCCATAGAATATATATATATATATATATATATATATATATATATATGTTTTATAGTCTACTTATAAATAAAAAAAGGATGTTGTTGGGAGAGTGGGAGCTAGTGGAAGGTGCTTGTCATCTGGGAAGGCTGCTTGTAGATACTAAGAACTGCAGACACTGATGGCAAGGAGCCTCACTGCAGCCACCAAGACACTTGCTAGGGTTCCCAAGTCATATGTGTGCATGCGTGCGTGTGTGTGTGTGTGTGTGTGTGTGTGTGTGTGTGTGTGTGTGTGTGTGTGTGTGTGTGCACATGCCACAGACAACTCTCAGGAATTGGTTCTTACAGGATGAGGGCTGTAACTAGGTTGTCAGGCTTGATGACAAGTTGCTCTTACCCCCTGAGCCATCTCACTGGCTTGAAGGACAGAATTTTAACTATAGCCAAGAGGTTTCAGTAGGGAACTGAGCTGTCTTTTCCCCAAAGAGGTAGGCAGCTAGGCTGGGTCGAGATACATGTTGTAAGCTGGTCACTATGTGAGTGTCAATGATATGCCTTCCTGGAAAAATGAAGTCATAGCAAACTAAGGTTGTTAGATTCCTGGAAATGTAGAAGGACCCCACAATCATCATCACAGCATCTAGGAACAGAAAGGAGGCATTATCTGTCCCCAGGTGCTCAGGAGACAAGGCCTAGAGCCTCTTGTCCAGGCCCATCTAACCTCTTGCAGGGACCAGATTTCTCCATGTGTCCACCTTTGAAGTTGTGAGCTCCAGGTACCTGCACAGGCATGGGGTGTGAGTGGACCTGGCTCACAGCATGAGTTTCTGAGAGCCCCTGTGAGCTGATCTTATTTTTTTCTCTAAGAGCCCTCTTCGTACTCCCAACTCCCTGCTTTCTACCCTAGTCTCTTGGCCTTCCACCAGATGCTGAGGCCTGTGTAACCCGGCTGTGCAGCTCTGTCTATAGTCTGCATCTCTCCACTGGCTGTGGGTTGCTACTGAGCACACACTGGCTTGCTTTCAGTGGGCAATGTGAATTATGGTACACACACAATCCTGGACTAGAGTATTTGAAAGGGGATAATCATACAAAATCTGGCCATTCTGGAAAGGACCCGAGTGCACACATGGGTTTGACATCTCTGCTTTCCTTTGTCATTTCAAGCAGGAAGGATTGGGTCCACTGCTGGTCTCAATATAGCTCTAGACACTTTGGATTTAGTATACATGGACAGAGAGACAAGGAATAGGGAGTTCTGGTATTCAACTACCATAGTTTCATACAAGAGTTTGAAAGCTTTGTTTCATTTCTGTGGAAGTCTGTGCAGGGGACTAATTAGAGACTTGATATTGCAAATTGCAATCCAAGACAAGCTAAGAATCATTTGCTTTTTGTTTTCTCAAATGTCTAATGAAGATGCTATATGCTTTATGCTGTGGCTGTGCACCCCCTCTGCTGGGTACTGGGCCATCCAATGAACAGGTGTGCAGATGATGCCACCCATTCATCTCATCCCTGAAGTGTGAACTGTTTTAATGCAGGATTAAGAGCTCGGATGCCTTGAATAATTGAGAGGAGGGCCTTTTCGAGTCACAGGGCTGACATATACTAGTCAAATTGCTCTGCCTCTGAGTTGTAAAATAAAAATAGAGAAAATGAGAAATTAATTCAATTAAACATTTTCCCACCCACATTTTACCTTTCCTTACTGCTCTGGGGAATAATTTATGAAATGTATATCGCCAGAAGAGTTATTTTTTTGCCATTATTTTTAACTTAATGAGTATATCTTACATATCCGAGGGAAAGAACAAAGGTTAAATTTTACATTAACGGCACATTGCTACATGGCATGCAAATACCTCTATGCAAATATAAAGTCCCTGGAAGATAAATGTGTTATATTTTTAACCAGTTAACTATGACGGTGAAGTATCGTGTAGGGTACTCAGTGGCTTCGTTTTTATATCTTTCTTGTAAATAATGCATAAAGTATGCAGATGGTGTCAAAATATGATTAAGCTATTAGCTTTATAGTTTCCATAGTTAAGAATGTGTTCAACGTGGAGCGCCTAATAACTCATTTCTAAAGTCGGTGACCATTATGAAATATCTCTTGTTCGAGTGAACGTTATCATGTGACATAATGATTTTGCTTAAAACCAAGTTAAATGAGGAGTAAAATTAAACAATATTGCATGAATTGTGTTTGACTAATTTTGTGTCACATTATATTAGCCAAGCTTTCAGAATTCATGTTAATGACAAATAGTGTAGGCCCCCAACATACTTTATATGTCTACACAACCACCCTGAGTCATTAGCTCTTTAGAGGTTCACTTTGTTGGCAGTTTTTGTAGCCACTGGCTTTTCCTGATTATTTTTGCCTGTACAAACAAACACAATTTGGAAATAAATTTTGCACACAGACTGGGGACTCAATTTCAATAACAAGGACATTTTTTATTTAGTGTTTAATTTTTTTTGTAAGAAAACAATCGAAAAGAACCAATCATTTGAAGACTTGAGATTGTTAGTGAGACGCCACTAAATCAGACACTATAATGCTTTTGAGAGAGAAAGACACACACACACACACACACACACACACACAGAGAGAGAGAGAGAGAGACAGAGAGAGACAGAGAGAGAGGGGGGAGAGGAGAGAGGAGAGAGGAGAGCGAGAGAGATAAATTCTGGTCTCAAAAGGACTTTCTTGTCAGGTGATTTTAGGTTTAACTAAATCCTGGTCAGAGGACAAAATGCTCATCCAGTTTGCAAGCCTGTGACCTCCTCCAAGGATAACAACATCTTTAAGCAGTTATTGCCAGGTTGACCTCTTAGCTTTGTGATGTCGGAGGTGGTCTGGCGCTGATATTGGTAAATTTGCTGTGATTTGGCCTGCAGGCTTCCTGATCCTACCTGCCAAACAGGGGGTGGGGTGGGGGGAATGATGTCAGCTTGGCTCAGCTCTGCCCTTCATGAGCAGGACTGATTCCAGGAGCAGTGGAGGAGAGCTTGCTTGCGTAATGTTTACATGTACCGCCTGGAAGGAGAATTTGACCTTTATACAGAGTAGTGATGACCTCCATGTAGTCATAACTACGATCTTTGCTGTTCATATAAAGGGATTTAAAGTGTAGGGAAACACCATGTATGGAGTAATAAAACTGATCAAGTATGAAACAAACATCATGTAGGTGTCGAGGCTATTTCCCCAAATGTTTGCAGGCCTTTACAACAATCAGGGTGGAGGGATGGAAGACAGGCTATTTGTAGGGAGTGTGAACTGCAGAATCAAACACCAGCTGCGTGTTCCTTGAGGGTTCACATACCTACTCTCTAATGATGGTGCGAGTATCAGGCATAGTAGCAGGAAAGGGCATTGGCATTCCTTGGGCCTTGCTGGTTCCTCAACCTGCCAGAAAGCTCTGAACCAGAAGAGTTCTACCATGGCTTGGTGGATTTCACTTGCAGCTGGTCTGAAGCACTAAGTTCAGACTTGTTTTTCTTGCTGACCTAGGTGTGTTGTCTTTGGGTACCGAGGGACTGGAGTGACAATTGGATACTGTTGTTCGGAAGTAAGTAGTTGATGAGAGTGCTATACTCTGCCTAGGCATCGGAGGTGTCCCCTCCGGCATAGGTGTGCACAGCTTATCTGACTCCATGTGGGCTGAGGACAGCACTGTGCAGTGACGGATGCAGTATTTGAGGAGCTGAAGGAGAAAGCCCCCACCCTCTTGGAATCATTGTGACAACTACTAAAGGCTTACTAAAGGGTTACTAAAGGCTCGAAGACAACAGTACAGGGCACCTACATGCATGGAGTGTGTGCGTTTGTTTGTGATGGCCAGCCTCTGTCACATACTGACTGACCAGACTTGGAATTATTCTGGAACACACCTCTGAGCATGTCTAAGTTTCCAGAGAGGTTTCACTGAGGAGGGAAGACTCTAATATGGACATCATCATCCCATGGGCTGGGATTAGGGACCAACTGAAAAGGAGAAAGGGGGCCACATTCATCTGTTTCTGTTTCCCGACTGGATGAAACATAGCCAGACACCTCAAACTCCTGCCCCATGCCCTGATGGACTGCCCCTTCAAATTGTGAGACACAATAATTCCTTCCTTCTTTACAGTGTCACAGCAAAGAGAATCACACCGCTACACTGTTGCATATAGGAGTATCTGGGAGGAAGAGTTGCTGCCTTTGGGGTTGTTTGTGATTTCTGTCTCCTTCATGGGTACCCCAGTTTTGCATAATGTGTTCAATGAGCCCTCAGTTTTAACTTTGTTTGATTTTTACAGAGTTTATTTCTAAAAACTGAGATCAACAACAGAAAAAAAATGTTTCATTAACTAAGCATTCATATAGGCAGTAAACTTTGTTAACATGAAAGAAAATAAAGTTTAATTATTTTGGTTATATATGTGAATGAATGATTAGGAAATATAAGAAAGTTTGACATTGAAGATTTCTTCCATTTGTTGCTCCTACATGTAATGAGTATGTTAAAAAAACTTGTGAAAAGATGAAGGTTATATATTACCTAGTGTGTACACTTAGGATTTATATATAAGGAACTCTGATGGAGATAGGATAGCTTTTCCTCTTGGTGTGAATAGATGCATACTTCTTTCTTTAGTAGTTTGCCTTTGTTATTATCTTCTTAGCCAGCCCTGTATTGTTGGCAAGTCTTTACCCCATGTTGGGTTGGGTTTTTACTCAGTGGTAGAACACTTGCCCAGTCATGGGCAATGCTGTGGGTTTGACCCCAGAGCTGCAGCAAACAAATATTATGAATTGTTCTTAAAGCCTGTGGAGGTCATGAGTTCAGATTCTTCTGGCATGTAGGTATAGAGAGATCGTAATTGCTCTAGTTGTGACCCCTATGGGGGGACCTGTCCATGCAGCAGACCCCAGGACTTGTGAATAAATTACAGCCTTTCACTGTAGCCCATTCAGGCATATGCACTTGTGTGGGTACCATAGCCACAGTAACCCTTCCTTCTTCAAGCTGCTTCTCATCAGGTATGTTGTTATAGCAACAAGGAAAGTCACTCCAGCATTGTTACATATAGAAACATCTAGAAGGGATTGGTGGATGGTATGTATTCAAATCTTAGTGAGATGACCTTGGGAAAAGCATTTTTAACATTTTAGGCCATAGAGATCTTCCCTAGAAAGGAAAGCAGTTTAGAATAAGCTGTGTGTACCTACCAGAAGGCCTGGAGAAGTCTGGATAATCCCCCATCCTGAGATTTCTAATCCTGGTCCACTGAGAAGCCATGTGTCTATTTTGTGCCCAAAGAACACTTCCAACTATGGCCACTGAATGTCACCATAAGACAGAGCCCTGGGAACCGAATCTGGGGTCTATCTCAGGTGACTAAATTTCTCAGGCTCCCCATTGTTACTGCCCCTCCACACCACCAATAGCTAGATTTGCTTGACACAGGAGCTTTTTAATTTTAAAAAGCCATGTGTTTGCTGTGAGACAGTGGGCTATATGAGGTCAAGGGTGAGATGCCTCTGACCCTGCACCCACTGTCTGGGGAGATTGCCCCGAACAGCTCAACATGTCTCTTCAAAGATCCCCAAACACCTATGAGGCTCACACATTTATCCATCTGCATTCCTAAGTGATTTTGCTTGCCTGGATGGGGCCTTTGAGCTTGCTTGCCATTTTCTCCACTCTCTTTGTAACACATTGCTTTCATGAAGCTCACAGCTATGGGACTGTTCCACTGTATGGGAATCTAGAGGAGCTATTTCCACCAACGCTTACAACACCGAATCCATCCAACCCCACCTGAGTGTGTTTACTTTCCTGTGAGAGTTTGTGTCACCTGATAAGGGATGATGATAGCAGGGGAGGTTCAACCCTCAGCACTTCTGTGGATGGGACAGAACAGCCTCCATCATAGTGGTTACTCAGAGCAGCAGGGACCGAAAATTGTAGATCTCTGAACATTTACCAACACAAGATTTGATTAATCTTCAACTCCCTGCCAATACGATGCACACATGGGGATGTAGCTTGTGGCTCTGCCATCCTCTTTCTGATATGTGGGGCCCTAAGGTGATGATGTCTGTCTGTTTTACACTTTGATCTGAGGTCTCTTTGGTATCGTGGTGTCAGCTCTCACATCACTGTTCTGCTCTCCTCACAGTTCTGACTTCACTGTAGGGGTTCCACGTCATCCCTGCACTGACACCTTTGTACCACACTCTTGCGCAATCAGGACCTTTTGTCTGTTTTCCTGGCCTTGCTTGTAATAATGGCACTGGGTAAATGTTGTCGTTTGCTTTTCTGTTGCTGAGATAAACATCACAACCTGGGGGAGGAAAGGTTTATTACAGCTCACAGGTTATAGTCCTTCATCAAGGGAAATCAGGGCAGGGGCTCAAGGCAGGAACCTGGGGACAGGAACTGAAGCAGAGACAGACCATGGAGGAATGCTGCTTACTGGCTTGCTCTCCACAGACAGCTCAGACGGCTTTCTTATACATCTCAGGCCCACTTGCCCAGTGATGACATTGTCAACAATTGGAATAGGAGGAGGGCCCACCCTCCTATACCAATCAGCAATCAAGAAAATGATCCATCGCATCCCATAGGCTGCCCTGATGGAGACTGTTCCACAACTGACATCCCCAGTTCCTACGTATGTCTAGCTTTGTGTCAAATTGGCAAAAACTATGAAAATACATATTTGTTAAAGGATGACTCAAACAGATGCAGAAATACCAGGACACATATGAGGCAAGACTTTCAGCTTTCAACTGTCCTGACAACTTGGTTCCACATGCCTTGTAACATAACCAAAAAGATTTAATATTTCCTTTTCCTCTTATGGAACCAGAACATACCAGCCCTCACTTAGAAATTCCTAATGTGTTGACATTTATAAGCCTCCCACACAAACAAAAACTATGATTTAATGGATTGACTTTTTGTCTACGAAAAGACAAAATTGTCTATTGTGTGCCAATAAAGTTAACTTTAAAGGGAAAATGTGCTGTTTACTAAAACTGTACATATTGGGATAGAAAGATGGCTCTGAGGTTAGGAGCTGCTGCTCTTGCAAAAGACTGGAGTTTAGCTTCCAGAACCTACATGGCAGCTCATATGGTCTATAACTACAGTTCCAGGGACCCAGTGCCCTCTTCTGGTTTCCAGGCACATTGCACATGCATGGTGCACATACATACGTGCTTGCAAACATTCATACATGCAAATGCATAATTTAAAATGTAAGAAAAAGACTGCAGATGCTTCACATAGCTTCCTGTCCTATGTGGAGGGGAGAGCACATAGGAGCTGCCTCCAGGCAGTCTGGGAGTCTTGTGTCTGCTCTTTTGCAGGATCTCCTGGATTTGAGATAAACTCAGAGGATTTGAATAAGACTTTAACTTTAGGAAGCTGGATAAATGTGTAAGAAACGGCAGTAACTGTGATACCTCTTGACTCAGCAATTCAAACTAAAACCCATTCAGAGTAATGCTTGCACTAAAGAATGAGCTGTAAAAAGTCACATTTAGGAGCAGAGGGTTGGGGGCCATGGAGATGGCTCAGGGTATAAACCACTTGCTGCACAAGTGTGAGGATCTGGGTTTGGATTCCCCAGAACCCATGGGAAGACAGATGTGAGTCACATCTGCAATGCTAGCACCCCTATAGAGACATGGGAGGCAGAGACGGGAGAAGTTCAGGGACAGCTAGCCTGAATTATAAGCAACAAATATCAAAGAGACCTTATTACAAACAAGGTGGAGATGGAGGGTAAAACCAAGACAGACACCCAAGGTTGTCCCCTGGCCTCCACAGGTGTGCTTTGGCATATGTTCACCCATACCCACATCCCCCATAAAATAAGGAAAAATTAGATGACTAGTTTATTAAAGTATGATATAGGCCCCATGAAATTTATGCACTCAATATAAACATGTGTAGATGAATGTGTGTGAGTATAACATATATTATTACTATGTACTATATTATGTAGTCATGTTCATATATTAACATAAAACATATACATGCAGTGTAAAAGACAAGTTATCAAATGTAACACAGTGTATGACTCACTTATCTAAAGCCTATACCAGTCTTATCAATGCACATTAAGTCTCAATATGCGGATTGTCATACAAAAATGTCAATTATAGTTACCTGTTAGCATTTTTTTCTTATCTAGATTTTATAGCCTTTCTATTAGGACAATCTGTTAACTGTAAAATAACAAGACCAAAATGCTGTGTTCACCTGGCCATTATCAGCAAATGACTCCATGTGTTGGCAGTTGAGGGGGCTGAGCTGCAGAGCTGGAGAAAAGTCAAGGCCATCTGCTCTCCAGGGTGGATCACATGGAAAGGACTGCATGCATCTCTCTCCTTAGACTTTCACTTTTTTGCTGGTATGGTGTCTTATCTTCTTCCTTTGCTTTACACTGAGTGTCTCAACAGAACACCTCTGCAGCCTCCCTGCAAATGCCCTCATCTGCCCCGAACTCTGCACCTCTTGAGAGTCCAGTGAAACCCCGCCCCTTGCCCTAGTTGCCACACCTCGATTCTCTATTCCTTCACCCTTCTGTGTCCTCTTGGCCTCAGTGGGTAAAGGTGGAATCAGGACAAGGGAGGCAGGAAAGGCTCACAGGGGAAAGAGACTGGAGCTGGGAATTGGTTCTATAGTGTATCTTAGGAGCTGGGGCACAACATGTTGGGCCCAGAAACAAATGATACTAACAAAGAGTCTTAGGATGAACTTTCACCCAGCTGTACAGTCACCTCCCAAAGAAAGAATATGCCATTGTCTCATTTGTCACTGAGTTCAAAGGCTCATCCTTCAGAGCCACCATGGGCAATGCCAGCAGCACAGACCTGCTTCAGTGTTGCCCTGGTCAACACCTCCTTGAAATAGAACTCCACGTGAAGCTACCATGACTGTCATAATGACAGCATCTTCACAAAACTGAAGCTTCATATTTCAACGTTGTAGCCAGTGTCTCAAGAAGTGTCTCATGTAGCCCTAGCTGACTTTGAACTCTCTATAGGTCTGCAAATGGCCTGATTCTCGAGCCTCCACCTCCCTAATCCTGGGATTATAGGTGAATGCCACCAATACCAGCCTGAATTTCAATTTAAAAAAGATCTTTCCTCCCTCCCTCCCTTCCCCTCTTCCTTTTTCATTCCTCCTCTCTCCCTCCTCCCTCCCTCCCTCCCTCCCTCCCTCCCTCCCCTCCCTTCCACCTTCCTTCCATCCCTCCTTTTCCCCCACCCCTCCTCCTTGTATGTATAAATGTGTATGAGTACACGAAGGCTATGGCACATGAGTGAAGATCAGAGGACACTTTGGGTCAGCCCATTCTTTTTTCCACAATGTGGTCCCAGAGACTGAACTCAGATCATCTGACTTGGTGGCAAATGTCTTTACCTACTGAGCCATCTCTCTGGCTCCTGCATTTCAATCTTGCAATTTGAATGTTGCAGAAAAGCACCAAGAGGTCCAAGTACCCCAGGTGCCAGTAGCTGGAAGCAACCCTGGTGCCTGAGGGTATTTGCACTGCATTGTCTAACCATGAAGTCTTCCCTGACCTAGACTTCCCCCTACTCTGCACAGTACCTGCTATTGCAAGTGATAGGTTGCTTTTATAGTCTGCTCACAGCATGAGGTAGAGAGAGCAAAAACTTGGTCTTGCTTTGCATTGTTATTGTTTTGCAGTTAGAATCTGGAAAGGCACATGGTACAGAGGTTTTGAAAGTCTGCTCTGGGCATCCTCAGTGTCCCCACTTTCACTTTAAACGTCTATGAGATCTAGTCTTTTTTCTTCATATCACATCAAAGCTATTAAAAAAAACAAAAACAAAAACTAAGACTTCATTAGCTCTTTCTCTTCTCTCTGCTTTGAGTCTGTGGTGGAATTTCCTATAGTCTATACAGTGTGATGTCCCAAGAAATTAAATGTTGAAGCAGACATAAGAACCTGCCTGTCTCTCTGTGATATTTCCCACCTTAACATGTTGATTTGTGATTACATGTTTTAAAAGGAACTAATGTGTAAACAATCTTGGCATTATCAGTAAATATTAGTAGGCATGAACACCTGGACAAAAGTTCTCCGCAGTTCTGGAAGATGTTGAAGAACATGAAGCAATACCATGAAGCTGCAGAGTTTTGAGAGCCACTGGTCTGGGTGGTGCTGAAAATGCTTGTTAAACAGAGAAGTCTGTAGCTCAAGGAGGCTAGAGGGACAAAGAAAGTGTGAACTGGAGAAGCCAGGGAGCAAATGCATTGCAGAAGAGAGCACACAGTATACACACTGTAGGATGCCACTTAGGGGAAGGGTTGTGGCATGTCCTTAGACTCCATGGAAGGAGACTACTGGTGCTTTAGGGAGTCTTGATGTTTACCAGCTAGTGTTGGCAAAACTTAACTCCTCACCCCAACAGCTGTGATGGTTACTCCATATTTTCAACAGGATGGGATCTAAAATCATGCAGGGGACACACGTTTGGCTTTGTCTGTGAGGTTTTGTGGAGAAGTTTAACCGAGGAGGGATGATTTACCCTGGCCCTGAACATGAATGACTCTCAGACGGAATACAAATAAAAAATAAAAAAGGAGAAAGCTAATTGAGTACTGGGATTTATCTCTTTGCTTCCTTACTCTACATGTCCTATGACCAGGCACCTCATGTTCCCATCATGATGGACTTATATTCCCTCAAACAAATGCAACAAAACAATTTCTCTTCCTTACTTTTCATCTGGCAGATATTTTGTCATGGCCATTTAAAAAGGCCCCCACACCAGCTGTGCCTCCAGATGCCTCCAAATCACTGGTCAGCAGGCATCCTAAGGCTGATGGTTCAGCTTAAGCCCTGAGACCTCTGGAGACTTTGCCAGTGTGAGCCACAGCCACATTGGAGTCTGGCCACAGCTGGCTCTGTCAGCATGCAGGGAGTAGGCTGCTTTACAGGATTAAAGTGGGAGCCTTTGAACTGGGATCAGGGCTGATGGACACAGCATCCTGCTAACACAGAAACATTCAGTGTTTGCACTGTCAGATAGGGCAGCGGCAGGCCCAGCTTCTGAATACTGGAATGGCTTCTAGTACATGTCAGAACCTAAATGTTACAGTGGAATATCAGCTTATTAGCATTACATTTCAAGTATGTGGGACCAATAGCCTTCCTGTATTAGATGGTGTGGTGGCATGAGTGTAACCAAATTTTCAGACTTGCCTCAATAAAGTAAGAATATATACATTTGACATAGGATTCAAGTAATCACTCTTGGGTGTGTGTTTGTACACACGTTCCTGCATGAACCTGCCCAGAAATCACCATGGGGTATCTTCTTCAGTTGCTCTCCCTCTTGTGTTTTGAGACAGGGTCTCTCTCTGAACCTGGTACTCACTGGTTTGGCCAGCCAGCTCAGTCACAGAAACTCCTCCTTTAACAGTCTGCCTTCAGTGTGTTGGGAATGTGTTCTGAAGCCTGACTCTCAGATACATTGGCATACCAAAGCAATTGTGTCCTTCTGTTCCTCCAGCAGGCTACTGAGACAAACTCCAGTGGTGAGAGGTTTACAAGGAAAGGCTGTGATACATTAAATGAAGTTTTACTCTTGTTCTCCCATTAATAGTCTATGTCACCTCAAGAAGATGCCCCGTGAACTGAACCCTTGGCCTGGGATGGTGGATAAAATGAGTGGGGATTACCACAATGACCTTTCAGGTTTTTTTTTTTTATGATACATTGTGTTCGGTTGGAACCTCTGGCTTGCCTCTACATGGTGCAGATAATACCCCCAACTCTCCAAAGCCCACCCACTCAGAGAGCCTCCCTAGTTCTGCACTCCTGACTCCTGCTGTAGCTTCCTCCCCTAAAGGTTGTCAGTAGATAAACCCATTATCTGGGGACAAAAAACTATTACCATGGCCTTGGGTGGTGGACAGGTAGGATTTCCTATTACACTCATGTGGAGAGGACTCAGATGTGTTAGGCACACTCCATGCTGGCTCACAGCCTGTGTGGCCAAGTAGGTCCATTTACGTCATCACGATGGCAAATTCTAGGGGTGGAAACACCTGCAGAACAGGTGGCAGACTTGCCCCAGATCCAAAGTTGCTGTGAGCTCTGCACAGGTTGAAAGACTGGGCCCATTACTCACAGACAGCGGGGGTGCAGCTGCTGGAGTTGTTGCTGTCCCCTCTGCCCAGAGCACCTGTGCATAGGGCTTAGTCTGCACCAAAGCCATGCCAAGCCTGTAGAGGCTGTCTCTGCTTCACTGATTTAGCATGGCGGTTGTTTCCTTTGCCCTTGTTCTAGAGAAAACTGTACAGCCAATATCGTTAGTCTGAGACCTGAGTTTGGCTTGCCTTTCTGAGGCAGAATACAATTGCCATGTTAAGTCAAAACTGAAGCCTTGGCAGAGGGTGTCGCCTGTCAACCTGTTTTAAGGCTGTCCTCAGAGCCAATTTAAATGTCTTTGCAAGTTACGTGTGACGAGTCTAGGTTGATTTTGCAGATGGTGGTAGCATCTTTCAGAAGCACCAATGTTAAATTGATGCTGTGTGACATGGAACAAAACCTGAGGATGTCTTCATGTGAGTTACAGAAACTCAACCCACCGTGGGGACTCGAATCTACCCAAAGCACCAGTGAGCAGACGGCCACTGTGTTTGTATGAGTCTCTCAGGCTCCATAGACAGGGCTGCTCTTTCATTCCGTGAAAGAATGTGTTCCACTGTCTCCGCCCCAGGCATGAATCTAAGACAAATGAGCAAGAGTCTCATCCTGTATCTTTCAGTGATGTTCAGGTCTGTGGAAAGCCACCTCTGAGACACCCCCAATGCAGCATCTCCTCCTGACCTGTGCATTTGTTACCTGTGGGCTCAGAATGGCCCTACCTGCATGGTGGAGAAAAAGAGCCCCATTCTTTGCTACCTTCGACATGTTGGTGTGGTCCCTGTGCTGGACTATCCAGTCCAGGATGGTAAATGTGGCTCCCAGGAATAAATTACTGTGCATCCTGCACATCCAAAACCACGAAGGGGACAGAGATGTCTCTGACTGTGAGTTTAAAACACTGAGGCTCTTCACACGTGTCTAGGACCTGACGGCAGTGTTCCCCGTTGGGATGTGGTGACATTATGATTGAATGGCCACGCTGGTGTGAATAGAAAGTAAAATGCCTTTGGAGGAGATGCTCACCGTCTGAAGTGTCTCGGGGCAAAGTTTTCCTGACCAAAAAAAAAAAAAAAAAGCAATCTGTGCTTGGAGAAGTAAGCAGTGTGGAGGCCCAAGGTCCTTCCACTTACTGTCCTCTCCTCTGACTATCCAGACCCACCATGTAGTCATTATCCCTGATGGTTGTATGATGCCTATATGCAGGGTTCCAGGATGTGTGCCCCATATCGAAGTCCTTTTTTTTTTTTTTTTGGTTTTTTGAGACAGGGTTTCTCTGTGTAGCTTTGGAGCCTATCCTGGCACTCGCTCTGGAGACCAGGCTGGCCTCGAACTCACACATATCCGCCTGCCTCTGCCTCCCGAATGCTGGGATTAAAGGCGTGCACCTCCAATGCCCGGCTCACAGTCCATTTTGTTAGCACTTAAACACACATTTTTGTACCAGGGACTGCCACGAGGGTGTATAACCTGAACTTGACTCTCAGTCCATATCTTGTTCTGTTCTGCTCATGTTCTGCTTCCAGTCAGTGCCAGCTGTTTCTGAGGGAGGGTTCTGCTCGCCCATCCTTACAGCAGCTCTGCTATGTAGCTATTGGCTTCTTTTGATATTATCTTTAAATCAATATTTTTGTAAAAAATATTGAAAGGACAGTGGGTCCCATGTAGGTTTTCTTCCCTTTACTGGGTTCTTCCTGCAAAGAGCATCTGGCCTTGGTAGGCGGGGGGTTTGTGCGCTCATCACAGTCCCTGCACTATTGTCAATACACAAATGTTAACCAGCGTGCTTGACGTGAGACCCCAGTCTTGATGCACATCCTACAAGTCTGGACAACCGTGTGTCTTCTTATGGCTGTGTTTTCAGGTCAGACATAGTAATTTCACTGCCTTAAGAATCGGTGGTACACAGTTGGGTCACTCTACCTTCCCCTGCCTTCGCAACCTCTGAAGGTTTTCTGTCCCTCTCATTTTGCCTTCTCTAGAGTGATGTGGGTAGAACTGAAAAGAACCTGTTCCGTCTGGATTGAGCCACATTCAAGGCTTCCTAATAGCTTGGGTCTCACCACTGCCCCCCCTCTCCCTTCCTTTTTTTTGAGACAGGGCTTCTCTGTGTAACATCCCTAGCTGTCCTGGATCTAGCTGTGTAGACCAGAGTGGCTTCGAAGTCACAGAGATCTGCCTACCCCTGCCTCCCAAGCACTGGCATTAAAGACATGTGCCCCCACTGCCTGGCTGCTTATTTCTTTTTATTGGTGATTCTCTCACTATGGGGATGGAGCCTGGTTGAACGGAAGTAGGCTTTGTAATTTTTATTTTTACAGGTGAGACAGATGGGTTGTCTCAGTCCTGGAGAAAAGAGAAATGGGATTTGGACCTAACTCCCAAGTCTTGACCCCAAATTGCCATCATGTCCTCCATGGCGTATCCTGGGAAAATCCAAATTGTCATTTTCAGTACTAGTGGCAAGTGTCCTTCAATGGCTATCATGTGCCTTGGTTTTGAGACAGTGTCTCAGGTATCCCAAGCTGCCCTCAAAATTGCTATGTAGCTGTGGATGACTTTGAAATTCTGATCTTTCTGCCTCCACCTCCTAAGATTACAGACAGGCACTACCATCCCAGCTGTAAGCAGTGAGAGAGATAGAACCCAAGACTTCATGAGGGTGCGTCAAGCACTCTATCTACTAAGTTTTATCCCAGGCCTCATATGACTTTTGACAGGTAAAGATGGGTCATTTCTGCAGGGCAAAGGTATGGAACCACTGCCAGGGTGAAAGTGTGGAGATAACGATGCATGACCAAGGGATCTTAGTTTAAGGGTAAGACCTTCTGGTTTTCAGCCATACTCCTGGAGCCTGTATCACCTGTAAATACCTGGACAGCAGTGACACAGTAGTGATGACTTTGTGGGGACAAACAATCCACTCAAGGACAGCCAGATGGTGCCCTATTGCTCCCATGTGAAGTGTGCAGGCAGAGACTGCTTCTGCTTGCTTAAACCTGAGAGAAGAGAGTCGGCTTGGGAATCCCCTTTTCCCTCCTCAGAAGAGCTTCAGGAATCTTCCTGCAGGGCATTCTCTTCCTTCATCCCACCTAAGACTGATGTGTCTACCACTTCCAATGTACATATTAGTGTCTTGGGTTTCATAACCCAGGAGAGACATAAGCACTCTCTTCCACAGGTCCTACTGCCTCCCCTAGCCTGGGCTAAGCCTCCAGGATACTCACAATGGTAGCTGTTTGTGAATGTCTTGTGGTGTGCATTTCCCTCGATTTGCTCAGCCACCCAGATTTAGCTATTTAAGTTTCCCTCATAAATCAGCCTCTCTGAGCATCTTAATCACTGCCTTCCATTTGTCTGTAGCTCCCTGCCCTCCAAGAAATAAATTACCCGCAATTACTTAAAGTTAGTAATTGAATTTATTTTAGTGGTAGAGAGAAAATTTATCCATTTTGCTAGTAATTTGTAGTCATTTTTAGTAATTGATAGTAATTTTCTAGTAAATACTAATTAAATGTTTCACTAAGTAAAAGAAGTATAGAGTAATGTATTCACTAAGCATTAGTTTTTCCAATTTATCTTTATACCAGTAAGTGATTTAGGTTGAGTTGATAGGATCCACTAAAAATTTTCTCACTTGTTAAGCTTTAAAAAATTGCAGTTGACATGGAGAAGTACAGGATACCTATTCAGTGATCAGTCTCCATGGTAGAGACAGGGAGAAAGAGACAGACAAGACCATATAGCTCATCCAGAGCCAGAAGTCTGTCTGTGGAAGGATGAGGGGGTAACACCAGACCTCAGCCTTTGGATCCATCCAGCCTCTGAGGGGAGGGTGTTCAGTGCAGAGGCCGGAGCCCAGAGCCCAGAGTTCTGGCACCTTGCTGGATGTCAGCATGGGAACAGCTCTAGTATCTGCCTTCCTATTTGTTTTGGGGGTTATTATAGGTGGGATTGCCTGTGTCTAGAGAAATACCCACTGTTTCTAAATGTGATTAAAATATCCACATATTTTGCTAGATTTCTTCTCCCCTGTAGGTTTAAGTTTTAATTGCACACGATGAAGATATAAAACTTCAGTTTGCTTCATTTCCCATTAGATGATATGGCAGTTGAGAACATTGTATGATACAGTCCATAATGAGAATGTAGTTATAATGATTACATAATATTCCATCAAATGTAATAATTAGTGTTTGCTTTGCCATTTTACTGTTGGTTATTATTTTACAATTGTTTTACTATTAAAAGTAACACTTTTCTGAAGGTCTTTATTAAGCTATTCATATATTTGGGTCATTTTCTTTGGTTAAATTCCCAGGACAAAATTTTCAGGTCAAAGGACATGAATATTTTAAGGCTCATATTCCTTAATGCCACACTATTTTATAAGTACCGCTCAGATTTATCCTGACCCCAGCAATATCTGGGCTTTCTCATTTACCTCTCCCTCTCTGCTTTGGATAGTATCATCACAGATTTCTCCTAGCTGAATGGATAGAGAATTGGGCCTCATTTAATACTCACTTTAAAAATTAATCTTATAGCTAAATATTGTCCTCATATTAAAACTTGTGATTTTTTGCCATGGGATTACTTGTTTCTGCCTGTTTTCCATTAATATATAGGGGTGCCTAACTTTTTTTAAAGTCTATTTATAAAACAACCTTATTAACCCTCAGCCACGTCTCTTCCACATGTCCTTTCTTCTTTACTGCATTGATTTCTAAGTCGGCTCTCAAACTCTCAGCGACTCTTAAATGATTTGGGGGACAATAGGGTCCTTTAAATTTCTTCCCTTCCATCAAATACCAAGTTTAGAAGAACATGAACCATCAAGGCAGAAACCTCTGTGTAAAGATGCTGGGTGTGTGAATACCCTTGCGAACCGGGATTTCAGAATACTTTCTTTCCCAGCCAAGGAATCTTTATATGAATTAATCATGAAGCTTCCTCCCCTCACCATGTAAACACGTGCTGATATACCTCTTGTCCCCATCACAAACCTGAGGGGAGCTCTCGCTCTGATCTCACATAAAACAGGTGACTCTTCAATTAAACATAAACTTTCAATTATAGTAAAGCCCTCTGGGGGGTGGATCTTAGCCCCCTCTCCCCACCCACAGCTGGGCAGAGCTTGGCTGGAGCCTCTCAGTGTCCAGCTGCTGCTGGCAAGGACAGGCTCCCTGGACTCTTGAGGATGTGGGCCCATGAGCCTTGGCCTGGGTAGCTGGGATCACAGCCAGCCAGGATGCCCACTGTGGGGGGCAGAGACAGAAACTTTGAAAACCTGCAAAGAACTCATTCCTTCTAACCTTGCAGCCCCAAGTCAGGCCAGCTCAGCATGAAGCTCTGAGGTTACTTGAAAAGGTGTTCTAGGGAAAGATTCTAGAAAACATAGGGGCATGCTTCACTCTATTGAGGCCCAGCCAGGCTTCCTCCCACTCCTCAGCAGCAGTGATGGGGAAAGATAACGTGCTCTTCTGTATAAGAATTTAGAAATGTACATAAATTGAAAAGGTTTCAACAGTCAGGGCTAGGATGTGACTTATTTGGTGGAATGCTGGACTAGCATACACGAAGTCCTGGGTTCAATCCCAGCATTGCATAAACCTGGTATGGTGGTGCATGCCTATAATCCCAACACTAGGGAGGCAAAGGGAGAAGGTTCAGAAATTCAAGGTCATCCTTGGTTACACAAGAATTCAAAGCTGATCTTGGATATACCCGTGCCTCTTAGTAAAATAATAAGAATGTTCAACAGCCAGATAAAGCTAAGACTGCCTAGAATTCATTCTACACACCAAAACCCATTCCAGGGTCCTTCTCTGAGGGGACTGCTGGTATGTATCACTTCTATGTTTCCCCCTACATGCTATGCTGTTCCTTCATGTTAAGACTTAATTACTTGCATATGAAGGTATGTGCACAGGCGTGTGTGTGTGTGTGTGTGTGTGTGTGTGTGTGTGTGAGAGAGAGAGAGAGAGAGAGAGAGCATGCATATCTGTGTTGTGCTGTGCATGAATGTGTGTTTGGGGTGAGTGTATGTGTTATATAAGTGTCCATGTGCTTGCATGCTACAGCTTGCTCTTTGCAATAGCCAGCATGGACACCTTTCCTCTTCAGCACTCCCAGCTCCACTTGGCCCTGTTGTGGCTCCCACAGTAATGAGGTACCGGGGTGAGAAGGAGAATGAACATGTTTTGGTAAAAACAGATGCTGTGAGATCCTGCACTTCCTCAGACACTCGACTCCATGATCAAGTGTTCTGGCTTCCAACTTGTGCACTTTTATCTTCTCCTCTCTTTTGTGAGCCTAAGGTTCCTTCCAACTGTGTGAGTATAAGGTGAAAACAGGAGTTCAGTGGAAGATTCAAGGTGTTTAGAGATTTGAAATCAGGAAGACTTGCACAGCAATGAATGAATTTTGTGAGCTGTTCAACATTTTGTCTTACTGTGGGTTCTTGGGCTAGATGGCTTTGTGTAATTGTAGGCTAGTAAGTGCTCTGAGTATGTTTGAGGCAGGCCCAACTCAGCTGTGATATTCTGTGGGTAGATAAATTAAGTGCATGTTTGACAGGTGACATAAGCAAGCTCGTGCTGAGTTCATTGGGATAAGGCTCTGCTGAAAACATTTATACGTTAAAGAGTACATTTATATATTTATGGGCTATTATCTAAAAAAAAAAAAAAAAACAAAAAACTAAGAATACAGCCATCACGGTGTGCCTTTTGGCTGACAGTAATGTGTACTACTGTTGAAGATATCTCCAGGTGACTTTTAGGATTGGAATCAGTGACAGCCCATGCTATACACATAGGGAAAGAAGCAGATAGTCCAGAGGCTGGAGCCAGATGGAAGAAAGTCCAAGGTGAAGGCTGGACTTCTTGTTAGCCACCTTAGTGGATAGCCAATTTCCTTCCCTGACTCAGTTTCCTCATCCTGGTGATGGGCAAGTCTCATGCCATTGAGAAAAATCTGTTATGCAAATCATGCCAAAATGTTAATGGAAGTGGTTCCTGAAATGAAGTCATCAAGCTTAAATGCCAGAAGTGAGGAGAGGATGAAATTGACCAGCGAACACAAAGTTTCCCACACTCTTGCTGCAGAAAACCCTTCAAGGGACTTTGAGTTTTCTTAACCTGCTTATCTAGCCACATAGAAAATTCCAGAAGACGCACCTGTTCACCACCAGTGTTCTCAGGAAGTCCCCTTCATTTCTAGGTGAGAAGTTGGGCTAGATGAGCCCTGATAGTCCTTCAGCTGACTCCTGAGAGCTCCTGAAGATACAAAAGAGATTTCACAGGGGAAACATGGTGAAACCTCCCCTGTGGTTTGGCAGGTCACCCCAGGTATTCTGTGACAGTGTGGGTGTGTTACTAAGAAAATGGGGTTCCCTGTGGGTGTTCTGGGTCTCTTTAATGAAATAATTTAGAAATGGATTAAAAGAAACTCAAAGACAATTTTATTAGTTTAAGAGAAAAGCATAGAACAACTTAGATAAAAATCCTGGCATGCACCAGGAAAAGAGATGTCGAGAAAACTGTGTCTTTCAAGTTAGGGGTGGGATGGAAGGAAAGATAGCTTATTCAGAGGGACGAGCTTTCCCAAGATTGGAAGCAAGCTGGTGAGCTAGGGAAAGAACTCAAAAAACACCCAACCAGCTTCACCTCCTGTTTTATTTCCCTGGCTTTGGTTTGCTCAAAGGAAGGGTTGCCAGTCCTCCCCTCAAAGCACCTTTTTTTTTTCTTCACATGTAAATCTTTATTCATGTATTATATGTAATTTGCATGTATGCCTGCATGACAGAAGGGGGCATCAGAGAGAAGAGGGGATCAGGGTTGTGAGCTTCCATGTGGTTGGTGGGAACTGAACTCAGGACCTCAGGAAGAGAAGCCTGTACTCTTAACTGCTGAGCTGTCTCTCCAGCCCTCACATGTGAAACTTGATGGAGAACTTTTAGTTCCCATTCTCTTATCACAAGCAGGCCAGTTACCCATCAGCGCTGGGTCAAGCGACTTGACGTCTTATGCCTTCTGGGAAGGAGCCAACCTTCCTCTTGGTTCTGCAGACATGCTGTTCTCAAGTAGGCTCCTCCTATATACCTCACAACTTGCAATTGCCCTATTAAGGGTTGTTTGTCTCCTGGTCCATCAGTCAAGGAGCCTTAGAAGGGTAAGGCTGAGGAGGGTGGGGAGTGCTTGCTGGAATGTGCAGTACCTGCTGTTCCCATTGGAGGCATTCTTACTTCAGTATTCTTAGTGCTCTTGTGGTTATATAGAATTTTAGAGAAGTATAGTGTGTGTGTGTGTGTGTGTGTGTGTGTGTGTGTGTGTGTGTGAGAGAGAGAGAGAGAGAGAGAGAGAGAGAGAGAGAGAGAGAGAGAGAGAGAGAGAGAGATATGATCACAATTTCTTCAAATTATTCTCCTAATTTAAAAGGAAATTCTCTTAGTTACTTTTCTACTAGTTGTGAAGAGACACCATAATCAAGGAAACTTATGAAAGAAAACATTAATTTGGGGCTTACAGTTCCAGAGTATAGTAAAAGCCCACCCCAGTGTCATGCCTCCTCTAACAAGGTCACACCTCCTAATGCTTCCCAAACAATTCCACTAACTGCAGACCAAGCATTCAAATGCAGGAGTCTATGGGAGCCATTCTCCATTCAAACTACTCCAGAAAACAAATCAAAAGTCAGGGAGAGCTGGCAGGATTTCTAAAGGAAAGAATGTTGAAAATACATGAATGTGACATATTTCCTAAGTTTAACAGACACATGTACAGCCTGACCTCCCTTGAAGGCAATTTAAAAAAAAAATGACATCATATCAGGAAGCTCAGAACAAAAGTCTGACTAATACTGCAGCATTTAAAATTCAGCAATGCCCATATACTACAGTCTGATTGAGCAGTATGCCTGTTTTTAAAAGATCTACTTTATAGAGAGCTCTGTTTTAATTAAGAAAGACTAATATCAAAGCAGGTTTCTTTTTTGCATTTAAAATTCGTGTTTAAACTTCTTGTAGATTAAGTGAGCTTAAACAGTTGCAAGTTCCGACTTTAACAGCATTATAAAACACATTAGAGATTGAAAGGATAAGGTGCAGCCCCGTTAGGTTATCACCTAACTGCTATTTGCAGTTGTAAGGAGTACTAATGGTACAGGGACAAGATTTATCGTCACAAAGACATTCTGCTTAACATTAGCCTTGTCGTTCCATTAATAATGACTGCTTATGAGCCATCTCCTTGGCATCTTTGTTGTCCTGAAAACTTAAAACTCACAGCACAATTCTTTACGACGTGTTACATTGCCCCCTCTGGGTACTCCTGACCATTATCCCATTTGGTTATATTCAAAACTGCTGCCTCCAGAGAGAGCATTAGGGCGACCTTTCACCTTCCAATATTCCTGGTTCAAATGGCGTAATAACATGTAGTGAATATTTACAAGCACACTTATACTATAATAGAGTACTGCTGTGAACATTAGCACATATTTTCTGCTCAATCAGGCTTTGATGTAGAGCTTGTGGAGCACCCCAGAGAACAGGCAGTCCCCAGTAAGCTGTGCTAGGGAAACACCCTTGAAAGGAAGCCGTTTACATAACATAACTGACTACAACAGACCAGCAAGGCCCCAGCCCCCGTCCCAGCTGAGGCTCCAAGTTCTGGGGGATTGCCCATGTCCTCCCAACCTCCCCTAGGACCACTTTTGCCTGGAATTCTGGGTGAGGCTGCCCAGGCTTCTCCAGAAAAAGAGAATTAAAGGCCATCTTGCCCTGGAACCAGGTGGTCTGGTGACCTTCACTTGGGCTTTTACATTTTTTTTTAATTAATTGTTTTCAGAACTGGGGACTGAACCCAGGGCCCTGTGTGTCTTAGGCAAGTGCCCTACCACTGAACTGCACCCCCAGCCTAATTAAAATTTTTATATTAAAAAACAAATGAGAGTCCCCTGATCACAGGATAAATTATAAGGTCTCCCCCTCCTTCCCACACCAACACAGCTTCTTTCCTTAGCTACACCCCTTCTCTAGCCCCACTTCTCACCTCCTTTTCTATCTCTCCTTGAATTGTTTTTTGACTTAAAAAAATTATTTTGTGTGCATTTGTGTGTGAGGTCAGAGGACAGCTTGAGGGGGACAGCTCTCTCCTTCTTCCCTGTGGTTCCTGGATCACTGAGCTCTGGCTTCAGGCTCGGGTGACAGGGATTTTACCACTTGAGCCATCTTGAGTGGGCCCTGACATCCTTCAGTTAGGATAGTCTGCTTTCTGTTAGCCACACCCCTTTCTCAGACAGCTTATATACATCCCAAGGGATTTTCTAGTTTCACCCCTGCACACCTGTTTCCATCCATCCTATCTAGTTCTGACTGGCTCTATCCAGGGAGCCTTTCCCCCGTTTATCTCCCTGAAGTCTTGGTTGACCCATTCTAGATGTCTTTCCTGTTCAGGTGGCTTGTCTCAGGCCTAGCGTTCTCTGCAATGAGAAGACCAGACATTTCATGCAGGGGCATGATTCAAGGATAGGGAGCTTTGTCTGCCCAGCTGGTTCTAGTATGGGCAGTTCTTATGCTAGAAAATTATGTTAAGTAGGTGATTGAACAAGGTAGTGTGTGTTCAGATCTTTCTGTCTGTCTGTCTGCCTGCTTATAACCTACTCTCTCTTTGTTGCAGAGGTAGCACAAATAAGATTATGGGATTTGGGGGGTGATTTCTGCCTCTCAAATGCAAGAAGCTGGGGACTCCCAATAAGATTCCTATCGTTCAAAGGAGATTTGTTGGAAGGCCAGATACCCACAATAATTGATGGCTGTTGGGTCCTGCTCTTTGAGATTTCTGCTGAAGTTTTCAGGTGCTGAGGGCCGACTACCCCTGTTTTTAGATGTGGGCAAAGCCACACACAGTCTTGGGGTAACATGAGGATGCAGTCTCCTGCTCCCGTGGTATCCAGATCACTGCCTGAAAGGACAGGAATGTGCTAGTGTCAGTGGGGTCCGTCATCTCCTAAGTTGCATATGCTTGTTTGATGAACAACCTTGACTAGTCTAGTTCATCCAGGTTGTCTTATGAGCTACCAGTGTGAATGACAGAGTAATGGGACAGGAGACGACCTCCTCTCCGGGGAATGGTTATTTATGGTGGGAGAATGTTATAATACAAGTCATTAAACAGATTTAAATTTACCACAGGTTAAGCCATGCATTACCTGAAACAGCTACATACAATGAAAGCCTGATATAGTCTGGTTGGTTTTAGCATCAGCGTGTCTCCTGGCTTTGTGGCAGGGTCAGCTGGAGTAGGGTGAACCATCACTACTCAAAGGGATTAAGAAAACGTTTTGGCAGTTTCTATATTTTATGAAAGTATTTTGTCCTCATCTGGTATAGGACACTGCTTGTGTTGAGACCCACTCCCCCGCACTACTTATTTTAACCTTCCTAGAGAGCAAGTTTGCACTACCATTTAGTCAATGCTTCTTTATGAGCCACATGCTGCCATTAGCACTTAGAATGAAAAATGTGATGTGGCTTTTCAGCAACTCAGAGCTGGAGACTTTGCCGAAGAACCAGATACTTGACCCATAAAGACATGGCCCCTGGTCCACAGCCAGAAACCCACAGAGCTCTGCTTCCAATAATGGGAGCATGCTTCATCTTCGGTATCTTAAACAATGTCTTTATGGCTTTTCTGTAGTTTTATGTGTGGATATTCATGGCTGGGTGCACTTGCACAGTGAATGCATGTCTGTGGAGGTCAGAGGCCCATCTTAGGTGTCTTGTCTTGGGAGTCTCCACTGTGCTTCTGAGACAAGGTCTCTCACTTAGACCTGGGGCCTGTTGATTTGGTTAGCCTGGTTGGTCCACAATGCACAGAGATTCTCCTGTGTCTGCTTCCCCAGAGCTGGGATTACAAGCACATGCCACCAAACCTGCCTTTTTATGTTGGTTCTGGGGATTGAACTCAGATCTTTGTGTTTATGTGGCAAGCCCTTTACTGACTATTTCTCCCCAGCTTTTCATATAACAAAGACTCCTGTGAAGCTACTCATGCTCCCATAAATGTCTCTACACCAATGAACTGTGGGCACTAAGTGGACTCAGTGGGTTAACAGGAAAAAAAAAAGCACATGAAATTGGGAGGGATTAGTGGTGCTGGGGGAGAGTAGGGGAGAATCGAAGGATGGGGATGGGTGGTGGATTTGATAATTGACCTTTTTAAACCATACCCAGTAAATAAAAAATTTCAAAGAAAAAGTATCTTGAAGTCTGAGTGAGAATTATGGAAGTCTTCCTTTCAATCCATTTAAATGTAAAGACATAGTAAGACCATGTGCTTCTTGATTTGGCACTAAGCACTTTGATCTACTATTTAGGGAGCCAGTGTGAAGAGGATCTTCATGAGGATGGATAGAAGCCACAGGATGTCAGAATGCTAGGTCAACGGGGAGGGCGGGGGAATCCATTGGAGGATTTCAGGGGAAGGTTCTTCCTCCAGGGGCTTCAAAGATGGGGGTCTGGCTACCACTTCTGTTAGTCAATGCCAACACTAGAGGTGACCCAGAGAGGGAGCCAGGTGGGACGTGAATGGATCTTGAGACCTTTCAGTACTTGAAGGGAAAAGATGGGGGAGCCAAGAGCTGAGGATCATTGCTGACGTCAGAGAGTTGGAAACTAGAGGCAGAGCAGGCTGTGTGCAGAGGGCTGGAGGATGCAGGTGGCTTTGTGAGGATTCAGTGAAAGGGTGAACTTCCAGGCATATGAAGGTCCATACTTGTGTTGGGCTGGGAATTTATTTTTGCATGTTTATTAAGGGGACTGGCAGAGAGATGACAGACATGGAAGAGAAGTCATGATGTCTTTATTTTGCTAAGATCAAGGAGTTGAGACAACAATGTAAGGGAAGAAGTAGATATTTAATTAAAAAATATTTCTTTTTAAGCTTTGGTACACACACACACACACACACACACACACACACACACACACACACACACACGGAGAGAGGATGTTGAGTCTTTTCTCTCAGAATCCTTAGTCCCCCTTTTCTCACTCCTCCTCAAGGGAAAAGGATTCCTTTTGCTTCATGGGTTCTGAGTTTTCAAACCATCCTTGGTTACTGGCTCATTGTTCTGGGTCTCTGGTTGAGACCCAGACAAGGCATAATGGAGCAGCTGCTCACCTCATGGCAGTCAAAAAGCAGAGAGAAACAGACAGGAAGAGGCCAAGGCCAAGTCATACCTTTCAAAGGCAAAGCCCTAAGCAACCTGCTTCCTTCAACAAACTCCTAATGGCCCACTCTGACAAACTCATCAGTGCCATAGCCCACTAGTGAAGCTGGTGCCCTCAAGACCCAGAAACCTCTCAACAGCACCACCAGCTGGGAACCAAACCTTCGACACATAAGTTTTTTGGGGGAGGCTATGGTATTCAAACCATAACAGGGTCCACTGGGTTTTAGAGCAGAAGTCTTGAGCATCATGAAGGATAATATAAACTAGAAATCTTTCATCTTAATGTGTGAGTTGGCTCATAATTATCATATTTAATGTGCACGAAGGAGACTTTTCTTCAGTCATGCCCATGTGTCAATGGGAAAAGGCATTCTACCTTGGCAAGCTGTGGTAGGCATGCCTCATTGGCTGCACCCTTCCTTTCCTGACCTGTGTTTGTAAAGAGCCAATGTAACTACCCTACATGCCAAGCCTTGCCAGACTCGGGCAGTATTCCATCTTCTGTAGAATTGGGGATACCCCTTCTGGATGCTAGCTATCCCTGCTGTGGTTTTGTCTTCCTGTGGGTAACTTTGTCCTGGAAAGGGCCCTATGGTGTGTGTGTTTCCCTCCTCCTTGCAAGCTCTGTGGTCTCAGTGGCACTTAGCTATTCCCTGCATTTGGGATAATTGCATGCCCATGTGCTTGGCTGTGCTCCCACTGAACCTATTTAATGACACTGAATCAGAGTTTCATGTAATTTTCACATCCCACAAAATGCCTTTTTAAAAAAAACTTTACCCCCATTTAGAAACGCTATGCACTCCAAGTTCCTGGGTCCTACAGAAACTGGGCAGTAGTCTGCAGTCCCTGTGAAGACAGTAGGTTGCTATCTCTCCTCCCGACAGAGGCTGTGATCTGTGGCTACTGCAGGACAGTGTACAGTCATTCTGGCTCTGGGTCTAGCACCTGTCCAAGCTTTAGTATTCTCATTCTGATGATGTCCCACAGGTAGAGCTCCTTCAAGGTAAAGGTAAATTTTTTCTAGTCTTCTGTTGCTACTTCCCTGAGGGAGGATGTTATACATCCTGTGTAGTGGGAAGACATGGCTGTGCTCAGAGAGCCAGAGCAGCTTCTCCAATGTTAACGGGGGCCCAAGTAATTAAGTTCAGATATTTGCATTAGGAGGAGACTAAGCTTGGCGCCTCCTCTAAATACCCCACAGTAATAGAGAAGAATAAAATGGCAGTTGTTCTGTCTGGTTCTTTAACCTAGGATTAAGCAGATCTCTGTTTGCATGCTAATAAGAATGTGTTGTGCCTTCTGAGTGAGGCCATGAGCCTTGCTTAGTTCACATGTGTGAAAGAGTGACCCTACTTCCCTAGGGAGCCCCTCCTCAAAGTCACCTGATGATGTAAGGCTGGTGACTTGGTTTCCTCATCCTTGTGTTTACAGGGATGACCTTGACCCATGTGTGGAGCTGACTGTTGCTTTCCCCTGACTTTTTCCCTTCCAGATTTAAACCTGAATTCCAGACTTGATTTATTTTTCAGTGATTAATATAGTATTTTTTCATACTAAAACCCTAATTGTTTAATCTGAAACTCTCTTCTGAGTGGGCTCTTAGGTCTTACCTGCTAGCTCTGGGTACACTGTCAGCTGTGAATGTTTGCTTATGGGGAGGATGTAGCCAGGCTAATACCTTTCCTTTCTGGAGGCTTCGTAAGTCTCACATTAGATTTGAATACTTTCTCTTAGGTTCTAACCCCCAATCTACACATAGGCTCTGAATGACTCTGGAAGGAACCCCACAGTATGTCTCCTGCTTTGATATGCACGACGGCATATGCTTTTGAGAGGAACTGTTGATCACCTCAGCCACCTTTGTGGAAAGTGGAGGAGATGAGAGTGCTTCTTGGGTCCTGAGCTGGGAGGTGGCGATGAGAGCGGACTTTCTGTGCAGGCACAACAAGCAGCATGCTGGATCCCATTGACTCTGAATGCCTGGGAAGCCTGCCAGGGGGTGTTAGGAAAACTGCATAGGTCTGGATGGCAGTGGGCACAGACTGACCGGGATTTGAGAGCAGCACTTGGCAGGGCCATTTGTGAGGAAGAGCAAAGGGGTAATGAGAGAGGTTCTCTGAGAGTTCCCCCCTAAAAAGATCTGATCGCATGTGGATTCTCTGTTCTTTAAAGAGCTGCTGGGGCCAGTGACCTCTGATAATGTGAGCCGAGCCTGTCTGTGTTTCAGAACACTCAGGAGCTCAGCTGTGGGGTTCCACAAAGTGCAGGCAGCTAGGTGAGTAAGTCCTCCCCACCCCCTTGCTCAAGGCCTCCCCTGAGAAGTTTCTGGACACAGATCATTATTGATATATTGGAAGTGTCTTCAACCATATGAGGTGGGGGCAGGGGACCAGGACGCCAAATGGCTGATGTGTCCACGAGAGTCATCTCCGTGATTGATGCCCAGGCCTGCTGCCAAGGCAAAGCTCGGCCATGCCCATTCATCTCCCCTAAATATGGATGCATATCGACGTATCCGTTAAATGACGCTGGCTGCAGAGCACAGAGTTGGATTAGAGAAGACCCTAAATTTCTTCTCTTAAAATATGCAGAGAAGAGGAGTTCAAAATACCAACTGCTGATGAGGTCCGAGGGTCTAGAAGGAATTGACAAACATCTTGGAATTCAGAATGAATGCTTTAAACTTTAGGCCCCTTTAGCAATCAATATGTACACAAAACTCTCATTAATGTTCACAGGGGTTTAAACATGCACATCAACAACGGCCATTTATTTCCAAAGCTTCAACACCCACTCCAGTGCAGGCCCTGTTCTGGGGGAGGGAGACAGGCACAAAGACTAAGGGCTCTTTGCCACAGAATCTTATCCCATCAGAGCTGAAGTGGTTTAATTGCAGGCTTCCTCACATAGCCCAGCTTTCACCTCAGGTTAGCCACACTTGGATCCACCTCCTGCCACAGATGGCAGCAGCGGAAGGCAGACCCCAGAGTTCTGCAAGCCCCTACACTCACTGCATCCCAGGCAGGGGTTCAGAAGGCTACACACCCCTTCCTTACATCTCCCCCAGTCTGCCATTCTACAGTTTACAAGGAAAGGATGGGGATGGTGACTCGCCCCCTGCCACCCCCAGACCACCGTCACGCAGCCCATAATTTATCATAAAAGGTTACCACTTTCCTTCCCCACTCTGTTATTAATCAGAGCGCTTTGGCAGCCTGGACTCTGTGACCTATACATATGCCTTCTGTTTGAACTGCTTCGTAAACACTGCCTTCTGGGTTTAGAGAGAAACGTGTATGGTCCCGCCTCCTTGACTGTCTAGGTTGTGGCACAAAGCAGGCAGCTGTCTTCATGCAGAAGTCCAGTCCATCCTCAGGGACAGGTTCTGTCTGTGTTTACAAGGTGCCCATGTAGACTCACAGGTTCCAGTATGGCCCCTTCTAAAAAGTACAGACCACTGCAGATGCTCCACAAGAAGAGAAAATCCTGGCCACATCTACCCTATCTGCTATTTGATGAAACTCTCCTCCCCCTGAGATGAAACCAATCCATGTATTCCTCCGGAATGCAGATCCCCCACCTCTATCCCAGAGAATCACCCTGAGGTCACCATTCCTAGGTATATTTCATACTTTACACTATACATATGTTTCAATAATGTTACATGATAGTGGCTTGCTGGCATAAAAGGCTGCTCATGCGTGGGATAGGAGGACAGCTAAAGAGTCAGCTTTGAAGGCACAGGGACTTTCCTTGAAACCCTCAAAACCCAAGATAAAACAACAACAACAACAACAACAACAACAACAACACATGGTGACTTATGTCTGGAACCCCATTTCTGGGGAGGCAGAGACCAACGGATCTGTGAAGCTCACTGGCCAGCTAGCCTAGCTGCAGAGACCCTGTCTCAAAAAATAAGATGGACAGTTCCTGAGGAACAACTCCCAAGGTTGGCCTCTGATCTCCACACAACTTGTGTGTATGCATGAGTGCGTGTGCTCATGTGCACACACATATAAACCAAACACACATACAAAAATCCTCCTCTCTATGTATTGTCTATAGCTTGGTTGTTTTAGGCAGCTGTGACTCCAGATAATTTATTATATCTCATCAATAGATGGATACAATCTATCCCATCTCCTACTGATGGTTATCTAACTTGAGTTCCATTTCTTCCTAATAGCATCATAATGCAGACTTGGGCATGAATGAACTTGCTTCTTGCTGCCCTTTAAGCACAGGAGCAAGAGTTTCTATGGGAGCCCATGGAGGCTAAGCTGTGCGGCCCAGTGTCCTCAGCTTCGCTAGGCCATTCCAAATTATGTGTTGTAGGACATTCACACATTTCATAGCAGTTACAAAGATTCCTGCTGAGTTTTCCTCTCTACTTTTTAGACATCCGTTGTAACTCCTCAGTTTAAAAATGTTGCCAAGCTGCGTTTCTTCTCTTGCTTCTCAGGATAGGGTCATCTGCACTTTGGTTGTTATTTAGTTTATTCTACACACTGCCTGATAATATGGCCTGCTAGGTTTTGTTCTGTAAAAGTATCTGCTTTTGAACTCAGAAGAGTTTTTTAAAGTGACCTACATATATATGAGTGTAGTAATCTATTTCTTTTTTTAACATTTTGTTTATTTATTATGTATACAACATTCTGCTTCCATGCATATCTGCACACCAGAGGGGGGCACCAGGTCTCATAACGGATGGTTGTGAGCCACCATGTGGTTGCTGGGAATTGAACTCAGGACCTCCGGAAGAACAGCCAGTGCTCTTATCCTCTGAGCCATCTCTCCAGCCCTAGTAATCTATTTCTAATGAGTATGGTATACATTTTATCCCAGCTTATGGGTTTTCCTTCCACTTTTGTGTTTTATTGTTTTTTTGGAGGAGCACATATTTTTAAATCAATATTATCAATCAGTTAGTTGTGTTGATAAAAATGGAGCATAGGACCTTCACATGGACAAAGGGTGTGCTTCTGAGTTATAACTGTTAGTATTCAGGCATCTGTACTGGCCCATCCCTGGGATATGCTCTCAGCTGCAGCCACTAAGAGCACCTCCTGTGCACATTCACTACTTTCACTTTTAAAAGTGCCCTGCTCACCTCCCATCCTTCTCTCTTTCTCCCTGTCTCCTCTTTTCTCTCCCTCTCTCTGTTTCTGTCTCTCTCCCCCTCCTCTTTCTTTCTCCTTTCTCCTGCTGCTCCTGTCTCTGGAGGATGGTCTCCTTCCCTTCCCCTTTTTATGATCCCTTTCCCTAATTAAAAAAATCATCTGCTGCGTCTCATGTCAACTTTCTTTCATGTGCTGCTTTTCTTAAATGACAACAATAATTTTATCAAAATTATTATTATTTTCTCTATATCCTGTACCTTTTGTTTAAATAGCCTTTTTTTTCTGTCATAAGATTCTCCTAAACATGTCTATTGAATATTCTTAAAATCTAAATTTCTTTTTCTATTTAGATCTGGGATCTATCAGTGTGGCTTTTGGAGGTATAAAGTAGTATCTAATTTATATTTTCTTACTGGTAACCAAGTGTCACAACTTTGTTCTTTGAAAAGTTTCTTATTTCATGACGTTCATTGATATATTTTATTGCTAAATTTATCCACTCAGAGCAGAGCACACATACACACACAAAGATTCTAAGAAAGCAGTTACATAAGATCACAAACACAGCCCTACTAAGTAGAACATGATCATTGCCTCATCCCTCTCTGAACCCACTTTCTTCCCAACTGTTTTTTTTTTTTTTTTAGTAACCCATCTCTTGGTCTTCACCAGAGTCCCCTCCCCCAGTGTCTGTGTTCCTATGTAGTCTTTTGTTTTGCCTTCCTTTCCACTTCGTATAGATGAAAACAGACTATGTATGAGTTTTGACCCTTTCTGCTTGATTGGCCTTTTATCTTTCCATGCAGTGGGAAGCCCGCTCTTATCTAACAGAGCTTCCTAACAGCCTTGATGCTGGAGAGGGCAAGCACTCATGGTTTATTTCAAGGCTCTCTTGACTGTTCTTGACCCTTCTCTCTTTCCTTTGAATTTAAAGATAAGCTTGTAAAGTTTCATGAAAAGCCCTGTTGGTATTGTAATTATAATTATGTTGACTCTGAATTCAATTTGGCAGGTTTGACAGATAGAGACGTGAAGTTTCTAGTTCTTGTCTGTGATTATTTTCTCATTTATTTAGGGCTCGCTTTTATGTTCTTTGAACACATTTCACATCCTCTTAATGGGTTTCCTGCAAATATTTTTTAGATGTATTTTCAGGAAACTTGACATTTGTTTTTATTATAAATGGGAACTTGGTATTTATGTGGTATGTGGATGTCTGGCGATGGACATGACTTTATGTGTTGATTTGGGCATTAATTTTCTACTGCTGCTGTCAAACATGTCACAGTCTGAGTGTGTGAAATCCATGGGAGTGCATCATCCTGCAGTTTTGTAGGTCAGGAGTTTGACAGGTGACTTACGAGGCATGCACAGAGGTTTTGGCAGAACTGTGCTCCCGTTGAGGAGTCCCCATGAAGAAGCCCTTCCCATACCTTTCCTGGAGCCGCTAACATCCACCACCTCTTAGACCCTTCATCCATCCTCAAAGCCAACATCACCAAGTCTCTTCTTCCTCCTCCCATGGGTGTGGCTGCACTTTGAAGTACTGATGGGAACAGACTGGGTTGACCTTGAATGACCCCAGGGAATCTCCACATCTCCAAGTCCTTTACGTTGATCTCATCTACAAAGTCCCTTTGCCATAGAAGTGAGCAGACACTACAGGTCTGGGAATTAGGTGTAGGCATCTTTGAGTGTATTACTATGCCTACTACATAGCTGGTTATCATAGCTGAAAGCTTTTGAATATTTCTCTAGAAGATTATCTTACTTTTATAAATGGACTATCATCATCTTTTCCTTTGCTATCTCTCAAACATTAATTATTTGCTTTTCTCATTGCATTGGCTAGACCATCCAGAAAACTACAATATTTTACAGGTATTTTTCCTTGGATTTATTTTATTTTAGTTATCATTATTTTTGCTGTGTGTACACATATTAACACACACATGTCATAGCACACATGTGAGGGTCCGAGAACAACTTGCTGTCCTTGTACTGTGAGTCCTAGGGATTGAATTCGGGTTGTCAGACTTGTGCAGCCAGGCTTTTTACTGGCCAACCAATCTATCTTGCAAGCTCTTTTTCTTGGCCTTAATAAGAATTCTTAATTCTTATTATATGTGTTGTAGTTTTTATTATTATTATTTTAATTTATTAATTTATTTTTTACATTTCAATCCCAGTTCCCCCTCCCTCCTCTCCTCCTTCTCCCCCAACTCCTTCCCCCCACCCACCTCCCATCTGTTCCTCAGGGAGAACAAGGCCTCCCCTAGGATGTCTACTAAGTCTGTCCCATCATCTCATTGAGGCAGAACCAAGGTATCCCCCACCTCCCCACCCCCATGTCTAGGCTGAGCAAGGTATCTCTCCATGTAGAATGGGCTCCACTAAGTCAGTTGGTGCATTAGAGTTAGATCTTGGACCCACTGCCAGTGGCCTCATATATTGCTCCAGCCGCACCATTGTCACCTATATTAAGGGAGTCTAGTTTGGTCTTATTCAGGTTTCCCATTTGTCAGACCTGAGTCAGTGATGTCTCACTAGCTCAGGTCATCTAATTCTGTGGATTTCCCCATTATTGTGTTGTAGCTTTTTAACAAGGGGTTGTGCTATTGTTTCTAGTTTATAAGTTATAATATTGTGATTATGGGTTTTAAAAGTCACCTTTGTGATGCTGGAAGTTTGAAGTTAATATTTCATTTTGAGGCTACATATTATTAAATTCTCTTGAAGACTTTTGCCATATGATAGTGTCAGTATGAGTGCTAATACTTTTGTATTAACTAGAATTTTTGTTATAATAAAGTAGATGTCATACCTTTTCTTTCAAAAAATAAATGCAAGGTATAAGGTGTTCCTTATTATCAAGCTTTGGGTTGGTTTTGACTTTGAACCTTGTTAAGTTAAATATATCTAGATTTCTTAAAAATTCCCAACTTCTCAGGGTGGTAGTGGTGCATGCCTTTAATCCCAGCACTCGGGAGGCAGAGGCAGGTGGATCTCTGTGAGTTCAAGACCAGTCTGGTCTACAAGAGTTAGTTCCAGGACAGCCTCCAAAGCCACAGAGAAACCCTGTCTCAACCCCCCATCCCCCAAAAAACTCCAACTTCAGCCAGATAGCAAGTTCTTATAATGTGTAAGATTTAATTCATTAATACAGACTAATTAATATATTAATTCTTATGTGCATCATGTGATCTTATTTTTGTTGATACCATTTTCCTGGTTTATTTCCTCTTTCTCCATAGCCCCCACCATATTTATTTGCATTCTTTTTATCTTTTCCATTGTTCTCAAAATCAACAGAAATATTTAAGTATTTTATATTTATTTCCTTTTCTTTGGAAATTATAGATTACAGCTCTATTCTTTTATAGATTATCCTTAAAAATTTAAGACATTGTAGCTAAAGATTTTTTATAGAGATCTATAATTGCTTAGTATTTATATTTCTCTCCCTTCCCTCTTTCTCCCTATATTTTTTTCAGACAGGTTTTGATCATGTAGCTCTGACTGTCTTTGAACTCACAGAGATCTGCCAGCCTCTGTTTCCTGAGTGCTGGGATTGAAGGTGTTGTCACCATACCTAGGCAATATATTTCTTCTGACCAGAGTGAGACCTTGGCAGATGTGAAATATTCCCTTACCTGTGTATTGGTATTTAGATTTTGTTTTACAACATTTATAAATTAAATATAAAAAGTTGTCATTTTAAAAATTATTGGCTGAATTTACTGTTATATTTTATAATTAGTTTCCATTCTAACTTTTGCTTTTTACCTCCCATGAGCCTCTTTTATACTTTTTTTCCTTCCTGAAATATTGTGGTTTTAAAACATTTTAAATCAACTTATTTTTAAGTGTGTGTGTGTGTGTGTGTGTGTGTGTGTGTGTGTGTGTGTGTGTGCCCACGTGCACCAGTGCATGCATGCACATAAACATGTGAGTGCAGGTGCCTTTAGAAGCCAGAAGATGGTGTCTGATCCCCTGGAGCTAAACCTCTGCAAGAAAAAGAAGCAGACTTAACCACTGAGCCATCTTCCCAACCCCCAACCCCCAGTTTTTAATTTTTTTATTTTCTTGCTTTTGTTCTTGGCTGGTAGTTGTGCTGTTTGGTTACAGTTATGTACGCCCTTGTTCTGGGCATTCTACAGAGATCTCCTGTTGTCTGTGACAAATGCATTGACACAGCAACTATCATTGCTTTCCAGGCATCTCCCTTTCTGTCTGCTGTTGCAGTTGCTTATTTTGGATGTGTGTGTGTGTGTGTGTGTGTGTGTGTGTGTGTGTGTGTGTGTGTGTTTCTCTGCTGTCTAGATATAATTTATTTGTTCTGGTGGGTTACTATTGAATCTGTCTTTCTTCAGTTCTGTGAAATTCTTAGGTATTACTTATTTAAAATCACCTAATATAGTTTTATGTCCAATTCGCAGCTTCAGGGACTCAGATCTTAAATGTCTTAGATCCTCTCAAGCTATTCTACATGCCTCATAACAGGTTTGGTACATTCAAAAAGTGTTCCCACTCTTTGCACCAGGAGTAATTTTTAATTCTTCTCTGAAACCCCCTCTTCACACTGGACTACGCTCCTGTTGGTACTCAGCCCTCTGTATGTATTGAAAACATCTTTAGTGACAATGTATCTTATTATTCTCTGCTCTCTTTCATAAGCTTCTTTTTTATTTCATATGCTTTATTTTATCTTTTTGACATTTAAAACAACATTTTTAACTGTTTGTATAGAATTTGTACAGATTTTTATCTTGTCATTATGTTTTCCTTTAAATTATTTATTTTATGTATATATCTGTGCACCACATGTGTGTATTTGTGCCTGGAATCATGGAGGTGAGAAGGGGGTGTCAGGTCTCTTGGGATTGTCATTACAGATGGTTGTGAGCCACCAGGAGGATGCTGGGACTTGACTGCTGGCCCAGTGTTCTTAACTATGGAGCCATCTCTCCAGCCCTCAACACACTTGTTTGAAAGTCTGTTACCTTCCTCTACAGGTGTCGCAGTGTTTTCTCTGCTTTTCTTTGTGGGTGCTTTGCTTTATGTGTTTAAGGGTTTTGGTGTATGGGCCTCTTTGGAGGGGAAGGCTCTCTCTCTTTCTTCTTCCTTCACCCCTCCCCGTGTGTGTGTGTGTGTGTGTGTGTGTGTGTGTGTGTGTGTGTGTTATATTTGTGTTATATTATGTGTATATGTGTGTTCATGTCTGAGTGCAGAAATAATTACTTCGTACATGTGGAGGTCTCCTCTCACTTCCCACCACATTTGAGTTGGGGGGAACTGTCATGGTCCCATGGTCCCCTGATATATACTTCAGGCTCACTGGCTTTGAGATTCTCAAGCTGCTTCTGTCTTGCCATAGGCATGCTGTGATTTCAGATGTGCACCACCATATCCAGCTTTACATAGATTCTGGGCATTTGAACTCTGGTCCTCATGCCTGAGTGGCAAGTACTTCATCCAATGGGCCATCTCCCCACTCTGGAGGGATTGGCCTTTGTGGCTTTTATAGATTGTTTGTCTCTTTCTCTTTCTCTTTCTCTTTCTCTTTCTCTTTCTCTTTCTCTTTCTCTTTCTCTTTCTCTTTCTCTTTCTCTTTCTCTTCTCTTCTCTTCTCTTCTCTTCTCTTCTCTTCTCTTCTCTTCTTTCTTCCCCTCTCCTCTCTTCATAGTGTTTTGACTGTTGCCTGATCACAGCCCACATTACTATGCAGAATTGGATCCTTTACTCTTCTTAATTACACTGGGTATGTTGCTGATGTACCCAGGCAGTTAAGAAGTCTGTTTGGTCTTGCTCTTCTCTCATCCTCCTCTTATGGGTGGCAGCAGTCTCACCACACCCTCTTTCAATAGAGGAGGCATTGCCTGTTTTTAAAGATGCTCTGGAAGGCCTGAATTGTGTTTAGCCTCTGGCCTCAGGAATTTTTACTCTTGAGGTCTCTGCTTGCTTCTAGGCTTGTACTATGCCATCCTGCAGCCTCACCACCATCTCCATGTTCCTGTGTCATGCTCACTAGCACCTCAGTCTGGTTGTGCCCATGTGGTTTTGTCTGGAGCCTTAAAGGCCATTGCCTTTAGCTCCTTAAGGAAGGTGGTGCTAGCCCTCAGCACAGTTCATTTCCTCGGTTCTTTTGTTGCCCTCTTTCTGCTAAAGTTTGATATTCAAGTTGTCATCTCTGTAGAGAAAAAAATATGACATAATTTTAGCCTCTGCCATTGCTATTCCTGATGACTGCCTACACCTGTCTGTATTTAACTGGGTCTGATTTTTAGAAGCATGTGTGAATATGTTGCATGAAGCCTACATCATCCTCATTTAGACATCAATCATTGTTAAATATTCACAGGTAACCCCACTCCAGAAGTCTCAGGAGACCACTGAAAACATACTTCCTAAATCTCCAGTGTCCCTGGAGAGTAGGGGGCCTCAGTATGGGGTACAGTGCTTTTTTATAAAGAGTAAAAAAAAAATTAAAAGCAGAAGCCAAGTGTGGTGGCACATGCTTTTAATTCTAGCATTCATGAGGTTGAGGCAGGAGGATTGCCATAAATTCCAAGGCAGCCTGGTCTACAATGCAAGATCCTGTCTTAAAACAATAACAGAAAAAGCAGAAAGGTCTTGGGTTGGCCACCTGGAGTCAGCTTGCTCTCTTTCAGAGACTTTGTACACCACTGGCCTTTTGGTTTCCACACTGGAGAGAACCTGGACTTGTCAAAGGCTGAACCTGTGCCTTTGAGTTGGCAGGAAGGTGCCATGTCAGGCACAGCATATTGTCTCCTTCCAGACGGAGCTGCCCTGGAAATACCCACCTCCTGCAAGGTTTCTTTCTACTGTAGGTCTGAGTGACATGTCCTGTTACTGTTATAACAAACTACCACAAGCTGAAGCTCAAAAGGAGTTATCGCTCTCCACCCCAGTTCTAGAAGCCAGAGAGCGTGATCCAGATAAGAGCTGCACTCCTTCTACAGACTTCACAGGAGGGCTCTTCCCACTTCCTCCAGCTACTGTGGCTCTAGTGCTCATGGTTCGGCAGTGTCAATCCTGTTTCTGCCTCCCTGCTCACAAGGCCACACATCTCCCTCATCTCTATAAAAGATGCTTGTGATACTGAAGGTCCAGCCAGAGGATCCAGGATAACATTCGTGTTTTAAGTTCTTGAGCTTCATCACAACTATAGAACCTACTTTGCTATATTGCACAATGGTTACAGGCCACAGGGATTAAGTCATCATCATCTTTTGGGGCACCATTTTCCTAGACATCTAGAAAGGAGTGTACTGGGTTTCCAAACATTTCCTACACAATAAAGCACTATATTCAGATATGATTTTTGGAGAGTGCCAAGTGCCTCGACTTTGATCAGTTTGCTTAGATACTCTCTGCCCCACTCCTTGCAGAGATGTATCTCAGGCCCCCCAGAGTCCCAAGGATGCAGAGCATCATCTTCATAGCCACAGGTGAGAAGACAAGGTTAGAGTGACCTAGTGACTTGCTGCATACACCCTGCAGCTGAGTTGCTTCTAAGCAAGGGCTTGGTTTGCCCAGGTAGATGGAGGGTGCAGTGGTGCTCACAGAGGTACAAGAGGGGCAGTGGAAAAGGCAGACTGGAAACTGGAGTCTGGGCTTCCTGATCCAACTCCAGGGAGGGCTGGTTTGGAGTAGGCATTGCCATTTATGCCCTGAGAGCTTTGTTATGGACTCTCTGTTGTAACTGCCTGCTTTGTGCCGCTAGGACTAAATACACAACATGAAGAACTTAAGGGAGTTATATTGGCTCATGGTTTCAGAGGCTTCAGTCCATGGTCAATGCTACTATCTTTCCTGACCTGCACTAATGTAGGTGGAGTTTTCCAGTGCCGGCAGCCACTCCCAAGCAATCACTCAGAAACTTAATTGTAAATACTTGGCTGATAGCTCGGGCTTGTTACTAGCTAACTTGTACATTTTAAATTAACCCATATTTCTTTTCTACCCTCTGCCACATGGCTCATGGCTTTTTACCTCATTTTCTACACATCCTGCTTCCTCTGCATCTTGTGGTGTCTCTTCTGACTCTGTGCTTCTTCATCCCAACATCCTTAGTTTGGTTGTCCCATCTATACTTTCTGCCTGGGTCCCCGACAGTCAGCTTTTTATTAAGTCAATTCAAGTGACAAGCCTTTACAGCATACAAGAGGATTACTTCACAGCACATTAAGGCAAAAAAAAAAAAAATCATGGGGCGAGGATAAGTGCTACTTACCTCCTAATAGCCAGGGAGCAGAGAGACTGATGGACAGGAAGTGGCCTGGCTAAGCTGTATCTTTAAAGGGAGCACTACCGTGCTCTATGTCCTCCACCCAGATACCACTTCCTCATAGCTCCTTTAGCCATAAATCCATCAATGGACCCATCCATTGAAGAAGTCAGAACCCTCTCAATCCAAACACCACTGTAAAGCCACACAGTAGAGACCAAGTCCTTACCACACTGGCCTTCAAGGGACATTTTTAGGTTCAAACAATAATCTTATCTTAAGGTACATTTGCAGGAAGAGGCTGGGGCTTTTAGGGTCTGCATGCATTCTAGACAGGATGTCTGTCATCTGCCTTGATCCATTTACTCCAGAGCAGCAATCCCACTGTCTTAGAGTGGGCCAACTTTATGCTTAAAACCTATTCCCCTCTCTTAGAATGTGGGGTTTTTTTATGGTTTCCTCTGTTGTGTTGCTCCTGGCTTATAGCAACCCAGTGAAAGCTAGGACTAGGGCAGATAACTTTGGGGATGCTTGCAAGGCACATTGCAGGGGTGTTTGGGTGCATCCTTGGAGCAGTTGTGTGGCTACTGCTCAATAAACATGAACCCGTATTTCCTAGCTGCAGTGCTGTGGGCTGTTGAGGATGAATACTAAGTCAGGTGGTTTAAGGTGCTGCTAGAATGCTCTTTACATTTGGAGGTCCTATTATGTTTATCTACCCGAATGGGTGCTAACCGGAAGCACAGAGTCTTCTCTTTGTCTGGAAGAGGCTCAGAAGTGTGAGTAGCAGGACCCCTCTGCAGCCCCTCTGAGATGTGAGCCATAGCCGCCCTGTGCCTTTGGACTTTCTCCTGGAGATACAGCCTGTTCTCTGAGCTTTTCAGTGACAGAAAGCTGCACAGGGCCAAGGATCAGCATGCACCCCTTGCCTAGCAGCCTCTTTCCTTATTCCCATAGCATGGACCTCTGAGGACAAGGCCCCCACCAATGAACAGCAAGTGTGTGTATATGTAACTGCAGTCCCCTCCTCCCAGAGACGCTAAACTTCTTGGAGCCCTCTCTTCAGAAGTCAGGCAGTAGCAGCTCCTCCTCTGAGGATGGTGTGGGTTATAAATTGTGTAACCCTAGAGAAGGGTTCATTTGATCGCTGTGTTTTACACTTTTCTCCGCCGAACGCTGGTGACTTAATTAACCTACTTGCAGATGTAGAGGTGGAAAGATACTTTCCCTGCTGCATCTCCATCTCCTTTTCAGTCATCATATGCTTAAATTGCAAATCCCCATGAACTGTAACCCAGTGTCTTTTGGCTCTTGATTCTACATTTCCCTGTAGATCTTCACTCTTTCAATGTGTCAAACTTAGAGTGTGAGTCTGCTCAGAGAGAATATAGCTATATTAAACCACACACAAACTGTTCAAATGCTCTGAAGGCTATGGTTGAGTATTCCGGAGAATAGCCAGGCTGAGCTTGTATTTAAAGCCAGGGATAGGATACTATACCCAGGTGCTGGAGTACCTATGGGTGTGCCTACTCATGGGCCCCTTCTCAAGTTTTGTAAGGTCACTTTCCTGGACCCACATGCTTTTTCTGTCTCCTAGAAAAACTTCTACCCATAACTTAAGAGAGGATTTTCTTACAACTTAGAAATAATTTGAGGACACAAAGTCACTGGATTATGATCAAAACCAGGAATGGTTGATTTGTCTATGATTGTTTTCCCTAAAGACAGCTCAAAAGACATCTGCAGATTCTTCCCTACCCCCCTCCCCAAAATTGGTTCTTTTGAGCTCAAAAACTTGTATCATAAGCACTTTTTTTATGACTAGAAATTGGGGCTTGTGAAGGGAACATGACAAGCCTGTAATTGGTGTGCGCGGTATGCAAGTTCGCTTGCTTACGAGATTCATGTTTGCAATTTTGTTTCAGGAAAACATCTGAAGCATCCGAGAAGCCACAGGAGGGCCCTGGCTGTGGGACTCCTTCCAGAACCACCTGGCTTCAGCTTTACCCATAAAAGTGGAGCCACATGGAGCTCCAGTCTAGTTCTCGGGAACACGGACGTTCTCACCCAACTGGAGACGAGCCCCTAAGTGCAAACACTTGGCAGCTGATGCTCCGTGAAGAGAGCCGCCATTGTGTGATGTTTGTTGTTACTACATTTTGGTCTTTATCCTGAGTCCTAGTTACATGCCTATGGCATGCTTGCTTCTCTTTTCTTTTTGTTTGTGTGTGCTAGATGTCTGTAGGGCTCAGCCACAGCCTGGAACAGCTCAGGGATCAAAGAAGACAGCAATATGATTACCCATCTACCTCTGTGTGCACACATGCCATCAAGAATGTTTTCTTTTTCCATCTGAACTATCCTCATTGCATCCCCCCACCCCTACAGTAAACCTTTTCTGTTACCTGAGGGGCAGGTGCAAAGCTATTATTATTACTGTAGGTAAATTGTCTCTTGGCTTTGAAGTGTGTGTGTGTGTGTGTGTGTGTGTGTGTGTGTGTGTGTGTGTGTGGTGTGCATGCACATGTGAAGGCCAGAGACTGACACTGGGTGTCTTCCTCTGTTGGTCTCCACCTCACTATTTATCCGAGACCCCATCTCTCTCACTAAACTTGGAGCCCACAAATGCAATTAGACTGTCTTGCCAACAAGTCCCAGGGATCTTCCTGTGTCTGCCTCCTAGCACTGGAATTATAGGCTGTACTGATGCATCTAAGTTTTTGCATGGGTACCAGGGATCCAAACTTAGATCTTCATGACTGCAGATAGCATGACAAGCACTTTACCTACAAAGTCATCTCCCTGGCCCCAAGTGAAACACTGAAACCAATACAAAAGTCATAAAATGAAAACAAGAGCTTATTTTGTATCAACAGTGTCTGTGCCTGCTTTCATGCTTCCCATTCTGTTTGTCCATTTGTCTCAGCCTCCTTTTATCTCTCTGAATATCCAGGCACTCCATACATGTTTGCAAACTGCCTTCCCCATCCCCCATTTGGTCACTATTCTTTGCAACCTCATGATTCTAGCAGCTGTATGGTGAGTGTGCACTTGTGAGTTTTGAATGGCTATTTCTCTTCTAGGCTTCTCCTGAATGGTGCATAGGCTGTATTATCCTCATATCCATGTTGTTTATCCATGTGGGCTTGTAAGATTATGTCTGTAGGATGTCCTTACAGATTGGGAGCCACCTGGTCAAATTGACACAAGGCAGGGACACTTTCAGTGCTTGGGCAATAAGGGGAGATCTTCCAGGAGCGTCTGAGGAGCTGGGCACAGGAACATATTCCCTATATTATCTCATTTAACCATGGCTGTTCTAGCCACAGTAGGTGTGATTTTCTCCTTGTGGTTGGTGACACTAGGATTATCTTGCTTGTGACAGGAATAAAACTAGGAACTAGCTGTCCTAGGACTGAACTCAGACTCACCATCACTTGTTTAAATGTTTTTTCTCTTAAAAATCGTGTGTGTGTGTGTGTGTGTGTGTGTGTGTGTGTGTGTGTGTGTGTGTGTGTGTCTGTGTGTAGAGGCCAGAAATGTCAGATGTTCTTCTCAGTCACTTGCCACCTTGTTATCTGAGATGGGGTTCGTAACTGAACCCAGAGAGCACTGACCGACTAGACTGACTGGTCAGTGAACTCTGGGGATCTGCCTATCTCTGCCCCCAGCACTAGGGTTAGAGGAAGAAGCCACTTCATCCCTAGGATCTCATTGCCAGCCCATATAGACACAGCAGCCCTCCAGTGCCAGTCCACATGTCCTCCTGCCCAGGCCACTCCACCCATCTCCATGCACAGTGTAAGCTGTTAGTGAGGAAGATGCCTGCCCCAACTCAACTTGCAGCCTGGTGACCAGAGCCTCAGGCAAGGTCCTCTAACCTTGTGGTCATTCTAGCATTATGGTTACTCATGGCACCTATGCTTGCCTTAGTCAATTTTGTCTGGAGTGGCAGAGTGACCCCTGTTGAGTAAAACTCTGTCTCTTAGGAATCGAAGCCAAGAGCAGCTACCACGTGGACATGGAGATGTTTGTACAGTAAGTACCACACACTGGCCTCTGTCTCTCTTCCCTATGCAAATTCAACATCCCCAGATGTCAGAGCTTGAAGGACACCCTGTTCCATCCATTTCATTCATTTTACAGGATTTCATGGACCTGTCACTTGGTACCTACTTTTTGCTGGGTTAGGGATGTGCAGGTCAATGACACAAGATCTGACATGAGTATGACAGGGTCACATGTCAGCAAGTATGTTCCCTGCGGAGTGTGGCTACTGCACTCCCAGGACTTCTGGTAGTGTGAAAGGAGCCCATCATATTGGCCAGTGGGTGGTTTCCTGAGCAGGTGGTTTCTGGGCTGGAACCAAAACAGTAAGTAGAAGGCTGTGGTTAGCACACTTCTGGCAGCTCTGAAGACCCGGGGAAAGATGCTCTTCAAGAAATGCCTCAGATCTAAGAGCTTACAACACTAGGAAACAGCACTGGACAAGCAATTGATCAACTAGATGGAGCTGGGGCTCAGTGAAACTGAGTGTATGCTACACAGGGCTCCATGGGAGAGATGGGGATGACAGGTGTCTGATGGAACACCTGAACCAGGAAGCTACCTATGTGTTGAGACCCTGCTTCAGCAACACCAGGGAGTCTAGGAGACTGTTGCAGTGACATGTTACTTCCCAGAATGTGGGAGAGCCAGTTTCCATGTCAGGGAGCACAGAATGGAGACCTTTTTTGTGGACACAGTGAACTTGGCATTTCTTTGTTTGTCCCCCTCTTCCAGATCCACTGTCATCAAGAACACAGGCATTTGCCTTCTCCGTGTTAAACATCATTACATTTCTATGTTTTTACTTTTATACGGTCATTTCAAAGAATCAAACAATTTTTAGTCATTACTGTTGGGAGCTCAGGATTAAAAGGCTTGAATTTTTCAGAGGCAAGTTTCAACTTTAATTTGTACCAGACTTCAAATACTCCATTTCTTCTTTCATGACGTGAAGGTGTGTGGGTTATTTTCTCTATCTTGTGACCTCCCCCAACAGTCCTTTAAGGGACTAGGTTTGGATAGTGGTTCGTAGATTCTCACTTCGTTAAAGCTTGCACACTGGTGGCTTTGTGTTCTAGCAATGTCTGTTTATTATCAGTTTGATGAAACTACTTATCCACTCTTCAGAATCCCTTTATGACTCCTAATTAAAGTCTTTGTCTGAACACAAAATAATTACTACATGAAACGAAGCTACAGGAAGAAGCAACCTCGAGACAATCGCTTGTTTGTGTGTGGAGCAGTATTTAATCATTAGAGTAACACAGGGTTTGCACTTCTGGAAAGGAAACATGAAGCAAGCCTCATGTTTATTTAACACTTTGACTGGCTCTTCTTAGGGGTATGAAATGAGTCCTACGGACTGTCACAACACTAAATCAGAGCTTCTGAAAATTACAGGGTGTTAAACGGTAGTGTCATTTTAAAACTAAATAGTTTGTTGCTGCTCTGGCTTATAAAACCAACCTCTTGCAACACCACGGGCTGCTCATACTGAAGACAAGGAACAAAATAAAACCAAGACTGAAACTTGGAGCTGCTGCAAGGCCGTTCATTATGCTTTGGTTTTAACTTGAGACCTGATGCTGCTAGGAGCCATGGGAGTGATCAGGGATGCCAGACATGGGGGTCCTCGTCTGTACCCCATGGAACACTGGAGCTTCTTCTGCCTTACAAAGACTTTTCTGAATGGGCTGAGAAATGACCAGTCCCTGAACAGGTGCAAGTATGTGATTGTAAAGAGTCCTCATTAGCGGGTGTCTTGGGGCAGAGTGAAAATTCACAGCGGCCTCTTTGTGCAGGAATCATAAATAAGAAGACTGGCTGGCTCGGGGGAGGGACTGGTCCCAAGATAAGGAATTTTTAACCTCCTCTGGGTCACTGCTTCAGGCTGGACCTCAGCACAAGTGCATTCAGTTCTCAAGACCCGGAAGGGAGAAGTCAAGGTATGGAAAGAGGAGACAGGCTGGACCTGGTGTCTGCTGAATACAGCTGTCTGCTTTGAGGCGACAATGCCCCTGAGAGAAGTCAGACAGGGGAGGAGGTTAAGGGTGATAGTGTGTGTGTGTGTGTGTGTGGGGGGGTGTCTATGACTCCTCCTGTGACTTCTGGCTCACTCAGGTTCTGTGCTAAGGGGACTAAGGTGGAAGAATAGGGAACAAAGAGAGGAGGGAGATGTGAAGAGTCTGGGCCCTACACCTCCCTTTGCTTCTGCAACACTCCATTTCTCCCATGCATGCTCTCCCCTCTGGATTCCTGGCTGCTAGTGCACTCTGGCTCAGAGCACACCCTTTGGATGTTACAGTGCTCCTATTGTTGGGTCACAGCTGGGGGCAGACCCTGCCACTCTTCTCCCATCACCCTCCCACATCACAGATTTACTTTAGAAAATCTGGAACACATGGTAGAGCAGAAGTTGTAAAACAAAAGTTATTTGGACTGGGGAGATGATGGCTTGGTGGGAAAGAGTGCTTCCTGTGCAAGCTCGAGGATCCGTGCTCAGATCCCCCATCCCGATGTAAAAAGCTGGGTGTGGCCATACCAGCCAGTAACTCCAGTGCTGGGCAGGGACAAGAGGATTGCTGGGGCTTGCTGGCTACCAGTCTCGCTGGAAAAATTAAGTTCCAAGTTCAGAGAGAGCCCGCCCCAAGCGAACAAGGTGGAATGCTGTTGTTCCTCATGCTTTCTTATCTCCAAACAACACCTGCACACCCATGTACACACACACACACACACACACACACACACACACACACACACACACACACCTACCTCAGAGTCTCCATGGGCATTTCTTTTAAGTGCGCTCCCATCTCCCCTGTCTTTGTAGTCTTTAGTCCTCACTGCTCTTTAGCTGTCCAGTGAGTTCCCCTAGTGTTTCACCAAGGAAGCAAGTGATCATTGTTTAGCTAGTCCCTTACTGTTGGATGCTTAGGATGTTTCCAGTGCTGTGCACCCCACAGCTCCAAGCCTTTGTGACACATCAAATGAGCATCTCTCTTGCTGATTTCTCCCTGGGAAAGCTGCCCTTATTTCCTTCTGTCCATTCTCTCCTTGTTTAAAGACTCTTGTCCAACATGGGCTCAGTCATACTCTATCCAACCCACCATGTCCCATCCTTATCATTTTTTTTTTTATTTTGGTTTTTTGAGACAGGGTTTCTCTGTGGCTTTGGAGGCTGTCCCGGAACTAGCTCTTGTAGACCAGGCTGGTCTTGAACTCACAGAGATCTGCCTGCCTCTGCCTCCTGAGTGCTGGGATTAAAGGTTTGCACCATCACTCCCCGGCATGTCCCATCCTTCTTAGTCCCTAACTGGAGCTCCAACACAGTAAGTGTTTCCTCTTATTCATAGGACTCTGAGCCACGCATGTAGAGAGGGAAGGACACCAGCGAGACTGTGAGGAGCTCCAGGTTCCAGCGGGAGAAATAAGGTGAACTCATATCTACATTCAAGATGCTTTCCCAACCTGACTACGAAGACACTTGTGTCAGAGTAGGTTGTGGGAGTATAGTTGAGACTGAGTCGCAGGGGTTTTGTAGCAAGTGGCAGTTTAGCATCAATACTTCCTGAACTACAGGTCATGGCCGCCCATGGGATGTATGTCATGTTGAACGCTGCTGCAGGCAGTGTCCATCCTGAAGCTTCTGAGGCCATCTAGAAGGAATGTCTAGGAGTGAGGATTGATGATGGCCTGCAAGTGTGGTGGGACCACCCTCACTGGCCAAGTCAAGGGTGGTCTTACCAACTCTCTTCATAGAGACTCCTCAGGGCCTCCATCTCAGCAGGGAACCATTCTTTCCTAAGGTCCATAGTTTTTCAAATATAATAGGAACTGAGAGTGCCCAGGTTCTGAAGTCCAGGAACCCCCAACGGGGCCTCTTTCGGCATTTATCAAACCGCCAATGCACAGGCCACTGGACGTCTAATTATTAATCTTTGGGAAACTTGACCCTTCAATTAACTGAGTAATGATTGCATTGAGGACCATCAAAAACCCTGCATTCTTAATGAGCACTTAAGGTCAATATTCCTTTGCTCCACTTTACTGTCTGTGATATTTATCACTTGTAATATGACTTCCTGGTTAATTATACAGAATCAAGCAGCCTCCACTCTTGATTGATGTGAAAGTTCATAGAGACTTCGTTAAGAACACATTTATTATGTGTGATGTATTGTAAGAAGCCTTTTTTTTTCTCCTCGAGCTTTGTCCTATGTACATATGTTTTCAATATTTGGAAAATTTTCCTGTGGGGAGGAACTTCCTAATACCCAAAATTGAGAAAATTTAATAAATCATGTTAGCCACCTGCACGATGTGTGTTTTTTATTGTGATCTGATCTTCGTGTGAAAGTTGGGGGTCATAACTTATGCGAGATGATAAACACATTTTAAGCTGAAGGAACTGCTGTGAAATCTTATTCCCGGCATCCCCTCATTGCACAGGGGACAGCAAGGGGTACTAGAAGGAGTATGTTCTCGTCGTCGCAAGACGTGGGCTGTAATTAGCCGTGTGACCTTGGGCGACTTGCTCTGCATCTTCTCGTCTCATAAATTAATCTGTATTCATTGATTAATACCTCCCAAGCCTCTCCTACAGAGTCAGTGCCAGGATCAAAGACTCCAGCACTGGTGTAAGGGCTGTGCGGCGTGAAATATGCCCATGAGTTTGTCTGTGCTCATCTGTGGCATCTGATCCTTCTCAATGCTGAGGTGTTATCACTTGTCACTTCCAGATATGTGTTTCCGGCAGAGAAAGCCAATTTGGTAGTGAACTCGCTGTAATATAAATAAGGCCGGGAGAGCTAGTGTGTTGGTGCGTGTTTGTAAATCCAGTTTTTGGGAGGCTGAAGCAGAAGGGTTGCTGCACATTGGCTTGAGTGGTCTCTGGAAAGTTCCAGGATAGACCAGACTACAGAGTGAGATTTTGACTCACAAAGACAAAACCAAATAATCGACCAATCAATAACCTAAGAGGGAGCAGGAAGGCAGGATGCAGCATAACACAGGTAAATTGTGTTCTCCTAAATTAACATGGTGAAGCCCTTTTCTCATTATTGCAGGATGTGGTTGTATTTGGAAAGAGGTCATGAAGGTAAAATAAGGTCACAGGTAGGCTCAAGTCCAGTCTGAGTTGTGTTTCCTGAAGAAGAGATTCTGAGAGACCACCTACAGTCTAAGGAAAGTCTGGGAGTCAGTGACTCCATGATGCGGATATCTAGAGCCTGTGGAAGTAGATTTCTGCTGCTTAGACTGTCCTGTTTCTGGTATTTGTGATGATGGTCTTACACATTAGAAAGAATTGTTGAGGCTGCTGTGCCAGGCACTGTCTAGAGCTTAGATGTTCCTACCTTCCTTGGCATGGTAGGAAGACTCAGGAGGAAACAGGGCCAAGCCGGGTCCCTTGGGTAAGGGGTGCAGCAGATAACTCACAGGGTCCCCTTGAACATCTATTGCATATATGGAGGAGTGATGGGAGGTGACCCATTCCCCGAATAAAGCTGCTTTCTGGCATACACTTGGAGGACAGGAGGACTACTGAGGGGTGGCATGCTGTGGCATGGACAGTGGCCTGGTCAGGGCTGGCCACAGGGTCAGAGCCAAGCCTCAGTGCTAAAAATGCACTGTTAAAAGGGCTAATGTGTCAGTCAGGTTATTCTGGCCTTGGGCACTGGAACCCTTACGAGCATCATGGACTGAGAGTGTGTTTTATATCAGTGTCCACAGGGCTGCCATGTCCACATGCCCCGGACAACGGATTTGCTCTGAACCCTGATGGACAACAACAGGGTGTCCACATGCTGATTGTTGGAGCAGTACTGACAGTGAAACCAAGTTAGCCATGTTCAGTGAGCTCCTTCTAGTCAGCTAACCCCACCTCCAGGTTCCCTGCTACTGCTCGCTTCTTTCACAACAAGATGTGGTGCACCAGTGGGACCTATCTTTGGAGAAGTCTTTGACCTTGTGAATTCATGTGCCAAGAGAAGGCTGAGGTAAACATCAAAAACACTATTTCCAAGATTTGTGGGGCAGAAGGAACATTCTAGAACACTGTGCCCACTCATCTGTTTTATAGTGGGAAGAGTAGGTGTCTCACAGTTACTTAGGAAGGATGAGGGGGATGATGTTTTGGGACCAGGTGCTCAACGCTCCTTGCGAGGGATCTTGACCTCAAATTCTGTGGTACAGGGGCAGATGAATAATTTGCTGAGTTATTTTAGTTTAAAAAGCTGTTATTTAAAATATTTTTGACAAATTATCTGTCAGCAGTAGATGAAGTTAACATTTCTTTTGATCAATAAACTAAATATTGAAGTTATGGACTAAATATTGCCTATGTTTCTAAGGGCTTTTGCAGGCTTTGGCGTGTTCCATCCCAGTCCATCTGCTTTGACAAATTTTATCAGGGCTGTCAAAATTGTTGTCTATAATCTACAATGGGTTTGTAGGTCTCTATGTGAAACCTATTGCATATCAACACTCTCACAGTTGAGCTGGTTCCTAAGGGTGCACAAGGAGAGGTCATAAGCCATTTCTTTGGTTTGCATTTGTCAAGTCAATAGGTGCATCAAAAGTTTTTTCTTTGGTGTTTGCAAACATTTGTGTGTATCTTTGACCCAGACAGCTTGTATTAAAGCAGAAAACCTCTTCTTGACTCAGGTAAATCACAGACCTTAGCCAATTTGTAGTAAAAAAAAAAATAGTAGAAAGGGCTTTCAGAAAACATTTATTTTGTATGTACACTAACGGACACTTTCATTTTTTTCCTGGAGGCCAGAATCCACTTTGAAATTCATGTTTGATAAATTCCCTGGCTTTCTGAGTAATTTAACTGTCTATAGGGCTGTTGATCCTGTGAGTGTATCATTGACCCTCGGGGACTTGTACACCATTTCTGCATATCCAAGTTCAAATATATGCTTAAGATTGGTTTAAATTTTAAGTTGTTGATCTTACTTCTGATAGATTTGTTAGCTTAGCTTCCATTTCATTTCTCAAACCTACCCTAATCCTCAAATACTCTCTTCTTAAACACATCTTTGCTAAATTCATTGATTGTGTTAGGAAAATGTATATTGAACAGTCGCTCTGTATGCAGGCACTAGCACAGTGTTGTTAGGATTGTCTCTCAACGACCAGAAGAAGTTTGATAACCTACTGTCAATTATCACTTGTCTTCTGACTCATTCTTAACATTAATATTTTTGAGTCTATATAAGGATTTCTTTAAGATCTTCATCATCTTTGATGGATTTTTGATTACTTTCAACCTATTGGCGATACAATATAAAATGCAAGCCCATTCTATTTAAAACAATTTTGTTATGCTTAGAATTCTTGGTTATGTTTTTGATTTGATAAAGATTAATTTTTAACTAATTTTTAAGGATTGTAAAATTAGGAATTTTACCCCTACGCCTCTTTAATGGAAATTTGTAGCATTAATAGAAGTTGCGTTGATGCTACAAACAAGTTTAAAGATTTGTTGTGTTCATCAACTATTGTCTCACAGGAATGTCAGGATGCTGGATGCACATTAACACACATGTATTTTCTGAAATTGAAACTGGCTCATGTGACCCATGTACCTAAAAGATAGAGAAAATCCTACAAGAGTGTCATGCTTCAACTTAGGTCTGTTAAAAAGTATTTGTTTCTTCCCAGCTAAAATAGACTCTTATTTTCTTTCAATTTTTAATAATTGCAGGAGGCCTGAGGAGGCAGTCATATTCCCTGAAACTAAAATTATAGACAGTTGTGAGCCATCTGATGAGGATGCTGGGACCCAAACCCTGGACTTCTATAAGAGCAGCAAGCCCTCTTAACAGCTAAGCCATCTTTCTAGTCCCATGATCCCTTCTTCTGAAAGCGGCTCTTCCAAGCCAGGACATTTTCATATGTGCATGTTCCTATGCCAGTGTGTAGCTACATGTATTTGCATGTGTGCATGAAGGTGTGAACACAGGTGTCCCCACAGGTCAAATTCCAGTGTCTTCCTTAGTAGCTCTCTGCGTTGTCGTCATCAGCATCATCACCATCACCATCATCATCATCTTGAGATGTCTCTCACTAAATCAAGAGCTCAGTGATTTGGCTAGGCTGGCCGGCCAGCAAGTCCTAGGGATTTTCCTGTTCACATTCCCAGCTCTGGGATTATAGGTGTGACACACTGTGCCCAGCTTTTTTTTTTTTTTTAATATTGTTTCAGGCTTGTGTGGCAAGTACTTTACTGACCACAGCATGCCTGCAGCTCCAGGGCTGTGTATTTGAACCCCTATCACAGGATGCCATTGTGTGTCTTCCTTTATCCGGTCCTGCCCTGAACTACTTGGCATGGTTGCAGCCCAAGTGGCATTGCCAATCCCTGCTCCGCTCTCCTTCAGCCCACTGTTTTTCATAAGCCAGCTTGGAATTCTGATTCTGTTCTTCCTCCTTTTCCCTCCCCTTTTCCATGAGGAAATTAGTCTAAAGTTAAAAATAAAATAAAAACCCATCTGTGTGGCCTGTTCAGCAAGACTTAGGAAGTTCCCCTTCTCAGTTTTCAGGCCCAACCGGACCTGTAGGGCCAGCATTCAAATTCCCCGTCTCTGGGGTAATATTTTAATGGAGTTTTTGCTGGTGTTAAAGCTTAACTCTGGTGTTATATTCATACTCTACCATGGAGGTTTAACCACCCAATTTTATTAGCAGCAAAATAAAAGTATCGGGGAAAATGAAACCTTGGTGTTTGTGTCTTGGGAGGGAGCTGTCTGCCCCCTTTTCCCAATGGCAATTTATATCTTCTTGGATCATGGTACATGTAAACTTGGAGAGCAGAAAAAAAGAAAGAAAAAAAAGAAAGAAGGAAAAGAAAAAAAGAGGCCATTTGAGAACATTTCTGACTTAAATGAATTATGTGCAGGAAGGAATACCCAGTCCATATTATCTTTGCCTTTTACAGAAATAAAGCCTCGATGGCAGGAGAGTTCCTTGCAGCCATGCACCCCAGACAATGCATACTTCATCAGCTCAATTAATAGAGTTGGAAGCTAGCAATGGGGGTAACCAGTCTATCTCATTTGAAAATTTCTTTGCAAATTATCTGTGGTCTGAGTTTTTGGCCTTCAGAAGGGACTTGGGTCCTGCGCCTTTCAGGCTGCCCTGAGCTTCTTTTGGCTACTACAGACTGTATGTTTTGTAGTCTGTGTCCAGTAAGCTTAGAGAAGAGGCTGGTATCCTTTGAACTGTTTACCATTGCATGTGACTGGCCCCTGGATGCCAACAGGAAATTGCCGTCCTTGTTCTTAAGAGAGAATATGAGCATGATTAGCTTCACTCATGAAGACTGTTCACAGCATAATTTGTCCCTTTCAACACAGAGTGCCGGCCTGTAACCAAGGGCCCTTGCCCTGGGTCTGTCATTCACTTTTCTAAGTCACTTCAAACTCAGTGGCAGTTCCTTTGGCAGTGATCTGGGGATAATGATGGTCATGCCCTAGTTCTGTAGGAAGAAGCCCTAGCGATAATAGGAGTGAAAGAGCTGAAGGAAATATGAAAAGACAATAGTGCCTGCCCCGGGGCATGCCATGCCATCAGGCTTCCTCTCTGGGTCGAAAGATGGACAGGGAGAGTTAAGGTCCACCTTCTGCAGGTGGTCCAGGTAGCTCAGCAGATTACAAGTTAGCCTTGCCTTCCAGTTAAACAATCCTTGCCTTTAACACAAACATCTGCCACTCTTTGCATGGGATAAACTAAGATTGAACTGCTGCCTGTCATTATCAGCTTCAGTTGTCAACCTGACACAAGCCCAGAGTCATCCAGGAAGAGGGAACCTCAACTGAGGAATTGACTAGATCAGACTGGCTTGTGGTCATCATGTCTGTGGGGTATTTTCTTAATTGCTAATTAGTGTAGTAGGGCCCAGCCCACCATGGGCAATGCCATCCCTAGGCAGTTGGGCCTGGTCTATATGACAGAGGTAGTTGAATGTGAGTCAGGGAGCAAACTCGTCAGCATTCTCTGTGATTTCTGCCTTTATGTTCCTGCCATGAGTTCTTGTCCTGTCTTTTCTGAATGATGCACTGTAACCTGTAAGCCAAATAAATCCTTTCTTCCCCATGTTGGTTCAGGTCAGTGTTATAACGCTGCAACAGAAGCAAACTAGGACAGTGCTTATCTGAGATGTAGGCTTAACTGGGTGTCCTATATTCTTATGACAGATTTGGCAGCCCTGGTTTTCTTGACTCTGCTGTAGCAGGGCACCTCATCTTTCCTTTTCTGTTCCAGTGGGGCTGTGGCACATCTGGAATCAGACGGCAGATGGATACAGATTCCTTCTAACACACAGCTTTCTACTTGTGTGCTTGGGCAAGCCGCTGAACCCATTGGGCCTCAGTGTTCTGGCTCAGAAATCTACTCTAGCTCTGACTTTAGCTGGTTGTTGTGAGGATACATGGGACTCAATGTTGAAGAGTTTTGGCTTAGAAGAATTTCTGTGTGGTACATTTGAGCTCTGTCTTATGAAGGTTGGTCCAGTGCAGCAGTGTACTTGCTTGATCCAGGATCTTTTCCAGCCAAATGTATTAAAATGTCCCATTTTCTTCCAGTATAAGTTCTCAATATATAGCACTGGCTTTACATGCATCACCTCTTTGTGTGTGTGATTTGTAGAAACCAGGTTTCTGGTTTCAGGGCTAGAGTGGTCATTGAGGTGAGTGGTCTCTTGGACCTTCACAGAAGAGCTTAGGCCATGTGGGTCAAGTATCTAGAAAAGCTCACCAAAGCTTTGTCCCTAGTGATTACAAAATCAAAGAAGCAGTGCAGGTGTTTCTTAACAATGGTGTCGGGAATCCCAAGACTGGCATGAGAAAACCCTGGGCACACAGTAGCAACTGGGGTCAGTGATAGGATCAGGAGTGAGGCAGAGGCTAGGGTTGGCTGCTTGGCAGATCTGTCTCTCAGAACACTCTGGTTTCTTTCTGGCTTCTTGTTGGAGTCAAATGTGACTCTTAGGGTCTTGTCTCTCCTTCCCAGTAGTTTGTTTTTGCAGTGACTATGGGCAAGTCTCCTTCACTTCCTGGGAAAGCTAAGTTCAATCTGTCTTCTTCCGATGCAGCATCCTCCCTATTGAGCTGGGAGCCCTCTGTATCCATCCTGCCAGGCCCATCTGGACCAGCTCCTTGTTGACTTTCTCATTGGCTCTTCCTCTCAGCTGCACTTGGCCTTCTGATGCTCCGGCTTCCTTCTGCTCCGATGGAGCCATTTGTAAGGCTTCCCCTGGGTCCTCTGAAGCGCCTGCTGCCTTTCTCCAGTCGGCTCCATTTTCCTTCCTGCTCACTCTTTGTTTTTCGTTGTTATAGCAGGCTTTGGTTGCTAGCATGCAAGTTTTCTCTTTTTCTTTTCTTGCCCAATTTTTGTATTATATTCACTGAAAATTGGGTTTTATCATTTCCTCCCCCAGTGACTTATGGGTAGGAACATTGTACCAATTGATGGACATGAATGCATTAGTGCCTCACTATAGTGAAGCCAGATTAACCATCAGAAGCAGGTGTATAGTATATTTTAGTGTAATTCTTATGGCACAAACCCTTGTTATACCCAGTTGTATGTAGTTTGATACCAGGAGGAGGGCTTCCTTCCATCCTGCCCTGATGTATTGATCCATTCTTTTATAATATATCATAATATAATGATGTAATATATTTTTATAATAAGAAATGAGGGTCTTGTAGATCTGAAAGTGTCTCCTTTCAAAAGGGACAATTCTTCTCTCTCTCTCTCTCTCTCTCTCTCTCTCTCTCTCTCCCTCCCTCCCTCCCTCCCTGTGTGTATGTGTGTGTGTGTGTGTGTGGTGTATAGAAATGGGGCTCAGAATTTCTGGGGTAAAGAAAGAAAGGAAAGAAGGAAGGAAGGAAGGAAGGAAGGAAGGAAGGAAGGAAGGAAGAAGGAAAACAACAGTAGTAGGATTTTAGTGGAAATGCCTAAGACAAGATATCAAAACAGCCCAAAGAGTCACAGGCAATCAATTCTCTTACCCCTCTCACAGAAGGAAAACAATGCTAATTTCACACTGTTAAGAGCAAATGATTATTAGCAAGAAATATTTTTGACAGAGACTCATTTGTTTTTGTTTTAAAAACAAAAAACATGCTCTGTTCCCACCTCCTTTCTCCTGTTTCACATCCAGACTGCATGGCTTAGGAATTTGTTCTTGGACCGTCTTGCAGTCTAACCTCAACCTTTATAACACAGCCTTCTGCTTCTTCTTGCCTGAAAGGACTATCGAAAAACATCATCGGCGTTAAAGGTTAGGCACGGTAGAGATTTTCTTGGCCCCTTGAGCTCCTACTTTCAAAATAAGGACTTTGTTGGGTCCTTCTGCTGTGGAAAGCAATTTTACATAGGCACCCCGGAGCACACAGATATCCTGAGTTCATCTTTCCAGCTAGCAAACATTGGGACAGCATGGGAGCAGGTCTCCCATCTCTAGCGCACCAATGTCACATACACATTTCTTCTCCCTGGTGATAATTTCCAAACGCTCCTCGTATGAAATCTGACTACAAACCACCACTGACAGCAAGAAGAAATCTCCCGACAACCTGAACATGGCAGGTCAGCCCTGCTCTGAAGGTGACTGGTTTTGCCTTATTAGAAAGTTAGATGTGTGTCATTTTCCCTTTGTGACAGGAGCTTTGGCAAATAGACACACTTTGTATTTTCCCTAATCTATTAATCAAGTTTGCAGATTAAACTAATCGTCTGTTTCTTTGTCTTTTAATTGCCCTGACAGCTCCCCCACCCCATCCTCTCCTTTCACATTAGAAAAAGCCCAAGGTTTAAAAAGCTTCCTCCTTAGCTCCCTGGTCCTCATGCCCCCACCCCCAACCCCATTTTGGAAGAAAGGGTACTGCTTGCCACAAGATGGAGCTCTGTAGATGACTTTTTTTTTTTTAATGAGTTTTGCTGAAAAGGAATAGATGTCTCTTGGAAAGCTTGTGGCGGGGGGCATGAGAAGCCCTGTTACTTTGTAAGCCTTTCTTTTGTGTGCTGTCTGTCGGAACTCCTGGATGTGCTGGTTAATGTGCCTGCACACAAATGCATGTAAAGCAGGGCCTGTGGAGGGAACGGGCTAAGGATGCAAGGACTTCGTGGCTCTATAAGCATCTCCACCTGGATGCCTCCACTGTCTCTGTGAGGATGACGTGGCAGGAGGCTAGCTTCTCTGAAGACTGATGTGTCCTTGTTCTAGATGGATAGTTGGGAGCAATAATAACACTTGTTAGAGTATGGGGTCAGAGAAGGAGAAGGAAATTCTGTTCTGCTGAGCATGTTAGTTCTTCCTGGGCGTGGTGAGCTGGATGCTGGACACCACCTCCAACGACTCAGAAATTCCGTTTCTCCAGTATCCTGAGATGAGGAGGAATGGTCCCCCAGTCAGGGCTGGTCTGGGCACAAATTGCTCGGTGGTTTTCTGGGTCTGAGAGGGCTGCCTTCAGGTGGGAAGAAAGCTGCTTTACACCCACCTATGATGGAAATAAGTTCATCCCCAAGTGGAGGAGGCTGCAGGTGCCCAGTGGTGTCCTTGCTGAGTCCAAGTTCTACTTCTCACCCCCTTAGGAGGCCACAGAGGGAAGCATGCTATGCCAGGTGTGGCTCTTCCTTGGGGGTATGTTTTTAGCTACAGGGTTTATGAGCTCTACATTTACTTGATTTGGCTTTTGGTTATTTTTATTTTCTCCTCTTGTCAACTTGACAACCCCAGGGCAGAGGATACCATGCCTGTAGAAGAGGCAGTAAACAGCCCTCCTGGAGCTGCTTCACCAAGGCCTCGGAGGCCATCCTCCTCCTTCCCTGCTCCCCCTCTCATCCCAGCCCTTCATCTGTCTCATCTCTGTTGCCCGCTCAGCAAGGATCATGCAACCAGAACATTCCACTCTAAATAAATAAATCCCGAAATAAATATGGATACGAGCCTCATTAACATTACCTGTCAAATCCCTAAGCACAGAACCCCCACATGCCCCGCTGGGCCTCCCAGTAATTTCTGGAAAGCACATTTTTTTTAAAAAAAAAAGATGATTGGGGGTATATTTGTGGAAATCATTAGTGGGGTGGGGGAAGATATGGTTATAAGTCAATAATTCTTTCTGACACGACCTTAGCTCTGCTGTGTGACGACTCTCCTTATTGGAGGGAAAGACATATGGCCTGAGGTTTACAGCAGATGTCAGGAACCCTGGGAGGTGGTGCAGGGAATATCTTGGTTATATTTTTTCTTTTTAACTGACATGGATGTATGGGACATTTTGTCAACCTAATGACCGTTTCCTTTAGTCCTTTTGGTCATGGCGTGGCGGGATGGAGTGACCTACTTTACAAAGGGTAGTAAATATCATTGAAGGCAAAAAAAATTTATGTTAGGAAAGGTCCAATGAACAGACATCAGCTTATGTTCTTAGACTAAAGCATTAGATTTATACCACATGTCCCATGCAGGGTGTGCATCCAAGAGCTTGAAAGCCACAAGGGTAGGTGTCTATGTAATTCTCTACTACAGAAATTTCTGTGCTTCAGACCTTGTTTGTTCTGAAGATGGGGAGCTGGAATTAGTGGTTGGCTCTGAAGAGCTTTGTGGCTTTGCCTTTAGGAATTCTCAAACAGCCCCCAGCATGGTTTAGCAAAGATGCATCATTGGGACCCAAGAGTCAATTGAAAAGCAGAGGTGATAGACCAGGGTGGGTTTAAGGGCTTCAATACTTATATGAAAGGGTGGAACCAAGCCAAGTGAGCAAATTGCATTTGTAAGGGAGATGACTGTTGTGTCATGAGCTGGCAGGTGATAGGGAGTCCTCATTAGAACACAATGGCCAGGCCTTGCTGAGGGTTGAGACTCTGGAGGAAGGAAAGGTGGGGCACCATCAAGTACCACACAACTTGAATGACATTAGACAATGATCACAAACCAGGCCATCTGAATGCAAGGTGCTCTTTGCAGTGGCACTCTGTGTTGGATTGGGAGTGGCTGTGTCCGCCCCTGGCCTTGGTCTATAATTAGAAAAGACTCAACTAGTAACTCTGTCTTCCCTCTTCTCTCTCTTCCCTCTCTTCTTCCTTGCCCCACTTCTCTATCCCCAGCACCTGCTCCTCTTTCTCTTTGTCTTTCCTCCTCCCTCCCTTTCCCTTTCTTCTCCAACTAACTTCCTCCTCCACCTTCTTCTTGCCTTATCAATGCGACCATGGCCAGAGAACATCTGTCTGCTGACTGATGGATAACAGTGTTGACTTGCAAGCTGACTTGAAACCAACCATATCCAACATCTTGATTTCAGTGATGCCTTCCCTCCACTTTGAACTCTATCCTTTGGCTCTGGAATCTGCAGCTGCCCTTACATGGACAACTTGCCCCACAACTACAGCCCCCCTCCCCAGAGTTTGGATTCTTGATCTTCCCCTCCACTCCCTTTCTTCTTCCATTGTTCTCATTCTTGCCACTCCTTCACCTTGACAGTATCCCAGAGAACTAAAGAATGGACTCAGACCCTTGCTTGGAACCATGGAGATGACAGCAGAAGGTGTGTTCCCTCCTTAGGTCTTTGGAACCTCACTGGAAACCTCCTGCCTTGCCCTGCTGTACTCAGTGGTACCGGCAGCTCTCGGTCACAGTTGACTGTGCCAAGCTAGATACTACTCTCTAAGTCTACAGCCAAGAAAAATGGAATAGAAAAGTCTCAAGGGGATTTTGAACGTCTCTGAAGTTGTCCATGATCTGATGGGTTTTCACAGTCACCTTTGGGCTTTGAGTATGACAACAGAATGCTAAAACACATAAAGAGACCACTGGGATCTCAAATTAGGCCTCTAACTTTTGGAATCTGGGGTAGTGGCCATTAGACTCGTTGAAGCTTTCTGCTTTTAGGGGGTAATTTCACACAAAGACCAACAGTAAGTCATAACCCAAGGTAGGAAATGGCATTGAAAAATCAATTTTCTAGAAAGGTAGTTTTTATTTGTTTTTTGTTATTTTTTTTTTTTTGGTGGTGGTTGTCTGGTATGGAACTTAGGACTCACATGTGCTAGGGAAGTAGATAGACCTCTAGGCTTCTAGAATGTTTTCCTTTTCCTTGCTTGCAATTCAATTCACCCCTTCCATTTTGCATGTATGTATTGTGTATGTGTGTGTGTGTTCATATGTTTTTGAGGTCACACATGCATATATGAAGGTCAGATGTGTCTTCCTTGATGCCTCTCCACATTGTATACTGAGGCAGACTCTTTTGATCGAACCCAGATCTCACTGATTCAACTGGTTTTGTCCTGAGGATCCCTTGTTCCCAACTCTCAAGGGCTGCCAAGTGTTGGGATTGCAGGCAGCCTGCCACACTGGTACTGAACATGGGTCTTCACCATTGTGTGGCAAGCACCTTATCTACTGAGTCACCCCCCAGTGTTCTGTTGAAATTACTTTTTCCTTTAATGGACTTTTTTAAATATAAGAACTTTAGGAAGTAGTGACAGACTCAAGTCAGAGGATGAGTTTACATGGTCCTGGGAGTGTTTCCCAGGCCCCTGGCTGATGCATGCATGCATTTGCCACCCTATGCTCTGGCAGTGAAGAATAGATCACATGATCTACTTCCTTCATTGTGCAATTATGTCATTTCGATGTTCCCCCAAAACTCTGGCACAAGACAAATTCAGGTTATTGTAATCCTAATTAGCCGACAGCCCTGAAGGAGTCCAGTGATACATACTCTAAACGATGGCCTTCTTCAACAATGTGGAATTCCTTCTGTCAGGCTAAGAAGATCAGACAGTGACAGAAGGCATGTTCGTGATGACAGCCCTCAACAGGTCTGTCTCCTGAGTCAAGCAGTGTTAAGAGCTACACAAGGTTTCAGTAGCGTAGTAAAGCATGTCACAGGGAATCAATAAATAAATGTGGTGTTGGCTGGAAAGAGCTTCCTTGCTCATCAGAAGGAGAAACTATTGTAGATTCAGTTTCTAGTCTTTAAACAAAACCATCTGTGTGTCTGTCTGCTTCTATTCCACATCCTGTCATGCCCGGTACATGCTTCTGATGTCACCCAAGGTAGGTTCTGCAGGCAGCTGATGGACACCGTGAATTCCATGTATGTAGTAAAGTCAAGTTCTGAACATCTTTGCTTTCTGCATCATCTTCTTCAAGTGCTATTTGTGGTGGCTTCTAAGCCATCACCTTTCCATTTCTTGCTGCTCCTCTATATCTTCTTCCTACTTCTCTTTCATCCGATTTTTTTGAGTCAAAGTCTTCCTACAGAGCCTAGGCTGCCTCTCAGGTACCTTGGTCATAGGTGTGTGTTACTATAACTGGTCTGTTCCTGTGTTTGCCTTTCTCACAAGACCCTGTTTAGTCCAAACTAATCTTTGGTTGTGCATGACCATCTGGTTTTTGGAAGTGGACTAAGTCTTGAACATAGGCCAAGCTTGGTGTAAGCCAGAGCTTCTCAGCTGCTGGCTTGTCTAGAATGATGATCAGGGCTCCATCTTGTATCACAAGATACACAGAGGTAGTAGGTACCTGCATGTGTGCTCATGTTCATATCTACATGCTGCTTAGTTGGTTGTTCCACTCTCCTGGCTATTTTAAGCAAAAGCATATGATACAGTTCTGGTCAATAAGAAGATTGGGGCTCTCTTGAAAGGTATAAATGAATGACAAAATAACAAGCCCTATGATCTATTCGACTGTGTGAGATCCCCAAGACCAAGCCAGGCAAGCAGAAGGGTTGTGTTGCCAGTCTAGCCCCTGGCCCATGTCAGGGCAGTAGCACTCTAGGTGACCATACTTTGTCTGGGCAGATCACTTGCTGTCTGGGTTTGAGTGTGGTTGAAGTTAAGAGTGTGCTCTACGTTTGCTATGGACTTGCTGAAAATGCCATCCTTTCCTGGGTGTGTCCCAGGTGGAGATGCCTGTAAAGGACTTGGCCTGTCAAGTGACTTCTGCTTGTCCTGTGAAGGCTACATCGAGTGACTTAGTCACTCGATGTCAGGAAACTGTGACAAGTGGCTTATCTTACACAGTCCAGTAGAGCTTGCACCCTCATGGGCTTGTGTGGACCATCAACCTGATCTCCTGGGACTCTTTCTTCTTTGCTCAGGTGCAGAGTCTGGAGTCTGTCAATTACACACCATTACTGAATTAAATGACGAATTGGGCAGATACTGAAATGGTAACAGAATTGAAGCAGAAAGGTGAACAGTGAATCTTTTGGTGATTGAGTAGAAACTGACCCAGGAACCTGCATGTGTCCTGAGCACACACAGCATGTCACTCACAGTGATGGCTTAGCTGTGTTCATAGTTAGGGTCAAAGCTGGAGGCAGAGTTTCACTGAACACTGAATGGCCAGAGTCTTATCTGGCCCCTCAGAGGTAGAATAGTTCTGAAGCCACTTCCAGAGGACAAAGACAGGGACTAAGACAAAAGGCACTATCATGAATGTTCACTATGGGTGTGAGCTACTTGTCTTCAGATGCAGGTGGATAAATCTGGGTGTCTTTTTTGTGAGGGTGGGGAGAGCAGCCACAGGGTGCTAGTGAGAGTGCCATGGAGAGAAAGGGGGAAGGGATGATGCCTGAGATCATATCAAGATACTTGGGGAGGATGGTGCTACAACTCCCTATGGCTTCTGAAATGTTTATTCCTCCAGAGCCCATGTTGGAATGTGGTTGCCATGTGGTAAGTATGGGAGGTGGAGTCCTCATTACAAAGTGTTGATGTCTTTTTTCACGGGGGCCTGGGTCTTTTCTGCTGGTAGTGAGTTCTCACTCTCTAGGGATGTCATCAGTGATCTCAAGGATGGATTGTTAGAAATGGAGGCCACTGCTCAGTTTTGTCTTTCCTTACACATAAGCTCGCTTGCCCTTCTGCTGTCTGCCAGGTTATGAAGCACATGAAGCCATTACCAGACACAGCTGCCCAATACTAGACTTCTACTGAAAATAAGCTCTGCCTTTCAGAAATTACTTGGTCTTGGGGTATTTTGTTCCCACCCCAGAAGATGAAGATAGTATTTTAGTAACTTGGGATGAATTCCACATTACAAATCTGGAATTTATCATTGCTTATTAGCAGAGATAAGTGATGCTCTGATACCATGGTCAAGTTAATTAAACTCAATTAGAAAGTGGTGGTTTGAGTTTTAATAGAAAGATTGGCAGCTACTCCTGATGAAAGCTAATCTATTCCTAGAAGAGAATGATTGGCTCCCCTAGAACACCAACTCCCTCCCACCACACCCATGGGCCTATCAAATGCTTGTGTTTTCTTCAGCTCCAACACAGAGATGTTGTATCAGGATATCTCATTCCACCTGTGCCCTTCAAGTGGAAGCTCCTGGGCTGTAGCCATCTACAGGAATCCGTCTCAGTATAGCTCAGGCACCAATAATTTGAGGTTTGTTGAAAACTGTTTTTCTCTGATGTCTGCATTTTGAAGTCCCTGTGAAGACTGAGGAACCCCCTTGAGGTGCTACTTAAGCTGCAAAATCATTTGCTTTGGGGGAATCTTGTTTCATTTATTCATCTTTCAAAACTGAATTGCTGGAATCCAGAGGTGGTAACAGCTAAACATAAAGCATTTTGTAAGGACTTTTGCCTGAAACTAAGAAACCTGAAAAAAACAAAAACAAAAACAAAAAACAATGACAAAAAACCCATAAGTTTAAAAAGGACAGAGGATCCAACCACCTGTTATGAGCTTAAGTCAACCCCTTGTTTCTATTTGAAGTTTTCTTCCCTTCGGCTCAGCCAGGCTTGATGCCCACAAAGATGCCTTCTCTCCAGGTTAAAATTGTTGAGAGTCTTCAGGAAAGGAGAGGTTTAGGAATTCTTTTGGGAAATTCCCTTGGGTTCTAGAATATTCTATAAGTTTGATGTTTGTTAAAAATTGTGACTGTGGAATTTGATCTTCTCGGTCATTTCTGAATGTAAAGAGGCCTTAAACTGCACTCCCGTTCCAGCCCTAGCCAAGTTTCAGCCCCACCCCAACAACTTTGCTTTTAGCTAGTTAAATTTATTGCAGAAGACAGCAACTTACCAGAACCAACTTACCAGAACCAAACTTTCCAAATTAAAGCTGGTGAAGCAAATCCTATTGGGTGATGTGGAGGGTGCACTGTGATTTTTAGTTCTGTTATTTGCCTCCATTGGCAGGGCCGGACTTGAAGTGTAGTAGCCGTACAGTCAGCTACTACATTGGCTTGCTGAGAATGGAGGCTTTTAGCATCTTTGGAAGTGCTGTGAGGAGCTCTCATGACATATTTGAAAGCTTTCACAGTCAATGGGTAGTCAATGTGTAAAATAAGAAAAGATGAAGTCTGAGGGCTGGACGCAGATGAGCATGGTACGGGAAGAGATTTAAACCATATGAGTGCAGCCCCATAGACAGAGATTATAATTTTTCATTCAAAATATAGGCAGACAGCGGGCAAGATGCAATCAGTCTTTAGCTCTGCTGCATGGTGTAAGCATATTAGAAAGTCTCTGTGATGGTAATCACGAAGTGAACTTGAAACCACCCCTAATTAAACTGTCTGCATCCTCCAGCATCTTCCCATAATGATGTCAAACCTTGTAGCAATTAGCCTCACCTCTATGGATATAAACACTGTTTGTAAATCATATAAACTTAACCTAGCTTGCTTATTGAAAATCTCCTAAAAAGGAATTAATTAGCTTATATGTTTTGGAATAGGAATTTATGGGATCATTTTGGAATCTTTCACTGAAGTCAAGTTAATTTTTTTTTGCATTAGACTTATCAAATTGGATCTCTTTTAGAGAGGATGGCCAAGGAAGATGGAGCCCAATTTTCTTCATTTTCATTTTACTTCTGCAAAGGGTACTGAAGTGTGGGATTCTACTGAGCTAACCCAGTTGAAGATGCATTTCTTGTGGAAGGTAAGCACCAGCAGAAGTCTACATCCTTCCTGGTGTGTTTCAGGTTCAAAGTCTGCATCCTTCCTGTGTGTTTCAGGCTCACCAGAATACAAAGTTTGGACAGAGCAAAAATCTCTCCTCAGCCATGTGCTGTCTCAAAAAGGCATCAGCCCCAACCTGTGTAGCCACAACCTAGGATAGGTTACTAGTAACTGGGTAAGAGGCCAATTCTGGACAAAGAAACCAAACAACTAAAACAAACACTCCACTGTTTTAACTCAGTGATTTTCCCTGTTTATGGGGAGCACAAAAGAAAGGCAAGCCAAGTTCACGATCCAGCCTGCTTTGTTGTAGTTTTCTCCCTGGAACCTGGGCTCTTGGTGGCCGGCCGGTGGCTTACCTGAACATCAGCCATACAGCACATTTATGGTTATTGTGTTTTACAGGTTGATAGATTTTTATATTCTGTCCAAGTCAGGATCTTACACCACCTGGTTTATTATTTAGTAATTTACAGTGCAGCCAGGCATGCTTGGCTTAATGTAGGATAAACTTATAAATCTATTGTTCCTCCTGTTGCCAGGGTTGTGTGAAATGAACTACAGAGAGGCGTCCATACATTGCAGCTCTGCCTTTTTTTTCTTTGATAGGGAAGCAGGCAATAGATAACTCAGTGACAGTGGCATCCCCAGGGACAGCAGAATGTGAGAGCAACACTACGTCAGCTTAGTCGGTCATTATTGCATGAGCCGTGAACCATTAATGGACTGCTACGCCCAGCTCAATCTGTGTCAGATTATGTCTCTTGGCAGGAGAAGTGCTATCTAATAGCCAACTTTGCTTCCTTACTACTATCTTATTAGTGTCTCTGATAGAAATGTGCACAGCTACATATTAATAGGGGCCTTCATCGGGAAAAGACAAGATTTTGGTTGCCCCCACCCTCATTTCTGGAAACAAATATGTGTTGAGGCTCTCTGGGCTGATCTGACAGGAGAGGCATTCTTTCTTAGGTGCTTCTGGGCCTCATATACACATAGGCAAGTGTGTTAAATACAGCTACAATGCTGGTATACACAGAGCCAAATGTGTTATTTAACATATTGCTGTATTTATAGCAACAGCCCTGGAATTCACATGTTGTATGGCTTCTGTACAAGGAAGAACTAGTATGGATGAGAGGAAGGAGAAAACAAAGAAGACTCTACCATTACCTTCACCCTAACTCTTCAAACAGGAACAGCACTACTCTGAGATCCTGAGAGTAAAGCTTGCCTTTCTTGACATAATACCCAAAACAATGAATATGAGCCACTGTAAAATGTCTGTTACTTGTAACACAGGAAAGCTTGTTGCTTATATGTGGCTTCAGATCTTCAAAAAATAATTTTGGGGGGAAGACTATATGGAACTCTTAGCTTTTTTAGTTCTCATGATAAGAATTTTATTTTGCATATTTGGGGTCTCTTCAGGGTGTGAACCTATTTACCTTGGTATTACCCCCACCCCCCACACACAAGTGGAATTACTGAACTGAATTCTAGCATTCCCCCAGGAAGGATGTCTGTGCAGGTGGATTCTGGCTGTGACCATAGCTGCCCATCCCTGCATGTGGCTGAGCCAACCATTGTTGAAAATTCTCTGTGATGTCAAGAAGCAGAAAGGATTCGAACAACACTAGCCAGATAGACAGAATGCTGAGGAGCAGGGCTGATGGCTCCGAGGGAGACAGGCTGAGCTCTGAGGAGGCAGCCTGTCTGGCCTCAGGCCCAGGCCAGATGCTGCAGCTGCCCCTTCACACTCAGCTGGAGTGTGCCAAAGAGGGGGTGCCCAGGCACCACATCTGGCTTGCCACCCCATCTGGCTTGCCACAGTCATCACTTCCCAGCAGCAGCAGCAGACAAGGCTACTGAAGGAAAGCCTGATTTGAGCCTGCTGAGAATCCTGAGTACACGGAACGTGCTTGAGAGAGCTGCCAGCACGGGTCTTCATGATACTGCAGGATGCAGTGTCCCCATCAGATAAAGCATTTATATAATGAAATTAAGTAGGGAGTTAATACCCAAATTCGCCCTAATCCAGATGCAGTTCCTCATTCCTGAGCACACATGTGCATACATGTGCATGCTCATATGTGAGGATGCACTGCCCCTGCCAAGGCACATAGACCTTGGCCAGTACAGCCCAGCTCAGGTCTACATGTACTTCTACACAGGTCTGTAACCCAGCTCAGATTCTCTGCCTCTTCACAGACTTCTGACTTGACCATGGTTTGAGTTTACCAAAGTTTACCAAAGGGAACCACACAGAATATCATGAAAATGCCACAGACCTTTCTAACCTCAAATTCCTTTTTCTTCTTTGATTTTATTTTAGTACCACATAAACAAAAAACATGGGTCACAATGCCTGAATGACAACTCCTCCTTTATGTTCTGATATTTCAGAAGGCTCTTCAATCATTATGGTTTATCATACAAGCTTGACTTCACCTTATGTCTTTTACTGAAAGGTAGGCAAGCCTGAACCAGGCATCAGAGTGTACTCACACGTGTCTGGGGGTGAGGCTGGGAGACTGAGACTGCAGGGTTTCTATGAGCTTGCACTCAGCCTGTGCCACAGGGTGGGACCCCATTTCAAAATGCAAAACAAAACCCAGAAAACAAAATGCACATTAAAAACAACGAAAAGTACAAGGAGGTATATCATTCTGATTACCTCATCAGAAACTGTAATCTATTTTATTACCGGATGAAATAAATTTCTAGGGTAAAATTTTGTTCCTAGGAAAGAAACTTATTTGAATTGGGATACTTAAAAAAATCATCAGAAGAGATAAAACAGAACCAATACCTACATACTTCAGTAACTAAAATTTAAAAACTGACAATTCTATGTGTTGACAAAGACAAGGAACAACTGCAAAGATCATCTGTTGCCAGTGGAAATGGAAAAAGACACAACCACACTACAAAACAGTGTGGCAGTGTTTTACCAGGTTATGTACATAACCCAGTAATCAATCACACAGCTACACAAATAACCTGTATACAGCATTTACAGGAGAATTATTTATAATTGTCCCTCAATCACATTAAAAGAACCAAAAAATAGCTAAGTACACTAGATAGTATCAAGTGGTAAATGAATAAACAAATCCTGGCATTTGTACACCAGGAATATTACTCAGCCATATAAAGAAAAATATTGCTCAAACAACAGAGGACAAATCTCAAAATTATTACAATAAGTCATAGAAGCCAGACATCACAGTCAGAATATACATTTTATATAAAATCATTTACATGGAATTCTAGGAAAGGAAAGCCCACTGGAAAGTAGGTAAGAAGCTGCCAGGAGCATGGTGGGGGAGGGTATAAAAAGGCAAGGGGGGACTTTGGGAGTCTATGGTAAATTAGAGATAGTTGTGTGGCTACATAAAACTGTCCAAACACACCCAATGTCACATTAAAGCAGGATGATGCCATTATAGACCAGTCATCCTCCAGTGGAGCTAGAAGCAGAGATGGAGCAAATCAAATTCATCCTTTATAAAGCATGATACAAAGACAAGAGTGTCCTTAGGGGACCCATAGGGTGCCAACATTACAGCCATGGCATCAAGGCAAAGTTGGATGACAAAGAAAGAGCAGGTAGAAATGTTTATAATTATTATCTGTTGATTTTCCTTTTAAAAAGTACTCTTATGGCAGTTCATGACCGTAATCCTAGCGTAGAAGGCTGAGGCAAGGGGGGTTGTTCTCAGTTTGAGGCTAACCATCATGCGTTATAGATCATCTTAAACTATAGAGTGGGATGTTGCTGGAGGTTTTCTTGTCTCATCTGTCCCCCCCACACACCTCTGCTCTCTTTTCAGCCCAAAATAAACACATGGAGCCTGTGTTAATTATTAAACTGTTGATCGATGGCTTGGCTTATTATTGGCTAGCTCTGTCTTAATTATTAACCCATAACTACTAATCTATGTATTTCTACATGGTCTTATCTTACCGGAGAACGCCTGGTGTGTCCTATCCTCCTAGTCTCCACATGGTGACTGTCTCACAGTCTTCCTCTGCCTATCTTTCCCAGAGTTCTCCTCATCTCCTAGTCCTGTCCATCTTCTTGCCTCTATTGGCTATTGGCCAAACAGTGTTTTATTCATCAACCAATAGGAGAAACATATATACAGAAGAACATTCCCCATCCTGTCTCAAATCAAACTACCCCCTTACAAAGAATATTCATGGAAAATCTAAACCAGTAGGTGATTGATCAGATAAGGTGGTTCATCTCAGGAAAAGCAACAGCTAGTAAGAAAATAGCTACAGTGGCAGCCCGAACTCTCTAAACACCCAGTCCTTCCCTTGCTCTCTAGAGTGAATGGTTGAGTGGTATTTTTAATCAGCATATGGTTAATAAACTAAATGGTGCCTATTTAAAGGGTAAAGTTTGGTCAGCTCTGACTCACTTCGTCCTTGAACGTTATGGAGAGCCTTTACATTCTCTGTGTTTCTTCTCTCCTGCTTTCTCCTGGGCATGGCTACCTGCTCCCAGGCTTCTAACAGTTTGCTTTTAGCTGCTAGATACCACTCCACATTATTACAATTTCATGTAACCAGGATCCTGTCACTCCGTTATGTCGCTGGCCTCTTTTGCAGCACGGTTTTTGATGTTCATCTCTGTTGGGTGTACACCCTATTGTTTAAACCATTCATGCTTTGTGATTGATGATTACTATTCTATTAGGTGTGTGCTGCAATTTGTCCACCCAGTCACTCCACCCATTCTCTTGGGTGGTTGGAGCCGAGCAGGCAGCTTGCTGTTGGTGCTCTTCACTCCTGGGCAGAATGACTGGTCAAAGGCAGTGGGATCAGCAGTGGTGTCTAATTGGTTCTGTATCAGTGAGTGTTTGTACCCATCCTACACCTAGATAAATTCTTGAGATCCTTTGACAGACTCTTGTGGCTTCTCATAGCATATTATGTGGATAGCTGCCTACTCCTATTTGTCTTAGTTTCTATTGCTGTGAAGAGATACCATAATACCAACAACTCTTGCAAAGGAAAACACTTAACTGGGGGCTGGTTTATAATTCAGAGCTTTAGTTCATTGCCATTATGGTGGACAGCAAGGCGTCATGCAGGCAGACATGGTGCTAGAGAAGGAGCTGAGAGTTCTACATCCAGATCCAAAGGCAGCAGATACAGAGTGCCTCACTGGGCCTTGATTGAGCAGCTGAGACCTCAAAGCCCTCTCCCAGTGACACACTTCCTCCAACAAAGCCACACCTACTTCAAGAAGGCCACACATCCTAATAGTGCCATTTCCTATGGACCCATGGGGGCATGGTAGGTGTCAGTTAAACCTCTTTTTAAATTAATTTATTAATTAATTTCATATCCTGACTGCAGTTTCCCCTCCCCCGCTCTCCTCCCAGTCCCTCTCCTTAACTTCCCCATCCATCCCTCCTCCATTTCGATTCAGAAAAGGTCAGACCTCCCATGGATCTCTACAAAGCATGGCATATCAAGTTGTAATAAGACTAAGCACACAGCCTTGTATTATGGCTGGGCAAGGCAACCCAGTAGGAGGAAAAGGGCCTCAAAACAGGGACCAGAGTCAGAGACAGCCCCTGATCCCACTGTTAGGAGTCCCATAAGAAAACCAAGATACATAACTGTCACATACATGCAGAGGGCCTAGGTCAGTCTCCTGTAGGCTCCCTGGTTGTGAGTTCAGTTTCTCCGAGCCCCTATGTGCCCACATTAGTTGATTGTATGAGTTTTCTTGGGATGTCCTTGACCCTTCTGGCTCCTACAATCCTTCCTCCCTCTCTTCAGCAGTATTCCTTGAGCTTGGCCTAATGTTTGACTGTGGGTCTCTGCATCTATTTCCACCAGTTGCTGGCTGAAGCCTCTCAATGACTGTTGGACTAGGAACCAATCTATGAGTATAACAGAATATCGTTAGGCATCATTACATTGAATTTTTTCCTCCTCCAGCCATGTGTAGTTCTATCCTAGATCTCTGGGCCATCTCAGTCTCTGGTTCTGGCACTCCAGGCAGTGTCAGAGATAGGCTCACTCTGATGGGATGGGTCTCAGGCTGAGTTCACTCAGAATCTCTGTGCTACCCTTATATCCCACAGGCAGTATGGACTGTGGATATAAGGTTATGTGGCTGTGTTGGTGTCCCAGTCCTTGCACTGGAAATCTTGCCTGATCACAGGAGATGACCAGTTCAGGCTACATATCCACAATTGCTAGGAATCTTAGCTGGGGTCATCCCCAGCTATACAATGGAGTTTTACTCAGCTATTAAAAACAATGACATCATGAAATTTGAAGACAAATGGATGGAACTAAAAAAAATTCATCCTGAGTGAGGTAACACAGAGACAGAAAGACATGTATGGTATGTTGTAGTCAGACTTTCCTTTGTGCTGCCAGCTCATAAATAATATCATGGAGACTTATTAATTATGAAAGCTCAGCCTTAGCTCAAGCTTGTTCTTGGTTACCCCTCCCTGTACCATATGTACAACTTCTGTGTCTTACTGGTATCTCCCTGCCTCTCTTCTTCCTAGAGTTCTCTCTCTGCCCAGAAGTACAGCCTATACTCTCCTGCCTAACTGTCAGCCATTCAACTTTTTATTCAACCAATCATAAGGCTCCTTAGGCAGAGTCACATCTTTACAGTGTCAATAAATATTCCAAAATAGTATGTACTCAGTTACAAGTGGATATTAGCAGTAAAGAATAACCAAGCTACAATCCACACACCCAGAGAGGCTAGGTAGCAAGGAAGGTCTAAGGGGAGCACTCTGATCTCCCTTCTCCCTGGAAAGGGGGAATAGATTTTATGGGTGGAGTGGGGGGCAGGGGAGATGGGAACATGGAGGGATCAGGTGGGGTGTGATGGGGGGACAGAATAGTGAAAGAGCCATCTGGATAAAAGGTATCAAGGTAGAAACCTGATGCAAAGGAAACTCCCAGGAATCTACAAGGATGATCCCAGCTAAACCCCTTTTAAAAAGACTAAGCTTATTGTGTGTGTGTGTGTGTGTGTGTGTGTGTGTGTGTGTGTGTGTGTTCCTACAGAGGATAATATCCGGTATCTTCCTCACTCTCTCCTTGCCTTGTGGATTGAATGAAGCAAGGTCTCTCAGTTAAGCCCAGACCTCACTGATATAGCTGATCTCTCTAGATAACTTCCTTTTGGGATCCCATCTCCTCCTTCTCCTCCTCTTCCTCCTCCTCCTCCTCCTCCTCCTCCTCCTCCTCCTCTTCCTCCTCCTCTTCCTCCTGTGCTTATGGAGGTGGCTTCATGACCAACTTGCATGTATGCGGGTGCTGAGGATCTGAATTTCAGCTCTTACACACTTGTGTAGTCAGCAAGTTAAACTGCTAAGCCACACCCCAGCCTGGAGCTTTGTGGCTTAGCTTGCATTTTGAAAATAAATTGCCATGTGAACCATCTTTTCATGTGTGTATTTCTCAAGAGTATCTTTGGTGAAGAATAACTTCAAATCTTTTCCTTGGTTTTAAAAACTCAATCCTTTGTTTCCTGGTTGCATTTCATTGCTGTTATTGAGGCAGGGTCTTTCTACACAGGCCAGAGTGACCTTGAGTTTGGGATCTTTCTTTTCTAGTCTTCTGAGCTCTAGGGTTATAGGCATGTACCATCCAGCCTCTTAATTGAAATGTGAGAGCTCTTGATGTATTCTAGAGGCATCTTGTTAAAGTTCTGTATCACATAGGTGCTTTGCAAATGTTTGTCCAACACCTAGGCTTGTTTTTGCATTTGTGGAACAGCATCTTTATCAAGTCTGTTTACCAGCTGTGACAGTTTCTTTTGTAAGACAGGCATGTTTCCCTGCCACTACTCTCCCCTTTATCTGATACTTTATCTGTAGCTGTGATAAAATACCTGAGAGAAGAAGCCCAGGGAAGGAAGGAAGGAAGGGAGAAAGAAAGAAGGAAGGAAGAGAGGAAATAGTAAGGAAGAAAGAAGGAAGGAAGGCAAAAGTAATAAGGGATAGAGGATGGAAGGAGGAAGGAAGAAGGAGGGAAAAAAAGAAGGAAGTAGGAAGGAGGATTTGTTTTGACTCACAGTTCAAGGCTACAGGCCATCAAGGAGGTAAAGGCATGGTGTTAGGAGCATGAGGCAACTGGTCACATTGATCTGCAATCAGGAAGCAGAGGGTGATGAATGTTGGTGCTCAGCTTGCTTTCTCTGGCATTCAGTTCAAGACTCCAGCACATGAGATGGTGCTGCCCACATTTAATCTTCTCACTTGAATTAAGTGATCAGATACTTCTCAGGTATGCCCAGGGGCTTGTTTCTATTATGACTGCAAATCAGCAAGTTGATAGATTGGCCATTGAAGCCTTCCAAAATGCTGAGGTTACAGGTGTGCACCAGCACACTCACTGGTCAGTCTCTTCCTGATTTGTCTTTCCAGTACAGCACCTGAGGCATCTTTGCATGGCGCAAGCTCACACACTTTTCCATCACATTTTATTACAGAATTTAATTTTCACATTAGGTTTTTTCTCCAGTTTGAGACAATTTCTTTGTGTGGGGACTCCTAAGACTGTCTTGTCTCCACTGGTAATCTTGTCTGTTTGTGCTAAGCTGATTTTCTACTCATGAGTCTGTACCAGACTCTTACATGAATCCACCGGTCAGTCCCTCAGATGATTTCATATGACCATGAGGATTGCAGTTCTGACTACCTCTTTAATCCCTAGTCCTCTGGCTTTGCTGAGTGTCTGTCTAGTTGTTCTAGACATTTTGGATCCTTTTCATGTCCATTTTTTTTTTTTTTAGCATTTTCGTTTCATTTCAGTAGCCCATGATATATTTGCTTGGGTCTGTGTTGACTCTGTAGATTTGCTTGGAGACAATGGATCCCTGGAGTACATCATATCTCCTGAGTCATGGATGTACTTTGTTTCTGTTTAGTTAGTTTTTCCTTAGTTTCTCTAAGCAATGAATTTTGGTTGTTAAAATTCAGATCCTGTACATCTTTTTTTTTCTGATTTACCCCTAATTATTTTGTATCTCTTAGTGCTACTGTAAATGCCATTACTGTTTTTCATTTTCAAATCTGATTGTTAATAGGTGGTAGATAGAAATACAATAGACTATGTGTGTATATATCTATGCATGCTTGTATGTGTATGTGCAAGTATGTGTGTCTGCATGTTCACGTGTATGGGTGTGCTCACTTCTGCATGCATGTGTGGATGCCAGTGGTCTGCTTTGGGCATTTTCCTCTATTGTTGCTACCTTACTTTCTGAGATGGGCTGTACCACTGAACCTGGAGCTTGCCCTTTTGACTATAGCCTGGCTGATTAATTAGATCACAGGCTGCCTGCACTATCCCGACCCCCCAGAGTTGTGGTTATAGGTGTATACTGCCATGTCTGGTTTCTACATGGGTTCTAGGGTTCCAAATATAGGTATTTATGCTTGTACAACAAGCGCTGTAACCCCCTGAGCCGTCTCATCAGTCTATTCGATATTTTAAGAACTTTGAATGCCGAAACCTTGTTAAACTCATATATTCATTTCAAGAGCTTTGGGCAGAGCCCAGAGACGGTCCTCCAGTTATTGAACAAAGACAGATCGTCTTCCTATCAAACTGGATGCTTTTAGCTGTTTTCCTTCATCTTGATTCCCTGGATGGAATCTCTGGCACGTGCTGGGACCAAGCTGCAGGAAACACACCCTTGGCTCAGTACTGATGACAGGGCAGAAAATGGTGCTAGCTGCAGGTTTCCACTGGTGGTGTTTTCAGGTTTAGGATCTCTTGTCATTTATGCTGAGTGTTTTTATTATTAAAGATGCTGACTGTTGTAAAATGATTCCTGTGGTTTGACTAATCTTGTGTTTTTCCCTTTGAGCTTGTTTGTATGGTGAAATAATTTTCACAGGTTGAACCAACTTTGAATTCCAGAAATGACCACATTTTGTTATTCTGCACTGTCCTCTTTTTAAAATTAAAAAATTTACACATATATATCATTCATATATAGTTACAGGTTTCAATAATTTTTTCACTCAAATATATCATCTAGTTTGACCCTATTCAGTCCCCCTCTTATCCTTTCCCCCTTCCATTTCCTGTTTGAACTTTCCATTCTGTCAATCTTCTCGACAGACTTTTGTAGGTAGAAATTTTTTTCTTCAAGTTCCCAAATAACTGACAAAGAGACTTAATATTAATTATAAATGCTCAGCTGATAGCTTAGGTGTGTTACTAGCAAACTCTTACATTTTAAATTAACCCATATTTCTTATCTACCTTCTGCCACGTGCCTCATGGATTGCTATCTCATTTTCTAACATGTCCTGTTTCCTCTGCACCTGCTGGCATCTCCCTTGACCCTGCCCTTCTTTCTCCCAGCCTTGTCAGTTTGGCTCTTCTGCCTAATTTTATCCTGTTCAGCTATTGGCCTGTCAGCTTCTTTATTAAACCAATCATAGCAACATATATCCACACAGTATAAAGGAATGTCCCACAGACTTATGCTTTCATGGCATATATTTGATTTTATTTATCTATATAAAATCTAGGATTCAGAAATGAGAGAAAATATGTGACATTTGTGTTTCAGAGGCTGGCACAATTTACTTGATATAATGATCTCTAGTTACATCTATTTTTACTGGAAACAGCACCAGTTCATTCCTGATTTATTAAATTCTGCAAAAATCAAATGTATAAGATACTTTATGTAGTATGAATGCTTTCCTATAAACATATCTATATATGTGGAGTTAGGAGAGAAGCCGCAAGGATGCCCTTTCCATCAGGTAAAAATAATACCTTATTTCTGCAGGTGGGAAGGGAGGAAAAGTGGCCAGCCTGGAAACACAGACTGAAGGGTGCAGAGGCATGACCCTGTGACCGAGTGTCATGAGTTTCTGCTTTGTGACATTCATGCTGACTGAGACTCTTGGGGATTACTTAGCTCATCAGCTCAAGAGGTCCACTCCATGTCCAATAGTAAATGAGGATGCACTATGAAACTTATAGGATGTTTTCAGTGCTTAAGAAGAAGAGCAGAATGGCTCAGTTAGGGTGGTGCTTGCCCTGGAAAAGCAGGAGATAAGTTTAGTGAAAAAGCATGCCTTCTGGTTTGTTGTGGTTGGACTGCCTCTTCTCTATGATGAACTGTATCCCTTAGCTGTGAGCCAAAGTAAATGCTTCATTCATAAGTAGCTTCTTGTCAGCTCACATCACTGAGAAAAGTAACTAGTATGAGTAGATGCATGGAAACTTTAAATTTGTACAAAATGTGTGAGACTTAAACACCAAGACTTTCCTAAGAATCTAGTTATATAGATTTACTCCCACTATAGGAGTAGGGGAAACACTTCACTGTATAAATTTTCTAACCCTACTGTCACAAAATGATTCTAAGACAATAGAATTAAGGTATCTGACAATCAAATATGTATAGAAGGCTCAAAACTCCCACTATTAATGGCAAGCATGGACATTTTAGAGGCACATTGGTTCCAAGAAGAAAATGAGCATAAAATTCATGAATCAGCTGTAGGCATGAGGACAGTACAGGCATCACCATGTTTTGTCTGAATCACCTTCACCAATGGAAAAGTAGCCCATCATGGACATGGAAAGATTGTAAAACCTGGAGGGCAGGAACAGTGAGACTCTCCTGTGTATAACACTGCCATTGAAATCATGAATACACAGCATGTTTGGCTACCTGCACAAGACTGGATCCTTCCTTTGATGTCTTATCATGGATTGAGGACAGGCTCAGTTGCTGGGAGAGAGGAAGCCATTTTCTTTAGTGGTGTAACCACTGGTAAGTTGTCCATGCTCCAATGAATGGCTCACAGTCATACACATGGCCCTAACTAAACTCAGTGAAGGAGTTAAGTGTGAGGAGAGAGGACAAGACAGGGACACGAGGATGAAATTGTGAGAAACATTGCAACATGAAAACCAATAGCTCTTCAGAGAAGGTATGAGACAAGAGTGTTTACACTCAGAGCTTCATGGAGACAGAGCTCCTTAAAAGAAGAAAGGAAACATGTTTCGCACTGTAAATAGTAAGAAGGAAAATGATGCCAACAGTGGCTGAGAACTCAGTGGCATTGTGGTACACGATGAGTTCTCCTACTGCTGAACAGGTGCAGAAGTGCAAGACTCCTGGCTTTGGATATTATTTAGAAGTGAAATTAAGATGGTGTGCTAAGCCTGGCCCTCCATCTGCCTCATAAATAAAGCTTTGTTTGAAAATAGCCATGTTCATTTATTTACATAGTATGTGAGCCTCCTTGTGTGTTATAACAGTGGATCTGTGTAGTTATAGCAAAATTTATATGGACTGAAGATCTTAAAAGAGTAGTTTTACAGGCCCCAATGGAAGTTTACCTGTCTGGGGTCTCAGAGTGGCCAGTGTTCAAGTCTTTCAGATGTGTGGCCCACTCAAGTAATCTGGATATTTAGAAATATTTAGAAAGGAACAAAGGCTTTTAGTCTACTCCCTCCCCAGTGGAACTGGTTGATTTTTATTTACAAAGTTAGATGACAGATGAAGTGAAGAGACTAGGGAGGTTAGGGGAAGCCCAAGAAATGGCCAACAAACAATTAAAATGAAGGATGTTCATGGATTTTCTTTGCAGTTGAAATAAGAGTCATCTTTTGGAGCTGCCCATGGGTCTGCACCCAAAAGTGTTAGTAGATCTCTTATCTAGGCAGAGGTGGTCCAGCTCTAAGCAGATATATGAAAAATGCTGTCAAGGTAACTGAAAGAAGAACTGGCTGAGAACCAAAGTGTCTGAACATAGAGAGGACAGAATGTTGTCCTTGTGTGTGCACAAATCGTGGGCTCTGTGATAGCTGGGAAAGGTCTCAAATGTGACCCTGGAAATGTTTTCAGAGACTCTGTTCAGGTCTCAGACTTAATAGGGCTTAGCCAAAAGTTGTGGAATACACAGGAAGGATCACATGCTTCATCGGCCCAGAAGGTTTAAGGGAGATCAGTCACACAAGAGCCAAGATTCAAGGTCAACACAACATGAACAGTAAGGTCACCAGAACTGAGCGGGCTTTGCAAGCTATGAGGGGAGAACAGATATTCAGATGACTTCTCAAGATACAGACCTGTAGTTTCATGGTACACATATTCAAGATGAACTCAGGGCATAGTCTTCAAAGTGTAAAGCTGAGTCAGCAAACTCCATCTCCATATCATAGGTGCTCTGTCCTCTGCATTAATACATGGGCATTTGCTCTAGAAGAGGAGACCCATGAACCCAAAGGACTTGGTGGGTTCCATTGAAAGAAGAGGAATATCTGGAGTGATACACCAGGTCCTCCCACACCAATACATAAAAGCTACTCCAGGGGAAGCTACTTCTTGCTACAGATTGAGGCTGCTGAACACCTCAAGAAGCATCAAGTAGACACTGGTTATTCACATGATATAGCAGGAACCAGGAGGGTCTTTGTCTTGGTATGGTCATGGAGGATATGTCCTAATTCAAGAACATTCCCTGGGACTGAAGATTCCATATGCCAGCAGGAAGGTAAGAACACTTGCTCACATCTCAGCAGATCCCAAAGCAGAAACAGTATAAGAAGTAAGGTTAGTCTATAAACCTTAGGGCCAGTCTCCAGTCTCCAGTGTGCAACTGTCTTTTTGCTTTCTGCCCATGCCCGAGGCCTCATTTACCCTCTTCTCATCCTCTGATGTCTTCATTTGTCTGGGAATAAGTAGTCACTTTGCTTGCTTCTTGATGGACTGTCAGTCTGAGGTAGAAGAGTGTATCTCAGCTTCCTTATACCTCTTTGACATGAAGGTGAATGCTCTGGGTACTGTAGGTCCAGTGAATAGCTCCTCCAGGAGAATCGCTGCTGCTGAATTAGTTTTCAGGGAGAAGGTAGCAGATAGACTGACCAACTCTGCAATCTTCCATTAGTCATCGCTTGCCCAGAAAAGGCACAGCAAAGAGGTTCCCAATACAGCTTCCTCCCCTGCCATCCAGACCCCCTCCTTGGAGCAAGCCCTTGGGAAAAGAGTATCTCCATGATTTTCTGTTGTTGTTTTGAGACAGGGTCTTACTCTGTAGCCCAGCCTGGCCTGGTATGGCTATGTATCCCAGACTAGTCATGGGTTGGTGGCAACTCCCCTACTTAGGACATAGTATGTGGGGATGATAGGTATACACCAGCATTCCCTGCTTTTAATTACCTGGGAAGACAGTAAGGAACTGAGGAAAGAAAACCAGATGAGCCTGGCACTCAGAAGCTATGGCTACATGGGGCACTTTTGGCCAGCTCAAGTAGATGCCTTAGATGTAATCACTGAAGAGAAGTTCATCAAGCACAGTGGCTTCACCACTATCTTCATAAAGACATAAAACACCCTGGTAGACCAGTCACCTGTCTGGTCTAAAATGAGATAAAGTTTGAAATGTGGCCTATGTCCCTTCAAATAATAATAATTAAAAAATGATTCTTCCTCCTCTTCCTACTCATCATCATCATCATCATCATCATCATCATCATTATATGTATATCTCTGAAGGCCAGAAGAGGACATTGGAACCCCTGGAGCTGGAGTTCAGACAGTTGAGAGCCATGATGTGAGTACTGAGAACTGAACTTAGGTCTCTTCAAGTGCAACAAACTCTCTTACCCACTGAGCCATCTCTCCATTTTCTGTTCTGTCAACTTCTTGATTGTGAATTATTGAGATAAAGTTTTGAGAACATACCTCTCGTGTAGGCATACCTATTTCATTGGGCAACAATATTGACTGTGATCTCACTAATATGTTAGCTTTAATACAAATGGAAAATGTCAATTGAAATGTGAGTTAGAGAATCACAGTGTCTTTATGTTTGACTCTGGAAACTAGTGGCTTAGGACATCCATGATCATATATAGAATAATACATTAGGCTGGAGTCATGGTCAAATCTCTGATCCCTGGGACTTGTTGCAGCCTGTCTGGAAGCTGCACACAACAGTTGGATGAAATCATAACTTGTCTTCCATGAATGGGCGTACCAAAGCTTAGCCTGGTGATTCCACAGTTCTTTGGGACACACTGATTTACACAGGCTCATTGTATTGAATGAACACTAAATAGGACCTAACTTTGTATGGCTTGACCTCCATCATCCATATATAGAGCTCCAACAAGCATGAGCCCCTGCCTCTGCCAAAGAGACCCCATACAGTCAGAGTGCCTGCTGTCTCAGGTCACAACATGACCCAAATTGGATTATAGCTCACAATCCATATACTCTGTATACACATATCTATAACTATATACTCTGTGAGAATTCAGAAGTGCCATCCATGAATTTCCATAGCACACCCTCTAAGTTGCTCTGTGATTTAGAATCTGTGGATCTTCCTAACTGGATAAAGATCTCTCTTCTGAGCCCAACCACCATTCCCTACTTCATCTACTTTGTAACTTCTGGCTTTTGAGGTAGTGTTGGATCCATGCATGCACATGCCACTGTACCAGCTCCTTCACTTCCATTCTAGAGGGTTAATGCCAATGAGACTGAGGTCACGGACCATCATCCTTTTAGGACAAGCTCACTACTATCCTCTTGGCTGGCATCGCTTTCTGAACTTTATAAACTTGTGATTATAATAGCCCCTTTCCTCTAACCCACAGCCCTGCAGTTAGATGGCCTAGAGGTTCACAGTGTACATATGAGTTTTCTTGGGCATGGTTGGTCACACCTTCTGAGTGGTTCAATACACATTTGCCAGACAGACATCAAAATGGGCCAGGGCCTCCCAGGCCTCCTTGGTGATCACTCTTGCCCTTTCTCATGGTTTCCTAGCTGTCCTTTGTGCTCATCAACTTGGGTACCCAGGTTCCCAGGGAGTTTCGGATGCTGGTGATGGATTTTGAAAGGATGTGCCTCCATATGGCACAAGTATGTGCCATGAGCCCAAAGCATAGGTGCAATCGGGACTCTTAGGCCACTCAAAAGGAAGAGAGGACACTTAGAACATTTTCTCTTCCTCCTGTCATTAATACCCCTTAAGTTGTTTAAAGAAATGAGGTACAGTCACCCCTTTGAATAAGGTTATAACAACACTGCCATTAAAAGCCTAACAGCTGCCTCCACTCGAATTCCATGTGCATTAAAACAAGCTTTGAAGTCGATCATCTGAGTTTCTGTTTTCATAAATTACGGTGGTAACATGTAAATTTCCCCATTTGGCTATCAGGAACATAAGTCCTTTTGTGCTTCCTGTTCCCAAACCATGAACCTTGAGAGATATTTTCAAATACAGGGCAAATGTGCTTAGTTCTCTTTCAAAGCAGGGCCAATAATACATCCGCCACATTTAGCTAATACACTCGGGGGGAGGGGAGGTCTTCCAAATGCACACTGCCTAATCTTGGCTGAAAAAAAAATGAAAAGAAAAAAAGTAATGAAATGTTTTCCCCCCTTTCCTTTTTAAAAAAGACTGCATTAGCTGTTTCACAAAAAGTTATTTGTTTCCTGGGGAAGGCCTGCCAGTGAGTGTTGGGGGACTGTGGATGTATTTCACCTATAGGTTACATGAGCTTTTGTTATTTGTTTTCATACAAAATAAACCGCAAAGCTTTTGCTAATGGACAATGGTGCAGAGTTTTGGTGGGAATATTTCAAAAGCTATGTGTATTTTCCCTTGATTATTTCCCCAGATCCTCAGGGATGCAATCCAGTAGTGGGACATTCCCTTAGGAAAACACATCTCATTTATAAACTTCTTTCCCCCTATGCAATGAAAACAGTTTGGGCTTAGTATGCTGTTCTGGTCAAATGATGGAGCCAAGTTCTGTGGCAATGAAGAGGCCCACACTCAGACAAAGCATGGCTGGGCGCCGAGGAGCCTGAGGGTAATGGGAGGAGGAGGATTCCCACAGACTTTTAACCTGATCCCCCTTATGCCAATATTTAAATCGTGGAGTGTATCAGATTGAGCATATAACATATAAAGATACATAAAGTTGCAATGAGCAGGGCCTAATAGCTTTTTTAGGCTCCAGAGAGATAAAAAAGACACAAATATAGATAAATGATCAAAAAGGAATAATTGTGCTAACAGCTCTTTCCCGTGCAGTATTTAACATATATTCTTTTTGCTGCACCGCACGTGGTTCTAGATGTAAAAAGTGATTGCATTTCCCATTTTTCTTCCCTCTTCAATATACAAGCACCTCTACAAACCTACTTGTAGAATATTATGTAGGTTTCTCTGCTTCATTTAGCTCCTTTTCTCTCAGGAAAACACATTATGACTTAGTACAAGCCTTGATCGATTTCTTAAGAGGCCTTATCTGATTGCTTTTATATTCTATTGATTTTTCTGAATTAAGTTTTATGGCCCTCAATTATTTTCTTGTATGATTGTTCACATCTACGTATGGTGTACCATATAATTATACACTGGCATGATTATGTTCTGGTTGGTAATCCCGTTTTAATATACGGCACTTTCCCTTTTTATGGAGATTATCTTCCATATGCAGACCGATCTGTTGAATTCCGTGCAGTGCAGATAAACCCAAGTCACAGAAGCACTTGCTCACTGTAGAGGCCACGATCGCGCATTCGTGACATCTTGACAGGAGCGTTTATTACACAGTGTTGTGATCATCAGGTTCATTAGGAAAGCGTTTAACAATCATAGGAGATGATTTTTATAAACCCGCTGTTCTGCTGACTGGGGGATACCACCATCACAGCACAATTAAGTTTCAAATGGGTTTTGAACGCTGATGGCTAATATAATTCAGCCGTAGCAGTAGACTGTTGCATTATACCGTCATTTATCATTTGAGGGGAGATTCTGACAGTGCTCACACGTCGAGGCCTCGATTAAACTGTCTCCTTTCACACGGTCTTTCGGAAACGAGCAGAGTCTCCTCCAGGTGATGTCTGTAGAAGAAGTTAAGACAAAAACAATCGGGTGGAGAGAAGTTTAATCAATTTATTAAAGGAGTCGAGCACCAGAAGATACTTTTCTTATATAGTACATGTCTATCAAAGCTGTCATAAGTGACACAGCAAATGTCGGAATGCTTTACGGCAAATAGATCGCAGCTATTGTTCTAGGCGTTTGGAACTCTTTATGAATATAAATGTATGGGGGGAAAGCATCAGAGGGTCTGTTTGCACTCCTAAAATAATTTATATTCTGCACACCGCATGGCTGACTGATTTCCTCCTAACGTTACAAAGTGGTTGTGTTATTTCATATTGCTGAAATTCGTATTATTATTTTTTACATAAGAGAAGTCTTTGGATCTGCATTTATTAAGGGGAAAGAGATGCCCGGGCTTAAGCCGCTATGACATAAATGCTGTAATATGTTCATTTTCATCCACTACAAATTCAATACATTCATATTCAGAACCCTTTATCTAATAGTGCTTATTAGATTGTTTTGGCTACAGCTGCAAAGCAATATATCACTGGAAAATAATAGGTATGTCTTTTTCAGAAGGTGATGTGATTTGCCTGAGCCAGGCTAGCATGAAAATCTGTGCCATTTATTAATAAAAGACTGTGTTAGATTAACTAACCTGCTTGGCAGTCCTGAGAACAAAAGAGCTAATTTCTCTTTTGTTTGTTAGACCACTTTGGTGCTATCCTGGTTTACAAAGGCCAGAGAGTGCTGAGGCTCAAAACTGCTTCCGGCTTAATGATTTGTTTTACAGTGCCTAATAAATTTTCAAACCTACATCAACATATCACTGACAAAGAACCTGGGAATGCAAACACAGATGATTTCGACTTTAAGATGTGATCAAATTTTTATTATTGAGTCAATAATCTGATTCTTAAATTTTTTTTTTTTTTTTAACAAGCAAGACTGGATAGGCCATCTTATGTCAAGTTCAAGGCTTCTCGAAGTCTTTGAGCTTGCTGCTTGCCTCCAAACAGTGGAAGGTGAATGGTTGTATGAATTCTTCCATCATTGTTCAAATACCCAGGAAGCCTCCTGCATAATGACACGGTAGTCTTTTGCATTATAATTTTCCAGAGGGGCAAATAGAGGGCTTATTTATTTCATCGTAGGTAGAGTAAGTTTTATAAACACCGTAAGACATCTATATCCAAAGTTCCAGAGTTGTGACTTCTCAGGGTACACCTATGTGTGACATCTGTGGTGGCCCATCCTGGTTGTTGAGAGGGCCCCATGGTGGGTAAGCCCCAGACCCAGAGTGGTCCTGGGCTATTCACCTCTATCAGTCATGACTACTTCACTATTCTTTGTGGGCTTGGAGAGAAACACTTTTACCACGGCTTTTCTCAGCTGTCTGTTGTTGGATTTGAAGATTGTTGTGCTAGACAGCCAAATGAATACCCTAGCTTCACAGGGTCACACCATCTGCTAGTCAAGAAGGTTTTGCCCACATGAGAGGAAGGCTTGCTGAAGCTTAGGGGAAGTCTGCTTTGAGAATGTTTTTTCCAAATGTCTCGGAAACAAAAATGAATGTCTTGGAAGGCAATTCTTCTGTGGATTAGGCTTGGAAACCAAAGCCAATGCCACTTCTATGTGACCCTAGCTTTTATGGCTGTGAGTTTGAATGGCTTACCAGAGGCCAATGAAAACAAGTGGAGGCCTCCAATAAAAGCTGTGTCAAATGGCATTAATATTAAGTACACTTAGGCACATACCGATAATGAAAGACTAAGTAAGGGAAACAGTTGCTTAAATATATATCCTTTCTGTGAACGACAGCTGTATAATTTCTTTAAAAAAAAATCGAATGGAACACTTAGCCAATTCCCCAAGGAGAGGGTAGAGTGCTGGATCTGCCTCCCTATGAGGAGATGTGGAGATGGTAGCATCATGCTGGGGGTCCACCCTGGCTAGAGGTTGGCACACATGGATAGCAAGTACATCAGCTTCTGCACCCGTGTATTCATTTGATAAAGGATTAGTTTCCTTGCTTCTCGGAGTACAACTGAACTGGAGATGTGATCAAATGAAAATTTCTCCTTCCTGCATCTGAATCACAGCTGGTGTTGTTCAGTCCAGAGCGGGCTGTGTGATGGGAAGGAGGCCTGCATTGTCTTATCCCACTCTGCGACTGCCTTGACATCTTGGTCTTAAGGGCAATAGCGTTTGGTTTCTTTAATGCATGGTGTTTTTAACTCATCTGATGTAGGTGCCATTGAAAAGATTCTTGTTATGTGTTATGAATAAAAACTCTGGAAATGTTTCTAGAGAAGGGAGAAGAGCCTGATCCAGGGTTCTCTGAAAGCTGAGCTGCACTGTGGAGCCCTGGGTACTGGTGATGCAGTGACAGGCCCATTTGGCAGTGTGGTGAGGGTGTCAGGCCAACCGCATTGCCAGTGTCCACTCCTTCAAGACATCTTCAGTGTGCTCATATGCTTTGATGGTGCAGACTGCCTGATGACTTAGCTCAGCAGACAGTGTGCTGGTAATGGGCATTCTGACTGTTGGTCACTGGCACTAAGAGGTCCCAAGGAGAGGTAAGGAGGTAGCTGGATGACTCAGTGACAAGGAAAAGCATCTCTTAGGTTGGTTGGGAGCAGATTATGCAAGATCTTGCTATTCTTGCTATTCTTCTTCTGCCCATGATCAATTCCCCGACTCTGGGGTTGGTCTGGGAGTGAACTGAGGAACCAACCTCACACCAACCATTGCTTATGGGAATATTCTGTATCCTTCCACCTATGGGGGGGTAACCAAGGGCAAAAGCAATCGGCTCTGTTTTGGCAGTCCCTTGGACAAGCCTAACCAACAAGTCAAAGGGGGCTCCTCATGTTTGGTATTGGGGATTTTGGTGTCTTTGTCTCTTGTGGGGAGTGCCATCAGCCCAGTAGAGAAAAGTTCTTTAAAACTGTATATGTAGCCAGGTGTTGGTGGCACATGACTTTAATCCCAGCACTTGGGAGGAAGAGGCAGGAGGCTCTCCCTGATTTTGAGGCCAGCCTAGTCTACAGAGCGAGTGCCAGGGTAGGCTCCAAAGCTATACAGAGAAACCCTGTCTGAAAACAAAAACAAAAACAATATATGTATATTTATATACTGAATTGTGTGCATTACAGATTTTTAAAGGCAAATAGTTAATAATATGATTCCTTTTGGCATTTTCAGACATCCTAACTGTTATTTTACTTATCTACCTCCAACTCCTGTATCTGCTCCCCTCTCCTTCCCCCAAGGAACTCTCATATTGCTTTGTCCAAGTTGAAAGTCTCTAACTATTAAGATTTTCTTAAAACAATGCTTTGCAATTTTCAGTATGGTGATAATGCAAATCTTCTCCTGGATTTATTCCTTAATTTTTATATTAATAATCCTTAATTAAGATTACATTTTTAAACCCCAGTACTTGAGAAGCAGAGGCAGGTAGATCTCTGAGTTCAAGACCAGCCTAGTCTAGGTTGTAAGTTATAGGACAGGGCTACACAGAGAAACCTGTCTAGAAAAAAGCAAAACAAAACAAAATTACATTTACTTATCTCTCTCTCTCTCTCACCCTCCCTCCCTCCCCCCCTCTCTCTCTCTCTCTGTGTGTGTGTGGTGTGTGTGTGTGTGTGTGTGTGTGTGTGTGTGTGTGAGAGAGAGAGAGAGAGAGAGAGAGAGAGAGAGAGAGAGAGAGAGAGAGAGAGAGAGTGTAAATGTGCCATTGTTGTCAGGAGACAACTTATGGGAGTTGATTCCTTCTACAATGTGGGTACCAGGAATCAAACTCAGGTCATTAGGATTGGTGACAAGCACATTTAACCACTGAGACATCTCACAGCCCTCCTTAACATTTTTTATATTTGTCGATACAGTTCTTAAACTTTTGGTTTTATCATTATTTACTAAGTGTATCGAACAAAGTTTGACTTTTGTTTGTTGAAACTGACAAAATGGCCATTTCATAGACCTTAATCTGCTTATTGGTTTTCCTTAGCCTGTTAGAATTCCAATCTTCTGTGGTGCTTTTGGGTTAAATTAAAAACTACATTGCATGAAATACTGAATTGTATTTTCCTCCTCAGTTCTTACATTTAACTTTCTTTCTGACTTTCTCTGACTAGGATTTCTCATATAGTATCTGCAATATTTGGAAAAACATGACTCACACGTATCTATTTTAGTTTTTGCATCTCAAGCAGTGCTGTCATCCTTATCTCTTGCTGATGTAGATTCTAAATGACCATAGGTGAGCTTTCTAGGCTGGAACCAATGGCCTTCTACACAGCCCTTCCCTCTTCTTGCCCCCTGTGAGAATCTCCTTGACTGCTGGCATCAGAATGCTTCTGGTTCCTTTTGTATCTTCAGAGCCCAAGCACCAGGACCCACCACTTCTACACAGACAATCACAGCTTCCACAGTGGCTGCTCTGCTTTTCATTTTCTACCAATAAATTAAGGAAATTCTGGTTGCTCTAAGTTATCAGTTCTTGGTATGGCCAGTGAAAGAATATCCATATATACAATCCTATGAAGTTTTAATTGGTACATCAAATCTCTAGGTCAAATTGTTGAGAACGGGTTTCTGAGCAGTATCAAGTCTGTCTGTCCCTGAACATGGTACATCTTTCCATCAACCTAGGTCTGCTTTTCTGTATTAGGTCAGTACTTGGAAATTTTCAGTAGGTAGCTTGTCAGATATTGTGTTAGATTCATATCTAAATATTTTATTTTGCTGGTGCTGTTGTGAATAGTCTATAAATTTAAGGATCCAACAGTTACTTCATAGTTATAGAGATACAGTTCATTTTTGTATGTTGACTGAATGGTGACATTTATGAACACAGCTGTTATTTCTAAGAGCTATTTTGTAATTTTTTTTTACTTCATACATACACAACTATGGCATGTCTAAATAGAGGGATGATTTTTGTTTTTCTTCTTTCATTTGATCTGTATGCCTTGTATTTCTTTGTCTTGTCTTTCTGCACTGTCTTCCAGTGTGAAGCTCTCTAGGAGTACTGAAAGCTAATACTCATCCGTCCCTTGACTCCAATCTTACTGAAAGCACACAGTGTCCACTCAGTTAATTATAGGAATTTTAAAAGTTGTATATATTGTTCATTTGTTTAAGGAAGCTCATTTCTTATCCTACCTTGCTAAGAATGTTAGCCAGAAATGTATTTTTTTCTGCATAAATTGAGTGGACCCCATGACAAGTCAGTTCTGATGCAGTCTTGTTTTGGTCAAGCTTCAAACCAAAGTTGCCCCATATCCTGGCTCTTATGAGTGTGGCTTTATTGATTTTTCCTTGTAACTCGCCTCTGAGTGTGATCCCACCTCTCGCCAGCAAGTGGATTTTTCTCTATTCCCTTCTTCACTGCACAATTTCTACCATGACATGGGGACATCTTTGTTCATCTCCACAACATATATGTGAGCACATACACAGTCTCCCTCTCACACACACCCTGCATAGAAACAAGCCTATTCATATCTGCTGGAGGACTTTCTTGCACCTTTGGACCTCTGCTATCCTCTGAGCCAGGATTGCACATGGCCATCCTTTAGAGCCTGTGGGGACTTCTGGGTGGAGGAAGGGCATATGGGAAGGCACGTGCTCCAGATGACTCACAGGACCTACTGCAATTGCTTATCTGTGTTTGCTCATTCTTCTTGGAGATCTGTTTGCTTCTGCCTGGGTGGGTGCAGGTGATCTCGTCTCAGCGGCTGGCCATCTTGCCTGAGGTTGGGCCCAGTTCTTCTGTGCTTTTGCTCTCACATATGTTAAACAGTGACTGTCCTTTTTTTTTCTTCCAAAGGGTGATAACTCAGCCCCTTCCAGCACACTCCATATTCAAGGTAGAAGCCACAAGAATCTGACATTTTCTCTTTCTTTTTGAATTATGAAAGTGTATAGAGTTGTCTTGGATATTTTCTGATATCTCTTAAAATAGCCGTGTTATTCTCTCTACTTTGTTTCTGTGGTGAGTTATTTATGTGTGTCTGTGCACACATGATGAATTGCACATATGCACATGCACAGGGTGAGCATGTAGTTTTATCTACTTAAACGTTTCAAACAATAGCAAAGGTATGTAAAAATTGGAGGTATTGGAGGCACGTGGAAGACATGTTCTCCTACAGACCCCAATACTTCACAGGATTCCTATAACCAATGCTTCCTTCCATTCACCCATCAGAAGTGGCATTTCAACATGAGCATGCTTTCTGTTTTAAGTCTCACTCACACCCAGCCCATGTTTGGACATGAACTTCAATAATATCTTTTATAGTTAGAGGATGCTTGTAGAGTCATGGGCTATGTCTTCTAGGGCATCTATCTCCTCCCATCTTGAGTCCCTTGGTTGTTCCATGCTGTGGTCATTTTGACACCCATGAAGATGACAGACCACATATTTTGCAGTGTGCCTGGTTCTGGGATTGCCTAGTATTTATAATTAGGTGGAGGTTCTGCCTCCCTGGGGCTGATGCCTGGTTCCCACCATGTCCTGCCAGTTGCCCTGGGATACCAGTTCACTGCGATCTTGATGGTGCTCATGTTGACAGTGCCTTGCTGCTTTCTCCATTGTGTCTACACCTATCTCTCCTTTGTAATTAATACACGTTTGTGTGCGTCTTTTTGAAATGCTGGGTATCTTGTTCCTCATCAAGTTTTAAAGCAATTAATTCATTACTTTCTAAAAGGCTCCTAGTTTGTTCTTCCTCTCAATAGGACATAATTCTGTTATCATTATTTACCCCACTGCCCAAATTGTCCCCAGTCTTCCCAGAGTGATCTCCTTCAGGAGGTTTCGGTGTCTGTGACATGGTCCACTCTCCTTGGAGCACTTTCCTGCCATCTAGAAGAGCTGTCTTAGGCTCATCTAGGGCTTTCTGGCCCCGCATCCTCTACAGACTCTTGTTTTTCTTTGTTTCTTTGTAAAGGCTCCTCTTCTCTTTTAGTGAAAAGTCATAGTTAGAATCTAAGGTCCAGAGTGGGGTATGCTTATTACTATTGGGTGTTGCCGTGGGGTACTGTTGCCTCTAAGCCCCCATAGGCGGAACATGTCAGTGTCCATGGAGGCAACTAGAGGGCATTGGTTTCCATGGAACTGGAGTTACAGGCAGTTATTATAAGTTGCTCATTGTGAGCGCTGGGAACCCAACTCTGGTACTCTGGTCCTTTACAGGAGCAGCAAACACTCTTGACTCTGGGCCACTGCTCAGCCTTACTAGGTTTGGTCTGTCTTCAGATTTAGAAGTATAAGAGACAATTTGGTCCAGTCAGATATTTTACTATGAAATAACTGAAGATATATTTAAATTTCATCATTGGGAGCTAGGCTAGTTATTCGTTAACTTCTGATATTGTCATCAAATTTTTGTGGTATTTTTTTGTGTGTGTTCTGACAAATAAAACTTGCCTGGAGATCAGAGGGCAGGGCTAGCCACTAGTTAACCATAGAGGTCTGGAGGTCTGTACATATAGGAGATAGGAAGTGAAAAAGTGGAGCGAAGACAGGATCTTGGCCCTTTCAGTCAGAAGATGAAGAAAGGTAAGACTCCAGTTTTCTTTTTTTCTTGATAAGACTAATTAGGATCAGGCTTCATCAAATCTCCTCTCAGTTTTCTATTCTAATCTTGACTAGTCTATATCAATAAAATATCTGGTCTTCTTAGAAAGCTGTGTAGCCAGGCATGGTGACACATATTTACAACCTAAGCACTTAAGGATGCTAAGGCAGGAGGATCTCCTCAAGGAGATAATTTGTTCTAGGCTACTATGATCAAAAACCAAAAATTTCAAAACAACAAAAAGCAGTTTAAATTGCATGAGCTTAACTTCTTTAACAGTTATATGTTTTATGTGTGTTTGAGAATATTGTAAATGTCTGTCTATAAAGCAATTGTATTCACCACCAGTTGCTGAAATAAAACATACTCTGTACTGCTCTCTCAGTCTATGGCTCAGGCTCACTTGCCTATCATGAGCAGCTTTAGACTTTCTGGACTGGAAGGAGTTAACACCTATGACCTGGGAGCTGAGCTGGAATGGCTTATTTGCCTGTCGTTTTAGAATATGGTGGCTCAGCCCTCCTGTTGGATGCTACACTTTCCACCCATGTCAAAGACCTCCCTTCCTCCACTCCTTCCTAACCATCAGCAGCTCACATGCTACCTCTTTCATGAAGCCGCCCCTGTGGTCCAGATGGAATTAATCTCTGGGCTCTATACTTCTCTATTGTGTGAGCTTTCTTTCCCTGCTTTGTTATGGCTCCCGCCATCTGTCTCCCTAGTTGGGAGGTAAGATTCTTGGAAATGGGACAAGGTGCCCTTGTTCTGTCTGTGTGCCCCCTGTCCTGGCAGCCTGGTTACTGGCTCACTAAGAGAGTAGTGGAAGGGGCTCTAGATGTCCTTGGTCTCCCCTTACTGTAGTGTCACTTCTGTGTGTCGTTTCTGAGCCACCTACACCAGCCTAAGGGATCTTTGACCTGCATGTGGCTGGGTTAGCAAGTTTTAGAGACTGATGAAGCATACTTAACCTCATTACTTTTTATTTATCCTGTTTGGGAGACTTTTCCTTTTTTATTTCCCTTTCATGTGAGATGTGTGGGTGTCCCTGGTTGGTTTGTAGGTATACATGCACACACAAATGTGAAGGCCTCAGGTATCATTTTTCAGAGGTTGTGTATCTTGTTTTCTGAGGCAGAGTCTCTCACAGATACCTGGAGCTCATGAATTGAGTTATACTGGCTGATCAGTGAGCCCCAGGGAAGCATCTGCTCTACCCCCCTGCTCCTGGGCTCTCTACATGGCTGGTGGGGATTGAACTCGGATCTTCATGCCTGCAACTCAAGCACTCTACTGATGTACCTGGCACTAGTGGGCACATGCTGGGCCTTGGTGGGGGGTGTCAAGGCAGGGTTCTCAGGGATCAAGTATATTTGCAGCCCCATTTCAATGAGCAAATGTTTACAACTGGCAAGTATTCTGACTGCTGTGCAGACTTGGTTCTCTCAGTCACAGGGACAAATGTATCATGTTCAGGATATTGAACGTCTCACCTGCAGTGATGTGCTGAGATCCATCAGCATCTCTGGTGTGGTCCCAGGATCATGGGTAGTCCCCAGTGGTGGGTGATGATCCATGTGGGTTTGGTGCCTTGAAATTGTGGTGCAATACATTCGAAAACGATGAAACTCCCGCTCTGTCCTCCCTCGAGCCACGATCTGTGATTTCACTTAAGGGCTTGTCTTGCATGGTGTTTCTGGTGCATCACTCTGGTCACACAGACCTCTCATTAAGCAGAGATGGCCGTCAGCCCTTCTCCGAGGACCATTTCCTTGCCTGTCTCACTCTTTCCTCTCATGTGGTGTCTTTGATCATGGCACATGGCACCTGTCCTGGAGTGTGTGGACATTTTGATAGTTCAGACCACAGCATGTGTTATTGGACGAAGGCCGTGTAGACCCCAGGGGCCCGGCTGCCTGCGCTGTACCTGTCCTGTGGCTGATGAGCCTTCACCAGTGAGTGGAGACTGGGAAATTGCAGTAATGACTCCTTTGGTTTAGGCTGTTTCGGTTCCAGCCCTCCTTGCTTTGGCTGTGTCATCCACAGCTTTAGAACCCTGTGAAATGAGCAGAATTATCCAAATTTCCATTTGACATTTTCCTTTACAATTGTTTGGACATCTCCATTTATAAATTTCTTTTCTTGTTAAAGCTAGATTGGAGGAGTGAGTTTCTCGATAATTCTTGCCTGGCTCACAGCCTGAGGGCCTATGCTCAGCTTGTTTAATTGGAGGGCGTCTTATCCGGTCACTGTCCATCAGTGATGAGAATTCATGTGCTCAGAATCCTGGAGCCCATTCTCCCAGGCAGGCACTACCACACATCTTCTTACTGCTAGTTTCTGGGGCAAGTGCCAGTTACTTCAAAACTCTCTTTCTCTGTGGAGGTGATGAGCATTCAGAGGTAAAATGCTCAAGTGACTCACGGGGAGCCCTATGATATGCCACAGAGAACACCAGACACGCCCTTCTGTTCCTGTGAAGACACTTTGATTCTATGGACCCAAAATTTTGCAGCTGTGTCTTCTGATTTAAAAATGTTCTCTCTTTTCTTATTTCTTTGTGTTTTCATCTCTCGAGTAATATGTGTGAGTAGGTATACATGTTCACCTGTGTATGTGTGCATGTGTGTGTGGTATGTGTACATCAGTTGTATGCATAAGGAGGCCTGGAGTTGACACTAGGTGTCTGCCTTGACCGATCTTAACTTACTGAGTCAGGGTCTTTCCCTGGAGGTCATAGATTCCAGCTAGTCTGGCTACAGCTTGCTCCAGGGTTCCCATCTCTGCTTCTCATGTGCTGGGGTTACAGGTAGCCACCTCTTCTGCCTGATCTTATGTGGGTGCCAGGGACCTGAACTCCTGTGTTCATGCTTACATAGTAAGAGCCTTATCCACTGAGCCATCTCCTACAGCCCCCTACCTCCATCCCTCCACCCCTTTTTGTTTTGTGAGAAGACAGGGTTCCTTGTGACTCAAGCTAAGCCCGAGCTCACTGCGTAGCCAGTAGTCAAGGCTGACCTTGAACTTCTGTTTCTCCTCACTTAACTCTAAAGTGATGGGGTCATAGGTGTGCACCAGCACACCTGACTGGTTTAAACAATACTGAGACTAGAACCCACAGCTTCATGAATGCTAGGTGAGCATTCCACTGAGTTCAGGGAACTAATTTTATGTACTTCCTGCTGAATCAGCTAGGTCTCCTCTTCTTACACAGTTCAGAGTCCATGTCATATCCTTTCAAATGTGTCCTCTCTTCTTATGGGATGATTTTGCTCCCCCAACAAATTGCCTAATATATACTCTCATTACAAGAATAGCTATTTGCAAGAGAGAAGGAGGCTGGGCTCCCAATAACACAATTGATTTTCCTACTGGAATTTCAACCATAAAATTGGTTCTTATTGCTATTAGTATGTTTAGGAAAAGTGTAGGAAGAAACCGCCTTTTTCTGCCATGGTTAGTGTGCTATAGCTCTCCAATTACCCATAGCAAGTGCTTTTAAAGCTATCCCCTCATGATTCTTTTTTTTTTCAACAAGCTTGTTTCTAATTTAAATAAAAAATAGAAAAAAAGAATCCCTCCTCTTACAATTTTTTAAAATTTTTTATTTGAATTAGAAACAAGGTTGAATTGCATGACAATCCCAGTTCACTTCTCCCTCCCCTCCTCCATTATCACCCCCTCCCAACTAAAACCCTTACGGTACTAATTATTCAAAAGAAACATCTCCTACACCTCCAAGAGTCTTTCTGTTTTCTCTCCGTCTCCTTTTCCAGGTGACCTTTATAAATTACTCCTCCCAATTAACAATGAGGGTGTTTCACTTTGCCTGTGCTTTTTGAATATCATCTCAATATTCACAGCCATCATGTGTGGCAGGAACAGTGATTTCTCCTCTCATGCTTTAGACATTGCCTAGAACAAATGACTTTGTCCAGAGCAGCAGTGTGCTAAGAACTTAGAACTCTGTGCCCAGCCACCTTGATTACTAAGTCACATGACATCATGACTTCTTCAGTAGATTCCATGGCCTGTACTCTTGGTGGTAAGGCACAAACAGCAACCTTTTCCCTTCTCAATTTCCTTTCTTTCTTTCTTTCTTTCTTTCTTTCTTTCTTTCTTTCTTTCTTCCTTTTCTTCTCTCTCTTTCTCTCTCTCTCTCTCTCTCTCTCTCTCTCTCTCTCTCTCTCTCTCTCTCTCTCTCTCTCTTTCCTTTTCAGTTGTGTGTGAGAGAAGCACGTATTGAGATCCTACATCCCATGTGCCCACATGAATGTCAGAGGACAACTTGGTGCAGTCCATTCTCTCCTTCCTCCTTTACATGGGTTCTCAGGCCTTTGTTAACTGTTAGGAAAAACAGGACCATGAACACTCAGAAGGCTGCACTGAATCAGTAAGTCATTTGCAAAGATGTACCAGCAACCTCAGTCTTCTAATGTAGCAACCCTACTTTGACATCTGCATCTCCTTAAAATTTCTCACAGGAAACTTGTGTTTTAATGATAATCATCACTCTTCAGATCTCATTGAACTTGCTCCTAAATGTCATATTTTTGATGTTTCTGTGAATGGAGTTACATCCTTAAGCTTCCATTTGTAACCATCTTGCTAAAATATAGGAATTGATGAAAAGGGATTCAAAGAAGGCATAGTATGCATATGGCAAGCTGTGAAGTTGACACTTGCAAATCATTGCATTTGTATACCTGGAAACCCATGTTACCATTACAATACAGGTCAAGCACAGCACTCTAGAAAGTTCCACTGTACCCCTTGTGGTCTTTCCTATTTCCTCTTTAAGTGTGTATCTCTTCCCATCTCCAGTGAGCAACAGTCACTTCTATCCCTTCTGAGTCACATCCATGGGACCAGGAGAGCATATCCCATCCTGCCCAATACCTCTCACAATGCCCTATGCTGGAATTCATCCACTGTGTTATGTATGGCAGTGCTTGTTCCTTTAAACTGCTGGGTCACACTCCATGACATGGGTACTCTATGGTATGCTTTCATTTAGCTGTTGATGAGTGTCTGGCTTGCTTCCGGCATGAGGTTATCACAAATAACTCTGTTCTCTGTGATGTGCAGATGCCTTTGTATGAGAACATTGTCATTTCTTTCAGGTGACTATCTAGATGCAGCATGGCTAAGGCTGACTGCAGGTGTATGTATACTATCTTAAGAAACTTCTGAGATAGTTTCTGATGGTTGCGCATTTTACATTTCCACGAGCCATGTGGGAAGGTCTGATTGCTGCACAAACTTGCTGGTGGATATGCTCTATTGTTTAGCCATTCCAGTGGGTGTGGAGTGGTAAATCACTTCAGTTTTCATTTACGTTTCCCTAATGCCAAATGATGCTGAGCATGTCCTAATGCCTGTAACAGTGTAACTGCCACCCATAAATCTTTGGTGATGTCTATTAAACCTTGTGTTTGTTTATATCTGTATATCTATATCATCTCACTATATCATCTATCTATCTATCTATCTATCTATCTATCTATCTATCTATCTATCTATCATCTATCTCTATATAGCTCTGACAGGACTGGGATCTCTGTATACTGGGCTGGCCTTGAGTTCACAGAGATTCACCTGCCTCTGCCTCCTAAGGCTGTGATTATAGATGTGCTCCATCATGCCTGCTCTTTAAATATTTTTTGTCCAATTTGTAATGTTTGCTATCCATATATAGAATAAAATTAATTTTCATATATCAATCTTATTTCCTGAAGCTACACAAAATTATTTACTCTATTGTCTTTTGTCTTAATTGGTAGATATTATGGAATCTTTTGAAGGAACAATTATGTTACCTTAATATAATGTAGATTTTGTTTGTTTGTTTGTTTTGTTTTTATTTTCCAAGACAGGGTCTCTCTGTGTAACAGCTCTGTCTGTCCCAGAACTCACTCTGTAGACCAGGCTAGCCTCAAACTCACAGAGTTCCATTTGTGTCTGCCTTTGGAGTGTACTACCACTGTCCAGAGTCAATATATCCACTCCTCTTCCTTTCTCTTCAGAAAAGGGCAGGCTTCCTATGGATATCAACCAGCCATTGTATATGAAGTTGCAGTGAGACTAGGCACCTTCTCTCCTATTGAGGCTGGACAAGGCAACCTGGTAGAGGAAAAGGTCCTAAAAGCAGGCAACGGAGTCAGAGACAGCCCCTGCTCCCACTGTTAGGAGTCCCACAAGAAGACCAAGCTACATAACTGTAACATATATGCAGAGGGCCTAGGTCAGTCCCACATAGACTCCTCGCTGTTGGTTCAGTCTCTGTGAGCCCCTATGAGTCCAGGTTAGTTGATTCTGTGGATTATCTTGTGATATCCTTGACCCCTCTGGCTCCTACAATCCTTGCCCCCACCTCTTGTGCAGGATTCCCCAAGCTCTGCCTAATGTTTGGCCGTGAGTCTGCATCTGTTTCCATCAGTTGCTGTGTGAGGCCTCTCTAATGATCATTGGACTAGGCTCTTTCATATGAGCTTTTAAAATTTTTCTTTCTTTCCTTTTAATTTTTAACAGTTTTTAAAAATAGTTTATTTTATAAATTATTTATAAAATAATAACTTATATTATTAAAATTATATATATACATATACATCTATACATACATACACACACACACACACACACACACACACACACACACATATATATATATATATATATATATATATATATATAATATATCCTATTGAGTCTAATAGCTTTGTTCCCATGGAGTATGTCCAGAGCTGATCACTTGGGATTGGACAACCTATGTATGAATGAGCTTATCCCTGGAAGAGACTGCTTCCTCCCCTTCAGTGACTATTGGCTTCCTCTGGCTCTTCATCTAGGAGTGGACAACATGGACTTTGCCCTGTGTGTGTTGGCATATCAACTGGTATTGTCACCATGCTGGTCTTGTTCATGCAAGCATAATGTTGAGAATTCATAGGTACAGTTTTCCTGTTGTGCTAGGGAACACAATCTATCAATTGGCATCCTGGGGCTCTGGCTGTTACAGTCTTTCCACTCACTCCTACATGATTTTCTCTGAGCCTTAGGTTTAGGGATTGCATTGAAGATGAATCAGTTGGGGTAACTTATTATCTGCATTTTGATAGTTGTGGGTTTTGTATTTTTGTAACAGTCTCCATCTGTTGCAAGAGAAGGTTCTTTGATGTGGGTGCGAGTAAACGTATCGGTGGGTGTAATGAGAGGTGTTTAGAAAACAGGAATTATACTGGAAAGTCGCAGGAGAAGATTCTAATTTCTTTTTCTTGGTTCATCTCCCTGGTTAGAAACTCCTGTACCCTGAGCAGAGTTGCTCTATAGAAACACTCTTAAGTCATCTATTACCTCTATGGGACCAACTTGATCTTCTACCAGGAAGGATGGTGACAGGAGGAGGAGGGGCCTGTTCCTCAGGGGAGGACATCCCTTCTCTAGTGTGTTTTTTGAGAATGTTTTCTTAAAAATAATATTATTATTTAAATCAACAATTGGTGTTGGATTTTTGTTGTTGTTCTACAACCTTGAGATGAACTCAATTTTTCTTTTCTAGTCTGGGAATACAGTAAATTACATTTGACTGATTTCCAAATGTTAAGCTAGCCTTTCTTTCTGGGCTAAGCCCCACTAGGCCATGATATATTATTCATTCAAGTAATTTTATATTCAACCTGCCAAAATGTTGTTAAGAGTTCTTGCATATTTATTAATGAGTGATTTTGGTTCATCATTTACTTTGTAATGTCTTTGGCTTTCTTTTTACTGGTGCAAATTCAATTTTCTTGGTTGAAATAGTATCTTCAGAAATTGCCCTTCTGTCTAGTGTCAGGTTTGGTATTGACAAAATTGTTTTTAAATGTTATTTTCTTATTTTATTTAATACTTGTAGGATTTTTGTGCTACGATAGGTGAGTTTTCTACTGTCCCCCATCAGACCTTCTATAACCTCATCAATTTGATTAACTTGTATAAAAGATGATCTTCTCTATCTGTATAATTTCTGCTTCCAATTTGATTGGATTTTATTCTTAGTTTTTAACTTTAATGTTTTGGCTACTTTTTCCCCCTAGCTTTTCTACATAGAAAGTTATATTCCTGATTTTTTTCCCAAAAGTTCTCCCTAAGCTCAGCATTTAAACGCCACATTCTCCTCCACACTTGCTTTGTCTATTGACCATAGGTACTATATCCTGCGTTTCTATCATTGAGCATGCAGTGTGAAACATTTTCTAACTTCTCTTGGATTTTCCTATACTACCTGCCTATTAAGAGAGATGTTGCCCATTTCCAAATATCTGAGATGCTTAAAACCATCTTATTGTTTTGTACTTCAAGCATAGTCACGTTGTAGCCTAAGTACATACAAGTCAGGTGTCAATCTTCCCACATGTATCAAGTCTTCGTAGATCTGTGTCCATTCTCATTGCAGTTGAAATAGTCTGTTGCTGAGTGTGGTTCAGTACAAGAGAGAGGTCTTCTGCTTACTTATTTATCCTCATTTTTGACACATGTTCAATTGGTCCCTATGGTGGTTTGAATAAGAATGGCCCCTATAGGCTCATGGATTTGAATGCTTGTTCAGTAGGGACTGGCACTATTTGAGATGGATTAGGAAGTGGACCTTGTTGGAGTAGGTAAGATCTTGTTGGAGGAAGTGCATCAATCCTGCCTGCCACCATGCTTCCTGCCATGAGGATAATGGACTAACCCTCTGAAATTTTTAGAAAGCTCCAATTAAATGTTTTCTTTTATAAGGGTTACCATGGTCATGGTGTATCTTCATATCAACAGAACGATGACTAAGACAGCCCCAATAGGTGTTATTGATAGCTCCAACTATGATTGTTGATTGGCCTATTGTTTCTCTTTTTTACTGTCATGTTTTCCATGCTGTATTTTGAAATGCTCTCAAGAGCACACATATCTGTGATAGTTGCCCATTATTGATGGTGTGCCTTTTCATCATTATAAAATTTCCCTTCTAATCTCTGGTAATGTGACTTTTCTTCAAATCTATTCTGCCAGATATTAAAATGCAACATGTGCAAGGTCAGGGAAGTGGCTCAGTATTTAAGAGAACACACTTATGTTGCAGAGACCTGAGTTTGGTTCCCAGCACCCACACTTCGTGCCTCACAACAGCCTGAAACTCTAGCTCCAGGAGATCTGATGCCTTCTTCTGGCCTCCAAGGGAACCTACAATCATTTTCACACACATGTACACATACTTGTATACACACACAAAAACACACTTAAAAAATAAAATAAATCTTTTTAAAAGCAACATTGTGAAGATATTGTGCCTCCTAGGTTTGGCTTTTGTTTTCATGTCATATCCCCCACCCCACGCAGTGTATGTGTTTGCATTTCTACTTTAAGCTGCTTGCATCTTTCTATGCATGTGTTTAGTGCAATGATTAGATATGGAGTAGCTGAGTCTTAGTGTTTCTTTAACTTCAGTCTTTACAGAATTAATTTTTAGTTGAAGTGCTTAGTTCTTTTACATTTAATACAAGTTTTATGTGATTAGTTATAACTCCTATATTTTGCCTTTTGTTTTCCCCTGTTAATTCCATCTGTTTGGAGGAAAAGCTAGGCAAAACCAAGTATTGCTTTATGGAGGTTAGAAGATGGTTCATATGCTTGGTGATGGTAGTCAGAAGATGGCTAGCAGCTGGGTGCTTGGAAAATGGCAGAGTGTGAGTTTTGCTCCTGTGTCTCTATGCAGCATGTGCTAAGGTCAGGGGAGGGACAATAGGAAGGAGAAAATGTCAGAAGCTTGCTAAGTGAAGAGAATCACTGGACTTAGTGTGATGGTCAAGAAAGCCAATCATCTAGGCTACAAATCACAGTAGTTGTTCCTCATTTATTCCTTCATCAAACATTAATTCAACAGATATGAGTACCCTTTGTAGTAGAAACCAGCATGGCTCCAGCCCATAAAGTCAGGAGACTAATGTCATTGACAGACAGGAAATCACAGTGACACATGCTCCACTGTCAGCTGATAAGTAGGTGCTTTGATGTAAGAGAAAGGGTCAATTCCGGGAGGAGGCCACAAAGGCACTTGACCGTGAGTGGGTAGAAACAAAACATCCCAGCCATGTGTGCTGGGGCAGAGTGTTTGGCTTCAGAGGATAAGTCTGTAAAGCACACTGAAGCCACCAGAGCACAGTACAGTGAGGGGCTTTGGCTGGATACAGAGACCATGGTGGGGAATAGAGATAGGAGAGAAGAATCCTTAGCCCTGGGTGGGACAATGCTGGGGTTTCCACAACTTGACCTAAAGTCCTGTACCAGTAATGAGTGTACTACAGCATATTACTTTTTCCTGTGGTGCTTCACTTGACAGGGTTTCTCTGATGTATGTTAAGTATAACTGATGAAATTGGCCTAAAATGAATGATCCCAACTATCCACACAATGAGTAATTGACAAATTTCCTTATAGTCCGTTTTATTTCTATTCGACAGGAAAATAGGTGTTTCGAGTACACCAGGCATTGCCTCTAGGTTTCAGAGTAGCTTCCATCCAAACTTGGGGAGGTCCACAACAAAAGCCAAATGTTTAATAAAGATGTAAGTGGACAAATACAAACGAGGGGTGCTTCATTTATACACTGCACATCTCCTTTACAGAGGGTACCTCAATTATACACTTTAGGCATCCTTCATGGGGGTTACCTCAGTTACACACTGCAGGCATCCTTCATGGGGTGGGTACTACCACAGTTAAACATGGGTACCACAGATACACATTGCAGGCATCCTTCACAGGGGTGCCACATTAATATACTGTAGACATCTTTCAAGGTAATTAGGGAAACAATGCCAAATGTGCTACAAAGTTGTCTTACAATCTCCTTGACCTTCCATAAGCACTAGCAGAGCCTAGAGAGTCTCTGCCAACAGTGTTCAACAGTGCTAGCCATCCCAAGAAGAGCAATGGGATGTCTTTCAGAGGTAAACATTATATCTGGTTCCTTGTTCTTGTCAGAGAAAGATGTGAAGATGGGTACCACAAGGAATACTCCCTCTGCACAGGAGGATCATGTCTGACACAGAGCACTGTGATGCTGGCTGGAAAGGGTGAGAGCCAGAGCAAAGGCCGAGATGAAGTGTGGGTAACGGAGACAGAACAGTGCCTCTTAGGGTCCAGAAGGATAGTGGAGGTTTCTACTTCATTTCTTCTTTGCACATATGAACATTCTTTTCACAAAGTTATGCACTGTTTAATAAACAGGAAAGCAGTCTGGTGAAGGGACAGTCTGACAGCAGGAGCCCACAAGCCCCTTGGTTTCACAAGTGCTTGCTAGCACCTCCCCTGGGGATGGGGTGAGGGTATCTCAGGGATCTTGATGGTGCCCACCACGGCTAACAAGGAGAACCCAGTCAGCCTGGTGTGCTGGTGGCTCAAGCTGGAGGACCCAGGGTATAAGTCACCCTTGACTACTTATTGAGTTGACGGCCAGTCTGGGCTGTTTAAGGCCCTGCCTCAAAATCACAAGAAGAAAGCAAAGAGCCAAAAGAAACAAACAACAACAACAACAAAAATTTTAAAAAGAAGAAACAGGTCCCAGATTTGGGTAAAAGATAACATTGTGCCCTCCCCAAGGTGGGCTGGGATTTGTTTGTTTTTTGGACTGTGGATCATTTCAGAGTAAAGCTCAGAAGACTTGGCTGCAGGCTTCATCTTCAGTCAGCATCCTGCAAAGGTGTTAGTGTTGTTGACTATTATCTGTTGCCTTCAGCTTTTTCCTCTAAGAGTTAAAAAGTGTGGCGGAGGAGGGGGAGGTACATTCCTGGGAAACTGCAGACAAATTCTTGAGTTGGAAATCACATTGCTAAATTCTTTAACACACACATACACACAAAAAAAATATAATGCTTTAAATTGTACTTTGGACGAGATGTCCATTTTTTTGGCTCAACAAACAAACCCGAATTGTTTTTAGCTTTCTGCTCTGGCAACTCACAAAGTTTTGCCTAAAACCCTTGGAGATTTTCTGGAAAAGATTTATTTACGTGCATGCTGAAGAGCAAGCCAAGACCCCGCCGCGCTGCACATTTCAACACTACTCTAAATTAAAAAGCTGGAGAGGCTGAAGTGGGGGGAGGCTGGATGGGTTTCCCGCACTGAAAATGTGCTCCTTTCTAGAAGGGAAGGCATGGGGCTGAGGTGACCCCAAGAAGGCTCAGTGGAAGCAGCTAGAACAGGAGAAGTGCTTTGTTCACCATGAAATCCTGCCTCTACTGAGCACATGCTCCCGACACATACATGTCTAGCCTTCTGGTTCTATGAGTTAAGTAGAAAGATCAAAAACCACCTACCTCATGCAGGGGCACACAGAAAAACTCCAAACGTTGCAGTACCAACAAAGCAAAATGACTGATAGACTGAGGCTGCTCCAAGTGTTTTATAGCTCAACTGTAGTCAGAAGGCAGACAAAGAACATCTTTGAGGAGGCATCGGGGAGACACTGAGAAAGGAGGGCCTAATGAGTTTGAGACCAGCTACAGTGTTGTCACCAATTCCCTGCATCTTCTTCCTCCCCACCCCCACAACACACACACACACACACACACACACACACACACACCCCAAACAAAAAACCCCACATTTAATACTTAAGTGCTATTTTTTTCTAGATAACCTTCTTCTTGTACTTACAAAAAAGAAAAAAAAAAAAAAAGGCTTGGGGTCAGTAAGATGGCTCAGCGAGTAAAGGGGCTTGCCTCCAAGCCTAGCAATCTGAATTTGATCCCGGAGACCTACATGGTAGAAGGAGGAACTGCTTCCTGCAAATTGTCCTCTGACCTCCACGCATGCACTGTGGCATTTGCACACACATGTAGACACATGTGTGTGAATAAACCAGCCATTCAATCACTTGTACAAAAAGCTTTTTATGAACATGTCATGATGTAGCCATCTTTCTGCACTAGGCCCACTGGCTGAGAGTCTATACTGTGGTGCAGAGAAGCATTGGATAGCTAAACTGCATTCGGGTGTAGAAAATGTTGCATTCATCGTTTTCTAAAGTGAAGCAGAAACAAACACAAAAACCTCCTAAGTTTTGCTTAGTTTCACAGCACTGCAATGACAGGCCCATGGAAAGGCAGATTTCTTTAATATCCACACATGCATGTGACATAGTCAGAATCCCTGTGCCCTTCCCCAGAGCCCTGCTCTGATGGCCCAACTGCTTTGACTGATGGTCTCCGTGGTAGCAAATTTCCCCTGTGCTTATGTGATATCAGCCTTCTCCTAATCACTGCACTTTATGTTTTTATTTACACGTGATCATGAATAAATCAGAGTGAAATGGGTGGAGGAAAAATCATTTCTCCAAGAACAGGGAAAACAACTGCTCATCTTCATTTTCCCTCTCCCATGGTGGTCAAGTGGGGCCTCAGGGTACAGACATAGAGTGGGACCAGAGGCTGTAGAGGAAGCCTAGGATGATTTTCTATAGTCATTCTTTCAAGGATCATATAGGTTTTTAAAGCTTCTAACTCTGGATGAAAATGACAGTGTAGCTCTATGGGTGACTTTGGTCCTTGATGAAGTTATTCTAAGTGTCAAAGTAGTCCACAGTTTGAGGACAAGTGAAAATTATTCTCTGCCACTCTCAGGATTAATAGAGGCATCCATGAGTCTATTTTAAACTTGCTGACCATGGGGCATAGAAAAGGTTAGACTTCACAGAGTACTGGCAGGATACTCCTTGGTTTGAGTACCCTTTGTCTAAGTAAAGGAGATGCAGGTGACGTTGCCGATGACACGAGATGAAAGAAATAATGCTCCTTCTCAAATCGCAGCACAGAGCTCTTAAATTGAGCCCTACAATCAGGCACATGCCATTTAAGAGATGATCAAGCTCTCTTCCTGTCAATCAATGTGCCTTGGGTGGTGGCTCACACCTATAATCCTAGAAATGGAGAGGCTGAGGAAGGAGGATCGATGCAAGTTCAAGGACAGCCTGGCCTTACATAGTGAATTTCATGCCAGCATGGTTGTAGATTAATACTCTTTCCTAACACTCTGCCCACCCCACAAGGCATTTATGGGCATGATAAGTCATTTAATCCTATAGTTTACAACAGAAAATTATGGTAGGGTTCATAAGATCAAGGCCAGCTTGGAAAACATAGAGAGATCCTGTCAAAAACTAACAACTAACTAGGTATCTGTTAGCTTGAATGGATAGCTGAACCTGGCTGTTGACCCTATGAGTTGGTTCAGGTTCTTGTTCCAACCATCGGGTTTCCTGGTGAAGTAAGGTGAAGGTGTTACTCTTCTTGAGGAAGCAAAGAGCATCCATCATGGGCCTTTCATTTAACTAGCCCATAGCACCCTAAACTTTTGGTGGCATGAGCTATAAGCCTTTTTCTAATTTATGACCCAAGCCAGAGTCTCATGGGAGTGGAAAATGCAGGCAGAAACCAGACTGCTTGGGGAGATTGAGGTGTGGGACTATTCTATCCAGGAGGAAGGCAAGCAAAGAGAGGCTCATGTGGGGGCAGGAGCAATGAAGTAGGGGTGGGGCCTGGAGCTGTAGTGATGAGAACCAGAAGCCCTGGAGGCAGATCCAGGGTCCTGTTCCCAAGCCAGCAGGCAGGGTAAGGAGACAGAAAACCATTCCCCACAGACCCTGTTATATCTTTGGAACTTGTTCTTGTCCAAAAACAACAAATGCCTTCTCTGTGAATTAAATACCACCAAGAGGTTCCGGATTCGTGACTTCCTTATACAAGTTTTTGAATTGCTTTAAAACGATTTTTCAAATAGCACATCCTGGCCATTCCAAGTGAGAGACATTCTAACACAGGGGCAAAGAGTCCTGGAGAAGGAGGGAACCCTTGTTACCACCAGGCTAACCTGAGTCTGCTAAAAGTCCTTTCTCTACCAAATGATAAGGCACATATCTGTGTATGAATTTTGCATGGAAGCCACTCAGAGGTTCAGAGGGAGGCCCTCAGTGATGGCTTTGATGCTACTTGATGAGGAAGTTTTCTGAGGCAAAGCTGTGGGAAAGGGACCTGGCAGATCATGTTCTTTAACAAGTCATGAAAAGCCAATGACATAGAAGACTAGCAAGGGCTAGAAAAGATGGGAACTGGCTGGTTAGAAGAGAATGTGTGTAGTAGCCATGCGGTGGGAGCTGGAACAGAGGGCTCTCCACAGTGGGGATCTGTGTGTTCTGTCTAAGAGGAAGATGTCCTGTGGGTCCGGAGGAAAGACATGTGAGTGATCACCATCAACCTGGAGACTCAGACCCCAAGTAGAACCAGATGTGGACTTCTAGGCACTTTCCACATTGTACAGTGCGGAACTGGCCCTCTGGGCCAAATAGTATACGTTTGGGACCATCTTCACAAAGGCCTAGAGTATCTCCAGAATCAAAGGCTCCCTGTTTCATCATTTCAGTAACCAACAGTCTACCTTGGTCTGAAACAGTTAAGTGGAATATTCCAGAAGCAAAGAGTTTATACATTCAAAAAGTTTATTATTATTAATTTCTGCTGTTTGCCCCTTATTGTGACTAATGTATAAATACAACTTATGCATAGCAACATATGCAAAGGAGGGAAACAGAAGGGACGATCTGGCTTCTGTGTCCAATACAGTGGCACTAGACACAAAGTGGAATTTGAAGGAACTCAGTAACTGTGGGCTGTTTAGCACTGTGCATTTCAGGCAGAACTGGGTAGGACAACTCCATACCAGGATGGAACCCAAGGTCCATTGCATGATAGGCAAGTACTCTACCATTAAGCAGCATCCCGAGGCTAGTTTTAATTTCCAACTTAACTGGATCTGCTATGTCCTGGGATAGGGTTTCATTGCCTAAACCGATTTGATAGGAAGCCAAGGAATAACACCAAATGCCTAGCTCATCCCATCAGATAAAAGGTGGTATATTAATGAGAGAGAAAATTACAATAGGTTATCTTGAGCTGTTGAATCCTACTCCACACATGAAATGTCATTCAAAATCACCTTCTACAATTCTCCATCTAGCCAAAGGGATACATTGGACACCCATGGCCACTGTTATGGAAGCCTTGTTCCTTTACTGTTGGAAATAGAGAAAACAGACAGACTGTAACTGTCAACCACGAAAGTTCTTTCCCATGATTTTTAACTTTTGATCAGCTTAAGGATGAGACTCTGGCCCAATGTGTGCTCCATATTTAATTAATTAATTGGTTTGCATGTCCATGTGTTCCTGTGTGCCTATACACACATGCATATATGAGTGCACGTTTGATGCAAACACACATTTGTGGAAGCCAGAAGTTGATGTCAGACGTCTTCCTCAGCTGCTCTCCACTTTGTTTTTTGAGACAAGGACTCTCCATGAACCCGAAGCCTGATTCAGTGAGTCTGTCTGGTCAGCAAGCCTCAGGGATCCCTCTTGTCTCCCCAGTGGGATTAAAGGCACCAGCTCTTACATGGGTGGTGGGTACTGGAAATCTGAGCTCATTTTCATAAGTTTGTGGCAATTGAGTTCTTTCCCAGTTGAGCTGTCTCCCTGGCCATCTCTATTTTTTCCTACTCCTTTAGTTCTCCAAATAGCTGAGGCCACTCCTCTGGGACTCTCAAGGCCACTTCTTGACTGTCTGACATAGTTCATCTTTCCCCTTTTCTTTCTTGGAACCGCCATGTCCTAGGAGACACTGAACACAGCTAGCAAATACTCTCTAGTCCCTGCTAGCTACTCTCTAGTCCCTACTAGCCACGCTAGCTTTCCCCCCAGAGCAGGCTTCCAGAGACTTCGATAGCCTTCCTCTTGCCAGTCCTACTCCATGTCACGTTTCATTACTTTTCACTTCACAAGAGTTTTGTTTTTCCTCCTGGTTTTTATGCGGAAGACAGGCATATGTTTTAACTTCCTACCACGGCGTCTGTGACAGAACTGAAGGAAGTCTTGCTTCAGCTTGTTTAAGTCCAGCAGCTACACTTGCCATGGAGAAAACAAAACAAACAAAACTTACCCACATTCCCTTGGAAATAGACGCTTATTCTGTGGAGGGATGTGAGAAGGTGTGAATGCTGAGACATATGGACGCAGAGGTGTCGCTGCTAGAACTGGAAAAGAGCCACATGGCAGTTTGGATCTGTTGAAAACAAATTGTCTTTTAGAGATTCTCAGACACAAAGGCTTAAGTTGATTTTTTTTTTTTCTTGGTGTAGATATTCCTCGATTCTTCCAGGAAGGGAATATCTCTTGAATGAGATTACACATGTGCAAGTGGTTTTGGAGACTTGAGGCTTCAGACGCAGATGGGGTTATTGCTATTACTGATAACAGCTCCCATCATTAAGCGGTAACCTGAGAAAGCAGAGTAGAGTGAGTGGTGACATCATGCTTTTAAAATACTCAGACCATTTCTGCTGAAGGAGAGCGCCTCTCCTCTCCCCTCCTCTCCCCTCTTTTCCCCTCCCCTCCCTTCCCTGTCTTTCTCTTCCTCTACCCCCTCTCTCTCCTCAATTGTCACTTCTAGGAAAGAGATTCTTGCCAAATATCATGATTTGAGCAAGTACAGGGGTTGTGTTTGTTACCTTGAAGAGATTGCTAGACAAAGGTGCTAGCTCACACTCCAGCAGGCTGTGGCCAGCCCTCCCCTAACTGCTATGCTTTGGGAAGTTAGCTTGAAATTGACAAAATAAACTGTCTGGGACCACTCCTTTAAGGTAGTTGTTTGCTTAATAATACTGCCAGTTGAAGGGGCAGTTCATTATCGCACTACCAACGCACTCTGGAAAAACAGCATCGTTAGGGAGCAAAAGCCATTGAAATGTAAACACGTGAATAATTTACACTTGCAACTGGTGTTAAATAAAATGTTTTAATCTAGACAGAGATCTGGCAATAAATATTCATTTCTCATTTCCAGCGAGTAAACGTGACCTCTTTTGAAAAGCTTTTTCATTTGATTTTTTTTTTTCCTGGATGATAATGACAAATTTGACATGGGCACATTTGGGAATAAAAATCTCCCCCTGGTCAACACAAGCATGAAAAGTTATTATGAAAATCAAAATTTGCAATAATTGCAAACACTGTAATTAGTAGCCATTTTGGGATTCTTATGTCCTATTACCCACAAGGCTTACCTTCTCGTTTCCATTTTCTTACGGGAAACCAAAGGCAAGAGGAGGTTTTGCCTCTCAGAGTGCAGGCTGATGGATGTTTGCCAAGCCTAAAACACTGTTAAAGAGACAGGGGTGGTGCTCTCTCTCATCATCCAGAATCTGTGTGAGCCTAAAGAGGAAGGCCAGAGATACCCAGCTCAGCAGATGCAGGCATCTGGTCAGCTCAGCTGCTGGGCTCCTGTGTCTGCGGACTCCAAAATGCCTGGCTCTCCAATAGGAGTTGCTGCCCCTCTACACGTGGCACCCAACTCCTTTCAGTGTAGAGTAAGGGCCTCTGATTCTGCTTACACTTTTTAATAAATGGCTTTCTTTTTCCCTCCCTCCCTCCCTCCCTCTCTGCTTCCCTTCTCTTTTCTTTTCTTACCTTTTTTTTTTTTTTTTTTTTTTTTTTTTTTTTTTGAGACAGTGTCTTGTTATGTAATCCTGATGGATTTGGCACTCATTGTTACACCCCAGACTGGCCTTGAACTCAGAGTAATCCTCCTGCTCCAGCCTCCCAAATAATGTACCACTTTATCTGGTATAAAAAGCAGTTTTCTTAAAGTGTAGCTTATCAATCACAGACTTACCCTTCAGAAGTGCAGTATCCAATTGTTTATAGGTGTATTTGCAGGACTGTGTGGTCATCACCATGGTCCAGTTAGAGAGCCTCTCTGTTTCTAAGACAGAAGTCCAGAGACAGTTACAATGTTTGCACCATCTCTGTGCACTTGTATACCCCTTGACCCTCCAAACACCTTGGTGATTATGGCCCTCATGGCAGAAATGTTGGTGAAGGACTCAGTCTATAGGGATGTCAGCATTTCTATATGTACTGCAGCACCACTCAGTATGGGCAAGAACTGAAAGCAACTGAATATCCATCACTGGGTGATTGAATTAAAAAATGTACATATAGTCAATGGGGTATTATTCAGCCATTAAAACAATGAAATGTTGTCACTTGTGACCACATGTGTGGAACTAGAGATCATTGGATTAAATGATTTGAGCCAGGCACAGAAAGACAAGTATCACAAGATCTCAGACATGTGGAATCTAAAAACTGTTGAGCTCCTAGAACCTGAGTAATTGATAGAAGCTGGGAGCACTGGGGTGGAGGATGGGAAAAGAGTGGCTGATGGGTGCTGGTTTCCAGTGGGATAGGACAAGGATGTCTAGTGTGTCATTTCAAAGGAAGGAGACTAAAACATGGTAACTTACTGTACATTCCACAAAGTAAAAGAACATGTTTTGAATGTTTTTACTACAAAGAAATGATCAATATTCAAGGAGATATAAACATTGTACTGCATGTAGCAAGCAGAACATAACAACCGATAAATATGTATAGTTATGTTGTCATTTATCTGTTCAATAATAAACTTGTAGGCTTATAGAGAGTTGGCTCAGCAATTAACTGCCTACACCTCCAGTTTAAGGGAGTCCAACACCCTCTTCCGGCTTCCACATGCACCTGGAGCCATATACATGTACACGCTCGCACACACACACACACACACACACACACACACACACATTTAAAAATAATGTTTAAACTCTTAAGGTTTTGAAGCTTGAAAGACATAAAACAAGAGTGAATTTGAGAATTTGAAATTTCATTTTGGAACTTGGAGGCTTAGAGATGACAGGGGAGAACTAACTCCCATCTAGCCTAATTGCCCCATTTTATAGCTGAGACATCTGACTGGCTGGGTACCTGGTAATTAAGGGGATTAACGGGGCCTGGAACTCCAGGCTTGGGATGGAGGTTTCTTAGACTGAGGGAGGCGCTGGTCCAACAAAGGCCTTTAGGGTTACTTCTGGATTCTGGATGGACCCAGAAACTGCAGCTGACAATGGTCCATTGGCAAATGTCATTTTAGGAGCTGACCACAGGCTTCTTTCCAGGGAGTCTCCTTCCTCCTGTTTTTTAGGATCTGGGGCTTGGTGGACCGGGGGTCCGGTTTGACTATGTGCACCAATGGCTTAGATTAAAGTTGAGCACTTCCTTTTGTCCTCTCAGTTCTTAAATCTTGGTTTCTCTTAATTTTGTGTCCTTATTTCTCTCTCTTCCAGAGGCAGGTCCTTCTCAGACCACGCTTCCACGATGATAAGCCAACAGAGAAGTCACCTCATCCCTTTATAATCTCAGGATAGGGATATGAGAGAGGCATGACTATTCTCTCCAGACCTTTCTGGAAGCAGACAGTGTGTAATCATGAGGCTGGAGTCTGTTTTTCACTGTTTGAGTCACAGAACTGTTGTGATCAAAATTATATAAGCTAGTTTCTAAATAACTTTCTCTGGTTTGAAACATTTGTTCACTATCCCAATCCAGAGTATAAACAGACAAGTTGTTCCAGCATATCCAAAGGAGCATTTACAAGATCCACTTAAAGAGCAAGTGCTATGATAAAGAGTCATGCCACTTTCAAAGACATTTCAGACAGGTGGATCGAGTCCACACACAATGATCCCGATTCAATTATGCTAACTAAATCAATTGTGACTTACCTGAAGGTGATGCACACAGACCATAAGATAAAAAAGATTTTTCGATTGAAAACTCAATCATTAAAATTGCCTTCTTTAAATTTCCCCATTGATATTCCATGTTAATAAATAAACACAATTAATCTTCACTATTATGTTGAAAGCTGTTTTATTTCTCATCTTCCTAAGCCACGGAAGTATAAACAAAACTATGTTGCTTCTAGATACATATTTGCAAATCAACAGTAATCTTATATATCAGCCCTGATCAATCAGTAAAAAAGAAACCCTATTCATGAAGCTATGTAGAATAGGAAAAAAATTTTAAAATATTATCTAGAAAAATAGGGAACCAAGTGAAGGTGCTGCAAAATTGTGCCAAGAAAATAACAAAAATAAGGTTTGAGGAAAAAAGGGATACTTGTTCTGGATGAACTGGTGCAATACACATAAGGTAAGACATTTTCTTAGGTAAACTGCAGCATTTTAAAAATATATATTAGAGCATGGTCTATTTGAATGATAGTTGAGTGTTTATTTAATTTTGGCAATGGAGTCATAGACTCCAAGTAGTTCTGAATTGCCCCAAGATGCTACCTGAAACTTAAATAAACACAGTAAAGTGGTAAAGGTTGAGAAAGCTACAGGAAATCACAGGGTAGACATGGAGTTCCTTTGGAACCCCAACACTGCACTTAGCAAAGTCAACTATATAGTTTGGAATGTAATGTTGAATAACTGGTGGCCTGTGTAGTGATTTTGGGACCCCTAAAACAACCTCCTCATTCCGATGATGGGATCCAGCCAAGCTACCTAGCTAGAGTGTGCCACGCTCAGCTCTTCTGTAGACTGCAAGTGACTGCATAAGACTCATAAGCCATTGTGACTGTGTGGCATGTGAGAACCTCAGAGGGACCCCTATTCTAGTCCAGAGGAATGGGGCCCTTTATAGAGCAGGGTCTGAGAAGCAAAGCAATCTTGAGCCAGGCAAGCTCAGAGAGAAAGTAGTCACCTGGCAATGAAGAGGACCCAAGGGACTTGTTGAACAAACATCCTTAGCTTGATAGGATCTAGAATCACCTAGAAGACAAACTTCTGGGCATGCCTGTGAGAGAGTTTGTAGTTTTGAGCTAATTGAGGTGAAAAGACCCACCATAAGTGTGAGTTGCACCATTCCATGGGCACAAGTTACTGGCCTGAATTAGAAGGAGAAAATGTTACAGGTCCCCATGTTGGAGGCACCATTCTGACCTTAGAAGCTAGCCTGTAGGTCCCAACACCTGCCAAAATGGGAATAAAGACCCAATCCATCAAGAACCTGGTCCATAAATCCAGGATCCAGGAAAAGTCCCTAAATGTGCTAACCTTGCTTTTTGGCATCTGAAGTTCAGCTTCTTGCTAACTGCTCTTGCTAACTGAAATGTGTCAATCAGGATATGGGTTTTGTGTATAAAAGACAAAGACTGTGAGGATCAGGGCAGCATGAATTGAGCAAGTTCCCCCATGGGGCCACCAGCCACCAATACAGACTATATTAGGCTTTAGGAGTGTTCATGTGTATTCTATGGTGGAGTAATCTCACAACAAAAGCAAGTTTGACACGGTATTTATCTCTCTGCCTCCTGGCTGTTGCTGCAGTGTGACCAGCTGCCTCAAGCTCCTATCACCGTGCCTTCCTCACCATGATGGACTGTACCCTCAGACTATGAGCTCAAATAAATCTTTCTATCTTTAAGTTGAATTATCAGGCATTTTTGTCTTAGCAAAGGAAAGTAGCTATGTTAGATAGTTTTCTATTGCTATGAAGAGACACCATGATCACAGCAACTCTTATAAAGGAAAACATTTAACTGGGGCTGGCTTATAGTTCAGAGGTCAGTCCATTATCATCATTGTAGGTCATGATAGCATGCTCCTTCTTGATCTGAAGGCAACAGAAAGTGAAATGGGACACTGGGCATGGCTTTAGCATATTGAGACCTCAAAGCCCACCCCCACAGTGACACACTTGCTCCAACAAAGCCATGCTTATTGTAACAAAACCACACCTCCTAATAGTGATACTCCCTATGAGCTTATGGAAGCCAATTACAGGCAAACTATCACAGTAACAAATACAACAGCCAAACTGAACAACACCAGGGCAACCCATGTCCTGAAAGCCATATGGAAAACTACATCTGGAACAGAAACCTCTCCATGGCAGGCTTGTCTTGATGTGAGAGAGGATACCTGGTTGCACATCAAGGTTCCCATACTGGTGATAGGAGAAACCAAGTCAGGATGACCTGCTAGCTGCCTGCTTGAGCTGGATTTGGAACAATCTGTTCCTAATAGGCTGGTCAAGCCATTAATCCATAGACAACCTCAAAAGGACATGACTGAACTCCTTTACAAGAGGCATGAAAATACACCCAATAATACCATGACACGTAGCAAAGAGAGGACCACGGGCACATGTCTGCACGCACTATTCAGAGTTAGCTAAACTTAATTAAGATAACGACTGGCACTTTGAAAGAGCGGAACAGAGCAGAATTATTAGATCTGAGAATGAAGCAGAAGAACAAAGCACAGAGAGGATGATAAAGGAAGATCTCAAGTAGGATTTAGAAGGAAGAAAGAAAACTTTCAGAAATAAAGACTTAATTGCAGGAAATGTGGGAATGGGTATAGCTATAAAAGACTCTTCGAGGGAACAGAAGGGAGAAATGGGGGGAGGGAGTGAAGAAAACCTGATGGAAATCAAAAAAGAAATCAAAAGGAAATGATAAATAAAGGAGCTGGACAAAGGAGATCCAAAATACACTTAACGGGAGCCTTCAAAGACAGAAGCCAGGAGAACAAAACAAAATGTGAATTAAGATTTAATAAAATGTCCCGAGATAAAGGGAGACTTTGCACATTGGAAAGGTCACTCTGCAGATGAACAAATTGACCCGGAGTGGAAAACCCCTAGATGCAGCCTATTAAAAGCATTGGACTTCAAAGATAAGGAAAACATCCTTTGAGAGCCTAGGCAAAATGTCCCAGTAACTTATAAAGGAAAGAAAATGAGGCTGACATCCATCTTCTGGGAAAGTATTTTATGCAAAAAAATCACCATTTTAAAGGTTCTCAAGAAAAGAAAAACTTCTCTGAAGGGTTTTCTGAGCAACCTAGTTTTCCTTACAATATAAAGGCAGTGTATCAATCCAGAGCAAGGGACCCTGGGAAACTCTCCTGGGGATATGATGGGAGGTTGACCTTAAATCACAAAATGATCATGAAAGCAACAACACCAGGTGTTGGAGAAGTCATTGAACACACTAAACTGTAGAACAAAGAATAAAGAATGGAGACAGACAAGCTGGCAGAATACTTGTTGATCTGACAAGGTGTAAATGATAACACAACAATGCCAGAAGAAAGAGAAGAGTAAGGAGAAACTGGGTGTCCCTCAAGACTAAGATAATACCACGTGCCACTGAGTAAGCTCATTAGGAACACAAATCCAAAGAGTAACACTGGTAGCTGATGGTTCCACACTGGGCAGGGGAAGAGGGACAAGAAGGCAGTGGGTTGTAACATAGAAACATTTTCTGACTCTGAAAGAAATTTAACCACACAGAAAACAACTTGATTTTATTGTGTCTCCCAAGGATGTACCATCTCAATGCCTAAGAGATACCATTATTTTCTTTGTTTGCTTGTTCTTTTTTTGTTTTGTTTTCTAATTGATGTCTTAAATCCTGATGCTCTGGCCAAACCTGGATTGGTATGGCTGAGCAGTCCAATGAAAGAGACCTGTGATGCCTCAATATTAGAGAAACACCAGACGAAAACTCCAAAGTCTTCCAAAAGAATAATAATAATGATATAATAATAATAATAATAATAATAATAATAATAATAATAATAACAACAACAGGACAGTAGTAAAAGGATTCTGTGATAGAAGACTTTGCATATATTTATCTGTATCATAACATACATGTGCAGCCACCTCCATACTTTTAAGTGTATGTGTCTATCAAAAGAGCATACTCTCATAGCAGTAGGGGGAATACTTCAGCTCAATGACCTAGAGAAAGATGACTGATGCACAGATAAGCCAATCCCGACTCAAGGCTGTAGCCAAGAGCTATGTGTGGTGCAAAGCAGGAGAGGAAGACAACACGAGGCTGGAGAGAGAAGCAAATAGGGTGAGAGAGAAAGCGGGCACTGTCCTCTTGTCAGTTGGCAGTGTGACACTCAAGCCTGAATGAGGACAAGAGGACTGGAATTCAAAATGCAGATATAAAAGCTATTAGCATCCACACTCTGGATTAACAGAAGCAACCCTAATATAACACACCACAGGTAGAATTAGGCATACATGATGAACTAGGAGAAATGATCAGATATGTAGAAAGGGTTGCTTTCCATTCCTAGTCAGAGCAGATAATCAATGGCTGTAGCTACCCTCCCCTGCCCGTCTCTCATAAGACCTGAAAATGTATCAAACAAAATTGGTTTTCTAGATGGACTTCAAATTCTGTACTCTTCTGATGCAAAGCATACCATCTACCTAAGTCCACAATCCCCCAAAGTGTCCATATATCAAGCCAAAAAGATAACCTCAATAAATTTCAAAGTATAATGCAAGCCACCCTTGTTGATGGAAAGCTATAAAATTAGAAATTGATAAGAAAACAAACAGACTTCTCTACCTGGAACAACAAAGCCACCATTAAACAGCCCCTAGACAAAATGTAAAATACACAAAACTGCAAAACTCCCATGCCACCTAGCATAAGGAGCTCTATATGAAACACCAGCACCCATGGAAGAAAAAGCCAGATGTGACACTGTGTGCCTGCAACCCTTGTGCTGGGGAGGCAGAGACAGGAGAATCCCTGAGGCCACATGGCCAGCCAGTCAAGACGAATGGATGAATTCCAGGTTCGCTGAAGAGATTCTGTGTCAAAAAAAAAAAAAAAAAAAAAAAGCAATGAATAGAACCTGAAGAAAGCATTGGTTATCAACCCATATGTTATCTCCTCTCTATCTCTGTCTCTGTCTCTGTCTCTCTCACACAGAGAGACATGCAATTGCACACATGTTCACACACCTACATATGTGCTCATACAAACAAAATAGCAGGATTTCTAAAATTATAAGGAAACAATGATATGTGAGAGTCTACGAGCATCAGATAGAACATGAAAAACTGCAAGAAGCTCCTAGAAGTGTGCTGTGGAGAAGAGCACTGTTGCATCCTTGACTGGGGCAGTTACATAGAAAGGGAGATGTCTCTGCTGAGGATTTAGTAGAAACATTGACACAGTTGGTGTGTAATTTGACTTTTCCCATTTCTTTTCTAGATATTTGTGTTCCAGGTCTCTGCATTTTCCCCCTTCAGTCTTCTGTGGAACATCCAGCATTTTAAAATCACAAACAACTTACTTTAAAAAGTTTAAATCCTTTAAGGAAGTTTAAAATATGAATTCATCAGTCCCAAATTGCCCATTGTGTTGTCTTGTAGAATTGGCACCATGAAGCTACAGCTTCTACAGCTCTTTGTCTCCTTCCTATTCACGAGAACACACTAAAACATTTTGGCTATTTTGTTGGTCTTTTCTATGAACGCCTTTGTTTCTGTTGTTTGAATTCTCTTTGAGTGTTGACATACTTTATATCTTCTCAATTATGTCTTAACTCTCCCCTCTCTTTGTACTGTGCACATTCCATACGGAAGAGTTGAGAAAACCCACACATAGCACTTAGCAGGCTCCAGCAGCCAGAATTTCCTATCCCTTTCTCCTCAGGCAGCTCCTCCTGGCCACTGTCCTGGTCATTCTCTTGACCTGTCTGTGTCCTCCAACATGTCTGTGCATTTTTTCTTTGTTTTAGCATTTTAGCTTTGGGGTTAGAGTCAGATGAAATACTTAAATTTCACCCATCTTTTTTCTGCAGATGGTCATGTACTATGTTGGATGCTGCTGTCCTTGACTCATTTCTGAGGACAAGAAGTTCTATTCTGTAACTATTCCAAGTTCTTTCTTCCATTGGAGGGAACTTGGGCCATGTTGTTTCTGCACCACTGAAAATGTACCATGAGTGGTGCAGATTCCAGCTCCACTGGAAGCGAGCAAGTTCCTCTAAGAGCAGAATAGCTGGACTGCAAGGCTTTGCTTATATTTAAGTGTATTAATACTGTGAATTTCCAGTGTCTCCACCATGTTGGTGGCCATGGGATGACTCTTGGCCTCTGATTTCTATTCCCCATTACCTCATACATTCTCAAACTGCCAGATCTCTTGGGATGAAAATAATTTTGGTGTGTCAGTACTTGGGCTGCCTTGGTGAGTCTCTTTGTTGGATTTTGCACAGATTGGTGCTCATTGCCTGTCTAAGTGATCCAGTTCTTTGAGTCATTTTCAAGGGATGAGTTGCTCTATGGACCCCATAGAGAATGTCAAATGAGACAGGTTCACCTGTGGTTTTGACAGCATTATTTTTTCATGTTTACTTGATGGGTTTTTTATTCATTCATTTTTTTCATTCATTCTCTTCCTTCCTTCTTTCCTTCCTCCCTTCCTTCTTCCCTTCCCTCCCTTTATTTCTTCCCCCCTCATCTTTTTATTTTTTGAGTTATCTTTTCTAACTTCTTGAATCTGATGCTCAGTTTACCCTTGCTCTTTCTTATGTTCTAGAAATGCATTAAAGCCCCTGCTGTGCCTCTGAGGACAGTGTTCCCCATGCCCAAGGGTCTTCACTTGCAATGCTTTCATTATTAAGCATTTTTAATTTCAGTTTTTATTTTCTCTTGCATTCATAACTTATTTAGAGGCTCTGCCCCACATTTTTTGAGTAGGTTGACATTTTGGGGCCAGCTTTGGTTTTGTGTTGCTAGTTTTCTAGTGTGGGCTCAGATGTTGCTGTGCTTTCTACATTGTGGGAGGGGTCTCTGGAGTTTTCTCTATGCATGGAAATGCGGGAATGCTTTGAAATAAATATTTCACAATTGTTTCAAGGATTCGTAACATCTCTACTTGTGTAGACATAGTTCTCCACAGCTTCCCATCTAGCTCAAGCTGGCCTCCTCGCCTTCTGCCTTGCTATCTGTTCCTCTTGTAGTTTACAGAGCACCCCTGGATGTCAGCCCAAGGCTGTGAGCAATTTCCTCCGGCATTTGTTGTTTTTAAAAAACATACTCTGCTTTACAAATTTTCTGTATTTCTATATTTTAATATATGTTACTGTGTGTTGTTTCCATTGTTTTTATATTTGATTTATGAAATTATTATGTATAACCTCTTATGTATTTCTCAATATGTGAGACTTGTATTTTTAGTCAAGGAGTATACTTTTTATAAAATGTATTTTCTTGTCTTAGGTGTCCTTTTTCTACTGATTTTGGCCCAATATTCAGTTATACTGAACCTGGGGATATGTTGCTTAATTTGACACCACCATTTTCACTTTTTTAAAAAAATAAACTTTAAAATGTATCCTTTGATAATTCTGTAGATAAATACAATGTATTTAGATCATATCTGCTGCCACCACCACTTCTAACTCCAACTAGACTTACCCCCTGTGCAATCCTTCTCTCAACTTTATGTCTTCCTCTTTTTCTCCTTCTTCTCTTTCTCACCTTCCCCTCTTCCTCCTTCTCATTTTCTTCTTCTCTCCTTCTCCTCCTTTTTTAAATGACCCACTGGTTATTCTTTTCTTGCACAACATGTGATGATAAGATCTTCGATGAGGCAAAACTCAAGATGTCTGAAATGTTCTTTGTTGGATAGGTGATGAAGCCTTGTGTTATTTCAAAGTTCTCTCATGTTTTTCATCTTGGACCTTTCAGAATTTGTAGACACTCCATTTTCCACTATCCTTACTGTATATTTACCTTAGTATTTTTATTGCTGAGTTTTTTTCATACTGGACATGTATTTCTATAAATTTTATTAGTGCCTGCTTAAAGTGATTCAGAGGTCTCCTGACATATGAGTTCCCTAATTCTACTTATTCTAGCATTTTCTTCTGCCTCATCCTCACTTTCCCCTCATACCTCTGCAATGTGTCTCTCTCTTTCGGGCTGTTTTCCTCCTGTACACGAACACTCTCAGTCACTCATTTCAGAAGTGAACGTGTAAGCCAAAATGAACTGGCTTGCTGTGTGTTGCCTTGACAATGAAAGCAGATTCTGATTTGAGACACACTGTTTTGATGCTAGGCAGGGGTGGGACGAGGCACTCAGCCTCGTGAGCCTTTGTCTCTAGGGAGTGTGAGAGCTTGGTATCTAAGGGACTCATTCTTGGGTCAGCACTAGTTCCCTAAGGCATCTCCCAGCCTTCTTAGCCTGAGGTCCTGATTTATCAGAAATGCCACTCAGGAGAGCTACAATTTTTGCTCTCCTAACTCTGCATTCCAGGTTGTGGCCTGGGTCTGCAGTGGTCAGGGATCTCAGGTGGACTCAGACATCAAGTATGGACCATTCACTCACCCAGAGCCTCAGCAGGAGTTCAGGAAGGCTGGGACTAATTTTCCATGCAGCCTCAGCCCCCATGTCTTTCCAGGTGGTTTCTCCTAGGTGATCTGTTCAGGAGGGTGACTGGGGTTCTTCACATCACCTATTAGTTATTGTGAGTATAGGCCTACTCCTTCTACTCTTTCTCCCCCTCTTTCTTCAAACTGACTATATTTTAGCTTCTTAGAATTTACTACTGATCAATTTCCATGTTCTCTGCATTATCCAGAATTCCCCTTATGTTTGAATCAATTGACATCTTCTCTCTGTTTTTTTCCAAACTGCAAGGATTTAAAAAGAAAAATCTATGTCATCTCAACAGGATTTGGAGAGGGATGAGAGACTCATATTTAGTCAATATTTTAATCAGTATAGTAATCTCAGAATTCTCTCCTCATTTTGAATAACAAACATTTTCCCCTTTAGATAACCAGAAACACACACACACACACACACACACACACACACACACACACACACACACACACACACACACTTTAAAACAACTTTGCTCTGTATTCCATGTCATTACATTACATTTTCTTTTATAGGAAAGTGCTAGGTGACTTTGCATTTTTATTTATTTTTATTTTCCTTTATCGTATTCATGAATAAGACCATCCTTAGTCACTCATAGCCTTGGTGTAATTTCATTTCCCCTCCTTATAAAAAGACAAGAATTATCCAGGAAACAGGTATTGGAGTTTTGAAAACTTAGGTTGGAGAGAGAGAGAGAGAGAGAGAGAGAGAGAGAGAGAGAGAGAGAGAGAGATCTACAGGATTTTAAGAAAGAATAGTTTTCGGGGTTGGGTGGTGGTGGCGCACGCCTTAATCCCAGCACTTGGGAGGCAGAGGCAGGCAGATCTCTGTGATTTCAAGGCCAGCCTGGTCTACAGAGTGAGTTCCAGGACAGGCTCCAAAACAATACAGCGAAACCCTGTCTCGAACAAAAAAGAAAGAAAGACAGAATAGTTTTCATGATCAATGTCAATGGTAGATCTTTTCATTTCAAAACATATGACAGACCTATGATGATTAATAGGGATCATCAATGTGGCAGAATATAGAAACACCCAGGAAACAGACTTCAGGGAACGCATAGGAGACAATTTCTAGATGGAGTTAATTAAGGTGAGAAAACCCCCACATGCTGTGGGCAGTACCCTTTATGGGCTAAGGTCACAGATTGAATGAAAAGAAGTTGAGCTGAGCACCAGCTTTCATTTCTCTCTGCCTCATGACTGCAGATCAGTATGACTAGCTGTTTCATTCTAAGGCCACTGTGCATTCCCCACCATGATGGACTGGACCCTTGAGCCAAAAGCCAAAACAAACTCTCCCTTCCGAAAGTTGCCATTATCAGGTTATTTCGTTGAAACAATTAGAGCAGTAACTAGGTAAATTGCTTTGGATCCTGAGAGTCTAGTTGACACCGGCTTGCAGGTCTTGTGTATAAAGATAGTTTTACCAAGGTCAGGTCATATCTGTCTCCCTCATAGCACCTTGGGCAGTAGATGACAAAGTCTAGGCATGCGTACTGTGCTTAGATCAATGCCTCGCAGTTCTGAGCAGCTAGAGAAAATCCCAGCACCTGTGAGGGAAGGTAGGAGAAGATCTAGGTTACCCACCACACAGACCTCAGGGCCATAGGACAGTCCTTACTTGTGTCTCTTGTCAGTGCATTCAGGCTTTCCCCCCAACTGCCTTGAAATGGTCTCTGCTCTTTGCAAATTGTCTTTTTCTTATTAACTCATAAAATCCCTGTGTATTAAGACTATTAATCTTTAATAGTGTTATTCTCAGTCTTCTCCAGATTTATTTGCCTCTCTTATCTGAAGACACAAGTCATCACATCCATTCACATCTTCCCTGTGGTTTTTCTTCTAGTTTGGCACATTCGTGTTTTCATTCATTCATTCACAAATTCATTCATTCACTTACAAATCTATGGGCATGAAAACGACAGACCTCATTCCCCCCTTGGGTGGAATTTACAGCTTGGAGATATAAAAACTAAAGTCTTAGGGTTTTTTTTTGTTTTGTTTGTTTTCAAACTTCCATATTTGTTTAGTATTTATTTGCTTGCTTATCTTTGTCCATCTGGAATTTATTTGGTTATACCATATGCCAATATCCCATGCCAGATTTATTTAACAAATGTGCATATTTCCTCATGCTATTTATTAAACGTGGCTGTTTGCATACACATTCCTTTCCTGTGGTCTCTGAGTCTCCCTTTAAAATGGAAAAGTCATTAGTTAAATGAGAAACTTTGTGACAGGGAAAGTTTCCTCCTATTGTTCTTTGTCTCTCAATAACTCCTTGGCTGTTCTTAGTTCTTTCTTCGGACTATAATTTTTAGAATGACTGTCAGGTGCTAAGCTGTGACCATGGATGGCACTCATTCTTTCAATCAGATAGGAAACTATTTCTCGTCCCTGCATCTAGTCTCTCAATAGTGACCCTGGCATAAGCCTATAAAAATTTTAATGCCACTTGGGAAATGTTTGTGGTCTTCCTATTGTCAATTTAGTATAATTCTTGTTGCTATTTGCCTCTGTGTTTTACATCTTTGTTCTTCCGAGGGTTATTTTCTCTAGTGATGTCTGTAAGTTACCTGTTTTCTTACTGTAGATAACTTGGCCTGACTGCTGAATAACCAAGTTAATTCTGAGAGTTTCTGTGTATATGACCATGCTATATAGTTGATGATAGCCCTGTGGTTTTATTTTTCATTTATTTATTTTTGAGAAAGGATCTCCATGGAGTTCAGGCTGGTGTGGAAATTGATGTATGCTATGTATAAGGCTGGTTTTGCATTTATGGTCCTCTTGAATCTTCCTTCCAGAGTGATGAGATCATAAGACAGGTGTGCCCTTACCATTCCTGACAACCAGTTTGTTTGTTGTTTGTTTGGTTTGTTTTGCATTTGGAAAATGTTCAAGTGTTGCTGTGTTTGGAAAATTAGAATATTATGTCTAGCAAGTGACCATTTTGTAGCAATACAGAGAAGTAGCCTAATGTGTTTACTTTCTGCTGAGAGTTTGGTCCATGGAAATGAGAAAGTGTGATTACTGGGAAAAGGCCTGTCTTCTGCTCCACTCGTCCCCAGTGCTGGTTGAGCCTATCTTAAAAATCTCATGACTCCCTTACATTTAAAAATACTTAACCCCCTTCCCCTTTTCTGCTTCTGTTTACAAAGTGAACCAGGTAGACATTATAGATGTCATCGTTTCAGGCTATAACTTTACAGATGTGCAAAGTATTGACTTTCTTCTTGTTGGAATTGGGTGGTGAGCAAGCTAGCTATTATCACCATGCCTTCATTCCAGTCTTAAGGGAATGAAGCCATTCTTCTTCTACTAATGTTGACTATTAAAATGCAGCTTTTCCCTTTGCTAATTGTTGACATGGCAGGAACAGAAAACCAGTGTAAATACCCCAATTGTATATTACAATATTCTCTGGCCTTATGGCCTAAATTCAAACCAGTTGTGATTCTTAGCCTAGCCACATTGTAGGTCACAACAGCAGGCAGGAGTAACTGCTCTGGTCTGGTTTCTACTGAGAGATTTCTGTCTTTGAATGGGCCTGGGCAGACATAATGGGTAGAGCTAAACCCACTGTCTTCCCTCTACTCAGTGCCATGGGGTCCAGAAGGAGATGCTCTATGCAGTAGCTGGCTACCACTGTGTCATTTCACTGATGGAGGTATTAAGGGTAGATGACTCACTTCCCTGCAGCGATCACTCCAGTGGGGTTTGTGGGAGCAGCCTTCCCCTTCCCCTGGACCGTCTTTCCTCAGGCCACTGACCAGACTTCTCCAGCTTTGCCTGCAACATCTGCTACAACCAACCAAGGTCTCCGGTACTATCATATTGCTTTGCTCTTCTTAATACAATCTTTCAGTAACTTCACATATTTGTTCCTTGGTCCCTTAGACAGAAGCCCATGGCTGTAAAGAAAATATTTCCAGGCAGTCTCTGGAGAGGAATCGGTGTGCAACCATTTCATGATAAAACGGGCTGTGAGCATCAAGGCCTCATGCATTCACTTCCCTGGCACCTGTGCAATCTCGTTTGATGCCATGTTGCACATTGGGAAGCAGGTCGCTCCTCTGCTTAAAAATGAGGACCAAACTCCCCAGCTTCTTGGTCGAACCGATAAAGCCAGCCACAATAAAAAGGAACAATACATAGCGCTCATTATACTGCTGAGTGGGGAGTTTGTTTAAGACTTGGGCCCTAAATGGTCTTTAATCCCAGGATGCAGGGATTGTGATGATGGGAGAGAGTCAGCCCAGCCGTTCCTTATAAAATCAGTGTGAAGATGAACAGAATAGAAAAATGGTTAAAGGAATCTTGTTACAGATTCTGGTTATTCCGTAAGGATTTAGGGAAAGCCATTAGGCAATGACTCTATTTGGGGCTTATTCTTGGAAAAGTGCCTTTTATGTAGGGAAGTCAAAAGGTTAAAGAAGTAAACAGAATTTAAATATAGTGAGTTTTATTCATTTTTCTATTGTTTGACTTAACTGCCTTCTAATGGGATGAAAAAGACAAAAACACAACCTACTGGACCAGCCCAGGGTGAGGAGGGACAGGCTTTGGAATCTTGCTGGGGCTTACTTATAAAATATTGTTTTGATTTGGGGTCCTGTGAAGTGCTTTGGGTTTCAAATTACAATAAATCTCGAAGAAGACTTCTGCCCACTTGTGCCCCTGATGGGCACCCAGGCTGCGGGTAACAGAGCCATGATTAAGGAAGTGCAGGAGAAAAGGGGAGGGTGAGACAGGGGGTTTTCTTTGGGCACCTCGAGGAGCTCAATGTTAGCTCAATTATTGGTTTTCTGAAATATGCCCCCGTGCTTTATTCCGATCAGATTCCCTGCGTCGCACAAGCCTCTGGTGGATAACGGGACAATAGCACAGAATCAATCTCTCCTTGAAATTTAATCTCCGTGTCTGTACACGGTTAAGAAGAACACCTCCAGTTCTCTGATAAGAGCTGTAGATCTTCCCTAACTGAAGTGGGTTTTGTTCGTTAATTATCTGTAATAGAAAACTCGCAAACAGGCAAATGACCAGGCAGTTGGTATTTATCAGCATGTTAAAGTAGAGCTCTCACAGGCGCAGTGTGATGAAATGCTAATTTCTTTCGGGGGAGGGGGGGGAAAGCAGCCACCATGGGTTGGTTTGGGAGCTAGGAGCCCACAATCTGCCCTTGCCGGCTACAGAATTTCTAACATCATTCCTTTTAAAATCTCCAGCGACTTAGGGTGGTGGTGGGGTGCACGGATAAACAGCCCCAGCAGCTCTTGTCACTTTGCCCCACCCCCTTTCTCTCTGGCTTCCAGAGATCCCTGTGGAGAGGATTCAGAACTTCTTCCCAGTGGTGGGGAACATGCAAGCAGGAAAACAGGGAACACTTTTGCTGTGTGTAGAAATGTGTGTGTGGGGGGGGTTCTGTACCCTGAACTATGGGGTGTGTTCATACTGAACGTGAGGCATCGGGAGAAGTCCTATAAAAATAGGATGGCTCTCTGCACTGTAGCCTTGGTGGGGCAGGATTTCCTAAGTCTCTCTCTGTATAATAGCCAAGGGGTGGAGGGGGGGTGGCAGTGGCAATTCACACAAGAGGTGCAGGCTGCCTGCCCCTTGTTTATGAGGAAACAGACCATCTTGAAGTCACTTTTTCCTTTCTTTCTAGAAATCGTATTGTCTGAGTGAGGCCAGCCCCTCCTGATCTGGGTGTGTACCTCTTGGAACAGACTCATATCCTGGGGAAGTATCCAGGAAATGTTTATTCTTTATTTCAAATTTAGCTTTTTAAAAAAAATTATAAAAGAAAGACATTCTCATTACAAAAGAAGCAAAGAACACGTTTAGATGAAAAGTTAGCGCCTCTCCCCAGTCCCCATGAGGCTGAATTCCAGGGGCAAAGCTCCAGTCCCTGGAGGTGTCCAGTGCTGGCTGCTGCTTCACTCTGATACCATGCACGTGAGAGGAAATGTCACATACCTGCCACCCTCCTCTCTGCTTTTTCTTTTTGGCTGACATTTCTTAGATCATTGATGTTATTTATTTATTTACATTCATTTCTCTATATGAAAATAATATAATGGTAAACAATACTTTCTGCATTCCAGAGTCTGGTATATTTGACTTGTTCCTCTTGATGTAATGTTGAGGTTATTTTCAGTTCCCATCCTTATCACAATAAGCAGGCAAGAAAAAGCAACTGCTGGCCTATCCAGATAGCTCGGCAAGTAAAGGTGCTTTGCCACACAAGCCTGGTGACTGAGTTCGATCCCAAGAACACCAGTGCCACAGAGGTGTTCTCTGGCCTTTGTGTTGTGCTGTGACACAGGCGTTCCCCACCCCTACATCATGCTCACACATTAATAAGCAAAAAAAAAAAAAAATTAAAGCCAATGCTTAGGACCTTGTGTTTTCAGGGGAAGCAGTGAGTTTGGCTTGTTCCCTTGCTATGGGATTCTCCTTATCCTCTGGTTTAAGCATCTGTGACATTGCAGGTTGCGGGGGGGGGGGGGGAGAACAGAGGAGAGAGAAGGGGAGGGGAGAGAGTTTTTGTATAATATGCTTGTGAAAAATTAAGTCTCACAGTAGACATGTGTGCACTTAAAGTTTTAAAGAATATCTCCATTTTACCCCATGTGGTCACTGGAAGAGCCGAAGGGCCTCTTTGCAGGGCCAGATGTTCCATGAGCTTTGCCTCCATAGATATAATTGGCTGTTTTTTGCCCTGACTTTTACATCTATTTACTTATAGTACTTTTATATCTTATAAAATATAGTAATTTTACATCTTTATTGAATTACTTACCTTGACAGCCAGTTCATCTCCTTAGGTATTTTACCTTTGGATTGGCCAAACTCAGGGACAAAGATATGCCAAACCTCTACTCCATAGCCTATAGCAGTGCTTCTCAACCTTCCTAACGCTGTGACCCTTTACTATAGTTCCTGATGTTGTGGTGATTCCAAACCACAAAATTATTTACATTGCTACTTCATAACTGCAATTTTGCTACTATTATGAATCTTAATGTAAATACTTTTGGAGATAGAGGTTTGCCAAAGGGGTCACAACCCCCATGTTGAGAATCACTGGCCTATAGGCAGACCCCTTCACCTGCCATAGGTGCCCTTAGGATCCCTCCAGATCTTTATGTTTTGTGTGATACATGATTTAGAACGGAACTTGAACCTTACAGAATTTTCCAAATATTTATTTGTGGTGGTTTGAAAGAAAATGGCCCCCAAAGGCGGTGTGGCTTTGTTGGAGTAGGTGTGGCCTTTTTTTGGAGGAAGTGTGTCACTGTGTGGTGGGCTTTGAGGTTTCCTATGATCAAATTATGTTCAATGTAGACATTGCACTTCCTGTTGCCTTCTGATCAAGATGTAGAACCCTCAGCTCCTCCAGCACCATGTCTGCCTGCACGCCACCATGCTTCCCACCACAATGAACTAAACCTCTGAATTATAAGTGAGCCACCTCAATTAAATGTTTTTCTTTATAAGAATTTCTGTGGTCATGGTGTCTCTTCATAGCAATAGAAATCCTAACTAAGACAAGCATCATCAGTGGCTTCCTGTATTTTATCTGTTTCGTTTTTAGAAGAGAAAAGATGACAATTATAACCATTTTAGCCATTTCCCATTTAAGAAACCAGTGATTCTTTTAGACCCATCACATTTCCATTTCAAAAGCCTAAGTGCTTGGTCCAAATGAAGTTAAGTGTGGTGTGAAGCTGAGGCTGTGTGTCACAATGCCTTGCAGTACTGGCCGGGTGCCCTGGAAGTCTGTGGCACCTTTCCCTTCACTGCTTGGTATGGTCCTATTGCAACATGAAAATCCCTGTTTTATTGTTTCTAGACTCTATTATTTTCTGTAGATTTAGTTAATTATTCCTATGTCAGAATCTTACTGCCTTTTTGTTCCCAAGAAAATGATTTTTTAAGTTATTATCATAGTATAGAAATTGAATTTTGTATTGTCTCATGAATTTAACCTTATTATATATAGAAGATCAAACTGCTAAAAGGTGTTTCAATTTTCCATATGTTTTGAATAGAATATTTCTATATGGTCATTTTAAAATGATGTTTCCAAATTCATGATTTTTCTAATGCATTAACTTGGGGAAAATTGGGTGTTCACTGACCATGCTGTGTTTTACTTGCTCACTTCTGCTCAGCTATCTTAACTGAGAAAATGCTTCTTCCTGGCTTCCTCCTGGCTGAGTTCACTTCCTGGAGTCTCACCTGGATTCTTGGTACTGTTTGCTGCAAATCCTTTGCTAGTGACATTTTGGTCTCTGTTTCTGTGGAGACAGTACCTCTTGAATAGTAACTTCCTAGCCAACAAGTCCTTACAACAGCAACATTCTGAGGTGCTTTGGTGCAATGCACAGTAAGCATGAATTAATATGGCCCTCGTCCTTCCTGGCTTCTTCCTTCTTACCTTGGGTGTGCCCTGGGGTTCCTTCTACTTCTGCAGATGATTTTTGTTGTTTACATTTTTTCTTCTATGTACATTCATGGATCTATTTTTCCCTTATGGGTTGTTTCAGACATATACTTTAAAATATATTTTTGTTGCTCAGTTTTGAATATTTTATTTTTCTAAATCATAATAAACTAGCAAGAGAAACAATACTAATAAATCTCACTGATTTTCTTTGACCTTTTATTTCTCATTTCTCCCCATGTCTTTGGTTTCTCATTTCCACTCTCCTCTTCTCTGGGGGTTAGCAGACATTCTATGTCTGTTATTTAATGATCCCTTACAGCTTTTTGGTATGCGCATCTGCATTCTTATCTAGGAAAACACAGGGAATGAAGATCAGGCCAGTTATTTCTTACAAAGACTCACCATTTAGGTTGGCATTCCAACACATGGGAGAGACATGAGGAGGTGCACCTTCCTTTACATATAGTGCCTGTTTCTCTAAGCACCACAGCTATGTATTTTGATGTCTCTTGATCTGAGGAATGTATGCAAGTGAGTGCAGTCCAGGTAAACCTTGGGCTTCAATTCTTCCTTCCTTCCTTCCCACCTCCTCTCCCACTCTACTCCCCATTCCACTCTACTGTACTCCCCACACCCACTCTATTCTACTGCCCACTCTACTCCCCAGTCTACTCTACTGCCTCTAACGATAAGTCTTTATGCCATCCGCCTGAGCCCCGCCACCATGTAGGCACCCAAAATAACATACAGAGACTTATATTAGGTACAGTGCTGCTGGCCAATGACTAGGATTTCTTATCTGCTAGCTCAGACTTAATTATCAACCATAATCATTAATCTATAGATTTATAAAGACTTATCTGATAGAGGACACCATCGGCATGTGTCCTCTCTTGTCAGGCTCACATGGTAGCTCCAGAGAAGAGAGGAGGAGGAAGAGGAAGAGAAAGAGAACAATTTCCTGCTTGTCCCTGCTTATATTCTGAGTCTGCCTGCTATATCACTTCCTGCCTGGATCACAAGACTTATCTTTACCACATTTCCTCCTCGACTCCTAGTCCCACCAACAGTACTTTATTCAATAACCAATAAGATATACATACACAGAAGGACTTGCCCCATCATCTCCTCTTTTCTGTCTAAATAAAAAGAAGGCCCCACTGTACTCTACTCCCCTGTCTACTCTACTTCACTCCCTACTCTATTCTATTTCCCCCTCTTGTTCCTCTCTCACACATACCTGCTTCAGTTCCAAATTTTTTCGTTGACCTGGAGTGTACCGATTGGTCTAGGAGCCCTCCAGACTGTCTTTCTCTGCCTCCCCTGCATTGGGATTACCTGGGGCTATCAGTACAGCTAGCTTTTCCTGTGGGTTCTGGGGGATGATGGAGTTGTTCATGCTTCTAAGATCAGCACTTTATGAACCCAGTCATCTCCCCAGTGCCCTGAAAGAATCGTTTCAAAATTTGAAATTCAGTCACTTTCTGAGATGTAGCTTGATGTTCCCCCCCTCAGCTGATGTGTTTTTCAGAAGTTTGGTTTATGAAGAGTCTATGGTAGCCTTTGGGTCATGGGTTAGATGCAAGGAGAGCACTCTGCTTGGTTCCTATGCACCCACATTCAGCTCCACATGGTCCTGAGTGCTCCTGATTAACATTTCCTAACATTAGGAAGAAGCTTTTCAGTCAGCATGAGAGAATGAGGATGTGTGTTTGTGTTGTGTGTGTGTGTGTGTGTGTGTGTGTGTGTGTGTGTGTGTGTGTAAGTGTAAGTGTGTGTTCAGGTGTGTGACAGCATGAGTAAGTATGAGTGTATGTGTGTGTCAGCATGAGTAAGTGTGAGTGTGTGTGTGTGAGTATGAGTGAATGTGTGTGTGCAGGTGTTCAGTGAGTGGTTCTGAGTTTCTTCCTCCTAGTTTTAGATCCTGCCAATAGGTTTAAGGGTGGCAAGATAGTAAGAAAATAAATGAGTCTTCAAGAGTGCACGGTGAGCATTCAGGATGTCCCCTGACAGCCATCTCTGACTTAGCAATTCATCCAACCCACAGGTTGCTTTTGCTTGAGGCTTGGTTCCAATTGTCCATCATAGCTGTGCTGTGTCTTTGTAGCACACAGAGAGATAATCAATAAAGTGCTTCTGCTGGGGGACGAGTTCTTTCCCCCAATGAAGGAGGAGGGTCACTTGTAGCAGGCAACCAAGCAGATGGATTTAAGGCCATCACTTAGCTGTTCTTACAGCAGGGGCAGTACTCTGGATCATCCAGGTGGCCTGAACATCATCACAAGGTCTTTAATAGGGTGAAGGGAGAAGACAAGCAGTCAGAGGAAAGTGACATAAGAAGCACTCTACCTTCTGTTGCTGGGCTCAGAGGTAGAGGTTGGGGTCATAGCCAAGAAAAGCTGGAGATGATCAAGGAGATGGCTTCCTTCCTAGAATCTCAGGGAAGCCAGGCTGCGGACACTACAGTGTCAGCTTTGGGGGTCTCATGTCTAACTTCCAACTCATGAACTAGGAGCTAATACAGATGTTAGTTTAGGCTGTCATCTATACTCTTCATTTCAGATGCAGGAGGAAGGCAGCATTTGTGTGTAGGCCCAGAGAAGCTGTAGGTGGACATCCACGCTGACTCCAACACCAGGAAGGAAGTCTGCTCACATCTGTGCAGGATACAGGGGTGAGTATAAGCTTGGGGCTTGGGTCTGTGTTCAGGAGTGTTTCATACTTGGTTTCTCAGCTGCTGGGCCTCCCCAGCTTGGAGGAAATGCTGATGGAGGGAATTTATCCTCACTCAGCCTTGACAGAGACCAACACCTTTGTTGAGAAGACTAGGAAAATCATTTTGTCTCCACTATGGCTTCTAATTTTCCACTAATATCACCAAGGAGCTGTGTGAATGAGTTTGGATAAGTGTTCAGAGAATACTCTTGTAGTTCACGTAAATTTCCACATGCATCTCTGTAGTGGAATGCACAACATTCTTGGCATGGCTATGAGTGTTAGCACTTTTGTTCTGACTTCACAATTTCCTTCTTGATCAGCTAATACTAATAGTAGCTCAATAGAAGGAAAGTGCATGAGCCTGAACGCATATGCACTCATGCACACAAGTCCTCACACACAAGTACATGAAAGCACATGTATGCACGAAGAGCACACACATACACATACACAAGTACACATGTGCACATACTTGCACACACATGCATAAACATGAATGCACAAACATGTAGGCGCTCACTCATACATGTGCATTCTCAGAGCTCTAGCAGCTTCCAGCATGTATATCAGTAACAGCTGAGGTCTTTGGCTGATTGCACATGGAATTTTTCTGGTTGCTCTAACATAGTAAAGCCAGAGAGTCCTAACAGAAGCGCTAGACAGGATGTCTTCTACTTCTTACTATGTGCCAGGCAAAATAATCACCCAGTTACTTGTGTCCTATCCTTTCATCCTTGCAGGGTTTTTTTTGAAGATGTAAGGATGCTATGCTTGTTTTTCAGCTGAGAAAATAGGCTAGTTAGTCTTAGTAAGGACTGTAGCTTGTACATTGCATGTACTTCATTGTGGTGCCTGTGACTCTCCCCAAGAGTCCCATGTACATCATCGCAGAGTGAGCTGGTGTCCTGGCTCTGCTAACCATCCATCCACCCTTACATTCATCCACCATCCGTCCACTATCAACCATCCACTATCCAAAATTCACTACTGCCATACACCCCTACATTCACTATATACCTTCCCACCTACCCATCCACCCACCCACCATCTATCCATCCAGTCACCATCCACCCATCTACCCAACCACTCACCCATTTACCATCCATCCAGCCACCCATCCACCTTCCTTCCATCTGTCCTCCCACACATCATTTATCCTTCAGAACATCAAAAACAATTCAAGGGCCAGAAATGTTAAATGTGGGCATAGAAAAGAACACAGTCATGGAATCACAGCGTAGCAAAATCTTCTCCTATAAGATCATGGTGACTTGAGCAGGCTTGTTTCTCCTGAGGTCATCCTTTGATTGTCAGTAGCTTTGGTCAATTCTGAGTATTATTCCATGGGCTTTTTATTTGAGACAGGGCATCACTTTAAAGCCTAGGCCATCCTCCTGCATCTACTTCTGTATTTTGGAATTACAGGCTTGTGTTTTGAATATAACTACTGTTGTGTGGTGCCACTGGGGATTGAACCCAGGGCTTCCTGATATTAGGCAAGTGCTGTGTCAACTAAACCATATTCTCAGCTTTCCATTATCACTCTGGGTTCACTCTGAAAGTACATCTATTCCAGTGCAATGCCATGAACATTAATGCTTACTACCGGCGTGTGAAAAATATATCTATTAGTCATATATATTTTAAAAAATGTTAGAAAAATTGTGATGACCAACTCCTGCTGATGGTTTCATGGCAACTGGCAATTGAAATGCGGCTAATGTGGTGAGTCCATATCCACTTTCCATTAGTTGCATGTAGGTCTCAGCTCTGTACTCTGACTGTCCAGGCTCAGAACTGATGCCATACTCAGTGGAGTGCACAGGGAAACCCTAGGTCAGGGTCTGAAGAGAGGAGCTTTCCAACTATGAGGTGATGGTAGTGGTTGGGGAGTGCTAATTGTAAACTCCCATTTAAGTCAAAGCTTAACCATTACTTGAGAAAGTTACCAGTCTGCTTGGGTTCAGGAGATTGTAAGCATGCTTACGGTGGCTTTGCAAATCAGTATATCTTGCAGTCACAGCAGCTTGTGAGAACAACCTACATCTGTCTCTAGAAGTGAGCCTAAGCTGCCACCAGTATTCACTTGCAGGACAGAGGAGGTGGGATTGGAAAGCAAGGCCCGTTCATGGCCACATTAGCCCATCATGATTCTTTTCTGCTTAGATGACATAACGGTGGACTTATCTGAGGAACTCATTGGAAATAGTTTGACCATTACAAAGATACACTTAAAACAAAACTTGATAAGAGAATTTCTGAGTGTTGTCCATTTCACAGGAGTGCTGAGTGGCTAAAAGAGCAGGCTGTCATCACCTCTTGGATTTGGCCACATTTCTTCATTCAAGACACACCCTGGAGATGGTTCCTTCAGTCCAAATCACTTACGTAATTTTTGTTAAGAGTACAAGCAGTTAAACTGTCACCAAATGGTTCAATATTTCTATTGTGTGTGTGAGCACATGTGTGCACATGTGTGTACATGTTTGCAGGTGTATGTATGTGTGCAGTGCATATTTGTATGCAGGAAGACAGAGACCAGCCATAAGTGTTTTTCTCAATTCAGTTTTGAGAGAGGGACTCTCACTGAACCTGGAGCTCATTGTTTCAGCCAGACTGGCCGTTCATTGAGCCTCAGGGATCCTCCTCCACAGCACTGGGATTACAAGTGTGAATAGTTACATTTTATGTGAGAGCCAAGGATTGAACTCAGGTCCTCATGATTGTGTGGCAAGCACTTTAACAAAAGTACACTCTGCTCTGAGAAGTGGCTTCTCAGCCCTAGGTTTTAAGCAGGTTCATTAGCTTTATCATTACTGCCGTTGTGTCTTCTGGAGTTTTATCTTTTCAAATATAGTTAAATTGTTGATCATCATCATGTTCATTTTCCAGATAGTTTCTGTGGTGCCAAGAGGTAGTTAACATTTTATTCATGCTAGGAGAATAACTTCGGTTATTGAAAGAAAGAATGAATGTTTAAAAATAGGAAATCATTAGAGTATGATATTATGGTTGGTGCTATTTATATCTACCTCTGTTAAGCATTTTCCTATAGAGGATATATGCCTTTGCCATTAGGAAATTATACCTTCTCTAAACACAAGCAAATTGATGGGCTCAGAATGTGCTGGGTAGGCAGGGGACTGAGAAGGGACAGAGGACTGATGGGAAGTGGATGTTTCTAATATCAGTTCAGTATAAAATGCAGTGCATGTCTACAGAGCTCTCTGGTTCTCCAAGGTTGCCCAAACCTTTATGGGAATGAGAAATCTAAAAGCCACATGATCAGAGGACTGTTAAAGATTGTCTTTACTTATTCTCCGTAGTACCTACAGTGAAACACACACTCTACAGCATAAAGTGGTAGAGTTTTGACGTCCACCACCATTTATATAAATACAACCTATCCTCCTGTGGTAAATCCTTCCTAACAGTCCACCCTTGGCCACCACTGGCCTCCTCTGTCCCCATAACTGTGCCTCTTCTAGAATAGCATAGAAATGGAAGCTGCTGCTGTAGCTGTGGGTCTGGCAGATGCACACATGGGGTTGGATTCCAGGAGCTTTCTCCTTTCTGTTACTGAATAGTTGTACTAGGTATTTTTCTCACTCTTGTGACCAAACACTTGACAAGAAGCAACGTGATCGAGCCATCATGGTGGGGAAGTCATACCAGCAGGAACATGAGGCTGCTTGCTTGAACACATCTGGCTGGATCAGGAAGAAGGGAGAGATGGATGCTGGCACTCAGCTATCATTCTCTTTGTCCCCTTTTTATTCAGTCCAGAATTCTAGGCCATGGGATGGTACTGTCAACATTCAGGCTGGGGGCCTTTCCACCTCAGTTAAACCTCTCTTTAGACACCCTCACAGACACAACCAAAGGTGATCCTCACTAATGCCTAAGGGGCGCCTTAATCCAATCAAATTGACAATAAAATTCCACCCTTCCAGTGCTGTGCCATCCAGCAGGTGGGTTTGGTCTGTTGGAAAACAGGTAGACTCTCCCCAGGAGTTTTGGCAATTAACCATAATTTTCTTCCAGAATTCAATAGGGATGTTTTATGCAAACTTTTTTTCTTGATTGAAACACAACATGGGAGGCTGCTGGGTCATATGGTTTGTGTGTTTAACTTTGTAGAGCCAGAAGTGACTGCACTAGTTTTCATTTTCCCCATGACTTTAGAAGAGAAAGCCTTTGCTAATTCATTCTTGCCACACTTGCTATTGTTATTACTTATTTATGTCTTCCAATAGATCCTGGGCAGGTTTAATCTGCACTCTCTTAGCAGCCAAGAATATGGACTATCTCAGTCTATGTTGATTTATGCTTCATAAACCATCTGAAGTGTTAGCTCAAAATCTTGTTAGTTTGTAAAATGAAACAAAAAAGAACTGAGCTGTTTGTTTTCTTGCTGTTGAGTTCCATAAGTTACTTATAGGTCTGGGGGTATTCTTTGCCAGACATTTCATTTGCAAATTTTTCCTGGAGTTGATGGTCTGTCCTCTCAGACTCTCAAAATGGGGATGCGACCCTTTCAATGAGTTACTTGAAGTCTCTGTGTTCTTCATGAACCCTAACAAAGACCACCTATGTGAGAAGAAACAGCTGGCTATGGTGAAGGGAGTCAATGCCACCAATTGTCCTTGGCAGGGACTCAAAGACAGACCTGGAAATGGGGAAGCTGCAGGTTAGGAGAAAACAGATGTCAAGTGTGCCCTACATGGAAGAGGTCCTATGTGAGAGGTGGCTGCACTGATGCACAGTGCCCAGTGTCACTGTCTCCAAAAGCACATGTAGCTTCCAAGTTGGGAGCACCTTTTTCTGAGCCACCCTCAGACTTAGCAGACAGATTCCACTGGAGTGGTTTTGTTTTCTTTCTTATAGAACAAGCTAGGTGGGGTAGAGGCCTCTGTCTCTCCTCACCATGCATTTCTTTGTCGCCACCTCCAGTGAGGAAGATTCAGTTTGGGGAGCCAAAATGCAGGGAGTTGGTAGTCTCTGGAGCTGAGGGTCAGTCAGTATTGTGCAACATGGCTCTGATTATCCAGAACCTCATGTGCTTGTGACTGTTTAGGGAGCCTTCCTATGTCAGTCAGAGGCTCCATCACCAATGTCCACTGGACTGTGGCCTCCTGTGACTAGAGAGAGTCTTGTCTGGCCAAAGAGATTGAATTCTGGCAGCTGGCAGTCAACAACAGGGACTCACCCTTGTCCATGTGGATGTGAGCTGAGGATGCTGCCTACTGCCAGCCAGAAGGCTCATGTGCAAGAGTGGCTTTAAGAGGCCCCCAGACAATCCCCCAAGGCTCCAGTCCAGTAGAAGGCCCAGGATAGTGGCTCTTCCTTCTTCTGTCTCTGGGGACATTGTATTCAACCTTGTCTTTCTTCTGTGTGGCACTTCCCTGGGAAGTATTTGAGCTGAAGATATCTGCAAGTGAAATGGATTAAATTCCTGTGATTGGGGGAGGGTATCTCTTTAGTTGAAGACTATGATGCCCTCCAGAGTGTAAGTGTATTTGGGGTGATTGCATTAAATAATTCACACCAGAGGGTCAATAAACACAAAAGAACAAAGCTCCTCCCAGCAGCGGGTTGTTTTGTTTCTGATACAGGTTCTTTATTGCCAGACTGACATTGCATTTCTAGAATCTTATCCTCCTCCTACCTCCGCCTCCCACATATAAACGTTCTGTGGCTCACTGTGCACCCCGTGTTTGTGGTACACTTCCTAAAGAGGGTCTTTTACAAATCTTACTTGAAGAGAGGAGAAGGATAAGGTAAGAGGATACCCCTGTATCTAAGACACAAGGCCTCAAATTATCTCATCTTGTTGTCCTGCTGCCCATGACCCCCAAATGGTAATGGGGTACCCCTATAACCACAATATATGGCAGACACAGCAAAGGGAGAAGAAATTTACTTTATCTCCTTCCTTTGCTTTCCTAGTTTCTCTTCAACAGATCTGGTGGAATGGGTGTGGTTTGAGTTCTATCTGAGAATTTCTCTCACTGCCAGGCTTTCCCATATGCCAGCCTCTGTGAGACCACCCCATCCCTCCTGGTAGGAAGGTCAAGTGCAGAGTGTGTTGGAGAGAAGTGCCAAGAAGAAAGTTCCCTTAGAAGATGGTCACCCCTGACTCACAGGCTTGAGACACATTTCCCAGCTCACTTTAGAAAAGATGACTGTCTGAAGGAATGGAGCACAGGTGTTTCCACGTCAGAAAACCTCACACCTCGCCCCTGCCCCTACCAAGTCCTGACTTTGCCATCTGCTTTGGACCAGGCATGACCAAGGTGTGAGAGCCTTGAGATGCCCCCTTTACTCGCTGACTGTCTGCATGCAGAGCCTGGTGGTTTGCTGGGGCTTTTGTTTGTCTAATTTTTTTCACACAAGAGTCTTTGGGGCAGCATCAGTAACCCAGGCAGCAGACAGCAGGCTGGCACCCTGGGGCACCATGCTCCTCCAGAAGACTTCGTGGCCTGCTGCTTCCGTGGGACTAGGCAGCATTAGAGCTCTGGTGTCCTAAAGGCAACGATCCCGCCGTGCATCCCGTACCAATATTAACGGCTTTATTCCAACTTCCTGTGCTTACACACATGCACCTCTTTTCCCTGCAGATCTTCTGTTTGGCTAGATGGCTACTTTGGCTGCCAGATTCAGAGAGGGAAAGGCCCATAAAATTCACAAATGTGCAGTCACATGTGTCGTTTCTGCTCAGCCGCATCTAGAGAATGACTTAAATGTGGGAGCTGGGGCCTGTCTGAGCTTTTTGGTTGTTTAAGATTCAGAAATGCCCAGCTTTTCAGAGCATGGAATCCTCCCAGTTCAAAGTCTAGTACAGAGAGCCTGGAAATTTGGTTAAGGAAAATAACACATCTCAACACCATTGCTGAACTTTCGACGTGTCTTTGAGTGGAGCCCTTGATGCAGATGTACCAGTCAGGGGCACTGAGTAGCAAATCATGCCAACCTCTATGTGGCTGGACAAAGGCTCAAGCTTTGTCTGGTTTGTCTTCAGACACTTTCTTTTTCCATCTCTTTAAAACCCCAAATCGGAGAACCCTGGCCAGGTAATACAGAGAATGAGTTAGAAGTTGCTTCTTGTGAGTATTGGGCTTCCTGAGAGGCCCCAGTAACCACACAGGTCAGTGGCTCATAGGCTTTGGTGACGACTAAAGATGGATCTCACATGCCTAGAATAGCTTCTTACATCCTTTTCACTCTGCTTCAGTGCTGGTGTGCTAAGACTGTATCACAAGTTCTGAGGTATCCTTGTGGTCTGCCAGGGGCAAGGCAGAGAGAACTAGTTCTAGCAGTCATCCATGGAGAGAGTGGATAACACCTATTTACCAGCCCCAAGAGCAAACATCCTCTCACAACGCCTTTCCATCTTCACATTTGTTTCTCATTGTGTAGTTATTTCTCCTTGCAGTTTTATTATCCAAATGCTCCAAATTATAATGAATTGACAGGAGAACTTTTATAGCCTACACAGCATTCTCCAGCTTGATACTTTGAGGATGAACCTGGCCAGCTACCTAAGCCCAGATTTGTCATTCCAGAATTCTGAATCAGATCTATGGAGGGTCAAAGAAAATGAATCCAGTGTTCTCCTTAATATAATGGAAATGGAGTAGGCAGGTGACCAGCTTGTCCCTGGTGGCCCGGAATGCATCAAAACCCACTCCCCCACCGAACTCAAGTGAGACTGCTCTCAGAGGGGTTCAGAAGCATCTATGCTGGAGGTCAGATGGACTTGACGCTGCAGTGCAAGGGCCACCCTGTGCCATCCACTGCCCGGGTGGAAGTCTGACCTTCATTTTTGTCCATGTAGGGAGGTGAATGGGGAAGGCAGGTAGCTCATGAAGAGCAGGTAGCCCCATGCAGACCTAAATGTAGGCTGAATGCAGTGAGTAAATTGCTCAGTTTCGAATTGAAAAGAGTTCGTCCTCCATGGTGCCTCCTCCGTCACACATCGGGGCCTATTAAAATTTGGGTCGTCACTTGTCTGTGGCAGCTTTAGCTTTGCCAATTGCTCCTTTTCTAATATTTTAATGTTTAGTATCCACAAACCCACAGCTCTCACCTACTCACCATGGCTACTGTCGCTTTTTGCAGTCCCTGCCTGCTTGCCCTATTTAGATTATTTTAGCATCCCATGTCACACTTGTGCCTGTTCTGAGTCCTTTTGTGGTTGAAGGAGAAGCTGGGATATCAGGCACCACCAGTTATTATACAACCAGCACAGTCACCTTGCTGAGAAAGTGTGGGTTATTGCACGGGGGGGGGGGGGTTCTGAAGGTCCCCATTCTGACTTCTTCTAAAAAAGTAAATCCATTTTTGTTAATGAATTTGTAAAGGCTTCAAGTGTGTGTGTGTGTGTGTGTGTGTGTGTGTGTGTGTGTGTGTGTGTGGTGTTTCTTCTCTTGGGGACTTCTGCATTTCTTTATTGGTTACAAACATGAAGCCAAGCAGGTGGCCAGCTCAGCTCCACCTTCTCCAAGTCTGTTGTGAAAACTTGATCCTGTGGAGTGGTGGGGAGTGTTCGTTTGACCATCTCTTCAGTAAATTCAGCAATACCTGATGGGTCAAACTCCTGCATCCAACCAGACAGTTTAACCTGGGGGTCAGCATTTGTATTTCACATATTGGACTGTTAATAGATTTTCTTCATTTGTGCCAGACATGGAGAATGCGTGCAGGCACTGGCCAGCTCCTCCCGTGCGGGGACCCAGGTCCACCTGTAAGGAGATGGTGGTTGGAGCTGCTGGAGTTGCTGCCTCCTGACAACATCCCAGCTGTAGACCAGCAATCGCAATCCTCGGGTGGCAGTTTTAATTATCGGCACCGCGATACCATCAGCAAGTGTGTAATTACGTGTCAGTTTCCTGGCTGTTGGGTATGAAAAGTGGATCCAGCGGAATGATGATTGTGGAAGCTGTAGACTCATATTTAAACAATTCAAAATGTGTAACTGGCAGTGTCATTAAACAGAGAGAGCCTGACCCCAGCTGTCACTTACTTTTATGCAGATTTGTTCTTGCTGTCTGTCAAAAGAACTCCATGGGCTGAAATGGGACAGAAGAGGTGACATAATTCTCAGAGCAAAGAGGGCTGCTCTCTAACTCCATAGAGGCAGGTTTTTGTTGCCTAAATAAACACAACCACTGAAATTGTAAACAAACCAGACCATTAAGGAAAATTATATAGATTTGGCTGGTAAATACAGCAAAGACAGGATCAGACTTCTATCCTTAAAACATGTGAGGGGAAAAAAAATCAACCCTGCCCTTTCCGGGTTCTAAAAGAGTAAGTGTTGTGATAATTAGAGAGATTTATTTCTGAAGCAGAAAATGAAATGACCTTTTCTGTTTTAAACTAAACTTTCCAGTCTAAGATGGAAAGAAAACAGGGCTTATTTTGAGAGTGCTCAGTATGAACAATGGGAAGTGGGATTAAGACTATTAAAACTTTGGTGTGGCTCAGGTTAAAGCGGAGCAGCTGCAAACGCCTTGCCTCAGTTGGTGAAGCTAAAACACATATGCTCAATGAATGAAGGTCAAACTAGACAAGAGTGGCTTTCTAAGAATGCTCACTTAAGGGGTGGGGAATACTTTCAAGTGCTCTGAATCCAACCTGGGCAGTTGCTCTCAAAAGCCCCCTTTTACCTGGCAGGCCTTAAAAGGTGCTTGGCAACTAAGGGTTAAGTCGGCATGCATGCAGGATGGGAATGGGAGCTATAGAGTGAACTGGGGGGGGGGCAGGGTTAAACATGGGCTTAAACTAAAACAATGAGCCGTGAGCACAAAGAGAAATGTTTCTTTAATTTTTAAAATGTTTTCATTTCTCATAATAAGCGGAATGAACTTGCAGTTGCATGTAAACATTATTCTGTGCCCTGAAGACACTGCAGCTTACAGTTTTCAGAGCTGAAATTGATTCTAGAGGCCAGACTGAGACTAACTACAGAGGAGCTATGGTCATTGCGATGCTGCAAAGGGCATCAAGTCACGCCTCTGCCTCTGGTATCACATTAGGAAGCAAACACACACACACACACACACACACACACACACACACACACACACACACACACACACACACGGAGCCATTTAGTAAAGGGTCAACTTCACATTTCTTTCCACTCTTGAAGGTAACATTACTGACTTCTTACCGGCTAATGGAAACCATATTAATTGCCGTGGCACATTCAGATTTGAAGTCATAAATACACACATATTAAAGCCTCAAAGGATTAATTTGTATTTTATCAGCTGTGAAAGGGTGATTTTTTAAACATATCTAGACTTAAGAGGTAGCCTTATTAGGCATTCATTGAAAAACAAATTGTGCATATATTTTGCAAGAAGGTTAAAAAAAAGAACTCTTCCTTTTCAAAAGCTGTGCAGGGCAACTGGGGAAGCAATTAGTGTTTATATACTAGACAGACACGGCTTTGGAAGTTTCTGACGTATAAATATTTGTGTGACTAGTTAAACAGGAAAGGGGTGGTGAGGAATGCCATGTGGCTATATATTTTCTCATATCCACATGTAAGGGACTCCTAATGTTGCATATTACCATGTTGAGGGTTCTTTGTCATTTGCTAATGAAGACTGTCACTAAATCCCTTGCCTTTGTATTCATGCCCAGAGTCCCTCCCCTGATCTATCCTAAAAGGACTATGGCTAAGGTTCCCTGGGAAGCTGAGCTCAGCCCTTATATGCATTGCTTATGGCCAGGTCTCTGACTTTGGGCATCTCAGGGAAACTGGGTGTAGAGGACTCCACTTTCCTACACTGGGGTCAAGGGAAATACAGCCTCAAAGAACACGGCTCCTGTTTACACCTCCCTTTCCCAAAGAGGCTGCTTCAGCCCTGCTTACTTAGCTCATTTGCAATGAGGAAATGTTAAGTGGCCCAGCTAACTCAAGGAACCAAACCAGGAGGGAAATAAATGTCCTCTGTCCTGTGCTTCCTCCAAGGGGTCCCTAGGGAAGAGCACTCTCCCAACTTCTTTTGGAAGTAGCTTTTGCAACCTAATAGATCTTATTGTCAAATGCCTTGTTAAACTTTTACAAGGATGTGTGTATGTATCCCGCTCAGCAGCAGTGAGACTTGATATTCTGTCAGGGAGGCACAGTCACATTGGTCCCCCAAGACTTGTTCTATGGTTGATGGGGAGCAGTTTCCTCTGATCTTCACCAGAAAGTAACACGGCAAGACTCCCTCCCACCCCCAGAGCCTAAAGTCTCCATCTGCACCTTCTCAACCAGGAGAAGGCATCTTGGGGAGTATAGCAGTGGGCTGGTGTTTTATATCCCAGGGATTTTACCTTTCAGGACACATGTGTCTCCTGCTTTGCTATAGAATTGTGTGTTTGAGAAGTCATGGATACTAGCCACTGTTTAGCTTCTACCTGGCTGTTCGTTCTGATCACTGTTTGCTCTGTAGATGCTGTTGTGTGAATGGGGTTAATTTAAATAATTTCCCCTTGCATCTCCACTTGCTTTGGAACTACAAAGGTTTTGAAAATGAATAGCTACTCCTGGTGGGCCTCCCCAGACATTGGCTGCTTCCCCAGACTCTCTTTCTGCTGGTAGCTCAGATGGCCTTTGACTAATGAGGTGACCTTAAAAGAAGCAGTTGCTGAATGTTCCTTGTGACTGGCCCATGGTGGTGACAAGTGTGAACTGCATACAGAGCAAATGGTCTCAAGCAGTCGCTGCTGATGTCACTGGCTTGCCAGTAAGCTGGTCCTGCCAGGCTCAAGACCCAAGTAATTTATATCACCACGAATTAACAGGATCCAAGCTAAGTGTTAACTGCCCATTATCACTTGTCACCATGGTTAATAGTCACCAAATACTGATGACTTTAGGCATAGGTATTTTATTTTTTCTTTATAAAGAGATTATAGCTTTAGAATTAATGAATTTAAACTCTGGCTTTCTGGAAAATTCCTGCAAATCTATACATGAAGGCCTGTGGCATATGTATAAGTGTCCTGAGAGATTATTTATTAAGCAAAAGCTTTAAAGTAAAAAACAAAAAGAGGGGAAGTACATTATTTCTGTAAACAGTGGATATTCTCAAATACAGAAGTCGCAGAAGCAAATTTTCAGTGTCACTAAGACCTAACAACTGAATTCCTATCCTAGGTGTGACACAAGTGATCCCCTATGGCCACATCTGAGGTTGCCCAGGGACATATAAAGGTCCCCTGAGTATTGAGGCAGAGGACAAAGTTCCATCAAGAAACCTATATAACTTACTCTGCTGACTTTGAGTGTCCTTAGGGCTTCTTCCTGTGCCTTGGCTACCTGTGCTAGTTTTGGGGGAAGGCAGGTGAGACTTTTGGGCAGAGCTTCTGGAAACACTCCTTCTCTGCCTCCCTGGAAAGCCCCGGGGTTCTGGACAACATCTGTCCACTCCGTTTCTCTCCAGCTCATGTAGAATTTTCAAGGTGATGACTTCCTTAGCCTCCACCCATGTCTCCAACTCACTGGGCCCACCATGTTCCTACATTCTGGGCATGTGGTTCTTGCTAGTAAAGTCTGGAGCAGGTGTCAAGAGTTCAGAAACAGGTGGCTGATGGGGTCTGGAAGGACACTGCCTGATCCCACTGCCTCCAGAAGCTGGGGACCAAACACTGACCACCCAAGAGCCTTGTAAGCACAAGAAGCATTTTACTTCGTCAAACTGAGAAGACACCTTAACTACATGTCCCTTCACCTGTGCTCTGTGAGGTTCAACTCACCTCACTGAAGCAGAGTAGGGGGTTGTAATGGAATTTCCACATTGGATGTACTGTGTCTCCCAGAGTACTGTTATCTCACTTCACCAGGGTCATGGGGCTCATCTAGACCATGACGTTTTAGAAGGCCACCAGCAATGCCACGGAGATGTTACTGGTGGTCTGAATAGCATTTGCCCATGTGAACCAATCATGTCCTGTGCTTACATGAGTGATGGGCCATACAGCTATGAAAGCATGACTGACCTAGCTGCAGGTCTCTAGCACTTAGAAAATCCCAGTGGCTGATGGGTTCATAGGTCCTGTATCTGCAAAACGATTCCATGCTGAACATGTGCAAAATGTTTTTCTTGTCATTTCTTCCTAAATGATTCACTATGCAAACTATTTACATAGCATTTACATGTTATTAGGTATTACATGCAATCTAGAGATAACTGGAAATGTAGGGAGGAGTGTAGTATATGTAAATATTATGCTGTTTTACATACATAGCCAAGCATTTGTGCTTTGTATCCGAGGGGTGTCTTAAAACCAATGCTCCTGATACCAAGGGATGGCTGTGCATGCTTTGAACTGATGCAATGCTTGCTAACCTTTCATAGAGACCTGACATTGGACAGTGATGCTGTGCCTGAGACAGGGACCATTTTGAATTACATGTCCTTTTGGATTTCTGCATCGAACAAGAGATTACACAGCCAGTCTATGAAATTTGATGGTTTCAAACTGGGTCCCTTTGGTGGCCATTTGCACACCACCCTTCTTTACTGCAGCATGCCTTCTGCTTGTGGTACCATGTGCTTTTGCAGGCTGGAGGCTTACATAGTATGCTAAGTGAATTCTGCTCCTTACGACTTGAGTCCTATGTATGGGGCAGTTCCACACTGACATGGTATGCTCAGAGATTGAGTTACTGTCTTTCTTCACCAACTGCAGCATTTAGAAATCCATGTCCCTTCTTGGAACGCATGAGGTTTGTTGTTGTTGTTGTTGTTGTTGAGCAAATGAAATTATTGTCTACAAGTAGCCACAGACTAGGTGCACACATCAGAGAACATCACCTGATATCTGAAGTATAGTCTCTCAGCTTTGCTGATATTTTATGAGTGTGGCAGTTTTGAAATCTATTTTGGTTTTTTGGTTGCAATGGGCAAAGAAAATGAATGTTTCTTACAGGAAATTTCCCTGTATCTCTTGCTCATTCGGTTTTCATTCACTCATCTTAGGATATGTGTAGCTTTATTTTCAAAGCTGGCCATGTGACAGATAACATGGTTGGGACTTTCTGGGAACAGGTTTGCTTTTTCAGATTTCCCACTTGGGGAAGTGGCCTATGCTTGAGCTCACTGTGAGCGTTGACATAGTTTCTTAATCAGCAGCTTGTCTGTGTTCAGCCTCAGCTTGGAGCTACTGCATCAGGACTAGATGGAGCAGGATGCAAGATCAAAGCCACATCCCTGAGGTCAGGTGGAATCGGGCTAGGCAGTTCCTAGACTGACAACCCTGAGGTGGGAGAAGGGAGCCTGGAGAGGAAGCTGGGTCTGTACATTCAGGTCCAGAGAGATTGCATCACCAACTGGTCACTCCTGGTTGCTGGCTACATATCTGAGCTTCTTAGGTGAGTGTTAGAACCTGTTTGTTTGCATGCAATTTTTACTGGGTTTAGAAGAAACCATGGTTGTTCAAAAATTTGCCTTTCCATATCGAGGGCATTTGAAGAAGCCATTGAGATAGAAAGAATGCTAAAGAATTATTTTAATCTTTCAAATAGGCTGCCTGAAATGTTCAATACCAATTGTTTGGCTATTGCAAAATCTCTCTCTCTCTCTCTCTCTCTCTCTCTCTCTCTCTCTCTCTCTCTCTCTCTTCTCTCTCTCTCTTCTGTGTGTGTGTGTGTGTGTGTGTGTGTGTGTGTGTGTGTGTGTGTGTGTGTGTGTTCAGGCACATGTTTGTGGAGACCAGAGGACGATCTTTGGTGTCATGCTTATGGTAACATCTACGTTGTTTTTTTTGAAAGCCGGTGTCTCTCTGGCCCAGAAATCACTAAATAGGTTAAACTGGTTCATCAGAAAGCTCTAGGGATCCTCCCATCTCTATCTCTCCAACACTGGGATTGTAGATCATGCCATTATGCTTACAAAAATATACATAAACTCGTGTGTGTGTGTGTGTGTGTGTGTGTGTGTGTGTGTGTGTGTTGGACACTGAAGTCAGTTCCTTGTGGTCTGGCTTTTGCAAAATATAAAAACTCAGCCTCAGCCTCAAAGATCCAACTTTAGAAGGGTACCATGCTGAAGCTTACTGTATATGAGAGACCATACTCAGAAGACAAGCCTGGCACCTACAGGCCCACTTGTGAGTTTGCCAGGACAGCACGTGACATAGAGGAGTAATTGTAGGTACAACTGGTGCTGGGAGTTGTTCCTTCCTTAGTATAAACCTGTGCAGCTCCTCAATTTTCCCTCTGGCCATCATGGACAACAAACTCATCTCACCAGCTTTCAGAGTTGGTGCTGGCTTGTCATCACCCATGCCTTAGGACATCAGAGTGTGTAGGAAGGACAGAGTTGTGAAGTAGATGACATCCCCCCACCCCCGGGAGTCAGTAGGAAGCAAATGATCTGGGAACTAGCTGAAAGTCAACTTACTGGACACATGTGCACAGTAATGTGCATTAAGGAATATGTCTTTGTAGACACAAGAACAATTTATTAATAATTAATTTAGAACTGGGGATGAATCTCTGCTGGCAAAATGATTGTCTGATATTCATACAGCCCTGGGTTTTGCATAAACTGGATATGGTGATGCACACCATAATCCCAGCCCTTGGGAGGCAGAGGCAGAAGATCAGAAGTTCAAGGTTTTGCTTGGCTACATAGTAAGTTTGAGGCTAGCTTTGGCCTCAAAGTTGCTAGATGTTTCCCCAACTTTGCCAAAATTGGTTAAGAGAATGTGTTTCTTCTAAAATAAGTGTGTCAGCCAAATGCCAGCAAAAGCATCTTGGCTTTTTCTTTTTCAGGGGCAGACCCCATCCCTTTGACTGTCTATGAGTTTGGTTCCAGGGTTGGTGTCTCAGCGAGTAGTTCTATCAATGGCACAGGCCACATGCTTAGAAACATCTCAGACCTACCTGCCCATCTCTCTATAGCTCCCCATGAATTTCCTCCAAAGGAACCATCAATCCTAGCAGGTGCAAAGGAGTCTCCATGGCCACTCCATCAGCATCATAGCATGTTCAGTGAAAGTGAGTCCCATACAGAAGTCTGCCAGTGAAGAGCTTGCCAGCCCCCAGTCTTGCACCCAGCAGGGCAATCAATAATGTATTATTTCCTTCACCACCATGCCCTGTACTTTCCCATTTGGAATTAGTTGTTGAGTGTAATATCGGGTAGCAGCCATCCATTTCTGCTGGCCTCTGACGTGTGACCATTCTGAATCTGACAGCTCTGGGGGATTGGGTCTCTTTGTGTTTGGCCGGAGAGTTTAGGAGTTGAGAACAAATCTAACTGATCCATCTCCTTAACCTCACCTCCAATCCCTGAATCAGTCTGCCTTTTCTCCTGCCCTCATTTACCTCTGTGGTGACCTCCCCCAATAGCAGAGGTGGGTAAATTGTAGAAATTGACCCTCTCTACTGTACCATTTATTCCCCCATTTGCCTTAATATCTCGTGGGTTCTGTTGTCTCCCCATGCATGCTCTTAAATTCTTTGCAGTGTTTAGGGTATAGTTCACCATGGCAAGCTCCATAACTTGTTTCTCAAGTTGAGCACATGACAGTGGTGAGCACATCTTTGACATCCCTGCTAGGTTTGTGCTCCCCGTTTCAAGGCAAGCACTCTACTGCAAGTCTGGCCTCCCCAACTTCTCATCTTAGATCAGGTGAACTGAATGATTGTGCTGTTAAGGTTTTATTTACTTTGCATTTCTGTTTTATGAACATATATTTGATACATGGTAATGAAAAGTGACGCCTCTTGTTATTTATGGCCTGCCACTCAGAGCTCTCCCTCGATCCGCTTGCCTTTCTGGGTGCTTATTGCCGTGAGTGGAGCTGGTAGTCTTTGGAGCAGGTGAGTTCACTTCCGGCTCACTGAGGAGTGTGAACTCCAAAGCAAAGAGCAAAAGACATGTTCTCATAGGACAGAGTTTTGTCAGGATCCCTTCAGGAGCAGGCAGCTGAGTCCCTTTCTTTCAACACATTATGCCCCAGTTGAGATTCCAGAGGATTGCTCAAAGAACTTGGCTGGACCAAAGATGGGCCATCTGTCATCGAGATCTGCCTGGCCTGTCTTCTTCATCCCTGGACTCTGTTTTCTTTCTTTCTTTGTACTTATTTATTTTTAATTAGCTTCCACAGTGAGACTTCCTTGTGGCAATCCAGGCAGACCTCCTTGATCCACTCAGCCCTTTATGTCCCTGCCGCTCTTCTTAGTGTTTATCTTAACCTCAGCATTCCCCTTTCCACTGTAGAACCTCCTATGTCCTCTTGTCTTCGCTACCTCCCTCCTTCAATTTCTCTTTGTCCTCATCTCCTGGGCCCCTGTCTAGTCTACTGGCCTTTGCCTACCTTTACTTCCATCTAGACACACGTTGTTGACAATTAGAAACTAGGTCTGCATGTGAGAGCCTAGGTGGCATTGAGCCTGGGCTACCTCACATAATATGTTTGCAAGAATATCCATTATTCTACAAATTCCATACTTTCTGTTTTCTACTCCATTAACTTCATTTGTAGCTCCCCCATGTTTACAGGAAATATGTCTGCTGATGCCAGGAATGATATTCTTGGTGGGAGGAGGGCTGAAGCCTTCAAGTTAGAGCTGAGTGGTGTAAGAGTTGGGTCTACTGTAGGACTTCTTAGAAGGTGGGTAGGCTTGATAGTAATTGTATCAGGGCATATGAGAGAAAAGGCAGCCTATGAATATTCTAGAATGTCTCACAGGAGTGTGGAGTCTTCAGAAAGGCTCACAGGGAAATCCTGCTGAATAAACTGCAGTGTGGTCCTTGTAGATAAAGGCTTTGTACCACATAAAATGTGTGTGTGTGTGTGTGTGTGTGTGTGTGTGTGTGTGTGTGTGTGTCTGTGATTGTGTGTATAATTGTGTGCATGTGATTGGTTGTGTGATTTTGTGTGTCTGTGACGTTGTGTGTGTGTGTGTGTGATTTTGTATGTGAGAGTGTGTGTGTGTGATTTGTGTATGTTTGTGTATGTGTGTGTGAGTGCATGCGTGTGTGTGTGTGTGTGTGTGTGTGTGTGTGTGTGTGTGTGTGTACCTAACCATGCATGCAGATGCCTGCCTGGAGGCTGGATGCTGATGTCTGGTCCACATAGGGTGATTTCTTCACATTCTCTCCACATTACTTACTGATTCCAAGTCTCTACTGACCATGGTGCTCACCACTGGGCTGGACTGGTTGATGAGGTAATCTCCATGATCCTCATGTCTCTGCCTTCCAGAGCTGGGAGCACTAGCTATGCCCGGATCTTCATACCTGTGCTGAGACTCAGGGCCCCAGGGCCTCATGCTTGAGCAGCAGGCAGAGTGTATCCACTGAGACATCTCCCAAGCCCTATCTCTTATGCTAAGTGGATGCACCTAAGGACCCTGTCTTTGAACTGGCTCTGTATCTTGTGACTTGGATTAGCACCTTTATTTACATAGATTCTGTAAACACCTCCTTGCAGAACACATTTCATTTCTGCTAATGGCCCTTGCTCATTATCTTCTCATTTGATCTAGTCAATAAACAGCAGAATATATTATAGCAACTCCTGAGCAAACCATGTTTTCTCTCATAAAACCTTAGAAGATGAAACTATTACACCTGCCATCCTAGAAAGCACACAATCCTGTGCTAAGCCAATTCCTGACTCTTTGGGTTGATCTGATGTTAAATTAATATTGAGTCAAAGGAGAGATACTTTGGTTCCTAATTTTCCCAGAGCCTGTCCCTTTGCATGGCTCTCTTCTGTGCCTGGGATTGTGTGAATATATGTGAACCTGAACCTGTGTGTACAGGTGAACTATAGGATAGATTTGATCATGTTTACACCTTCCTAATATGTTTTGTTTCAGAGTCCTGCAAGGCTGTAATTTCCCTTCCCTTTTTCCAGAAGAGACTGGCTTTGTCCCCCCTGCCCTGGGCTGGATTAATGCTTAATGATGGCGTGGGAAGAGGAACAAAGTCTGCTGGGTGTGATCAGATATTAGTCTTTTTAAGCACAGCTAACCCTTTTGTCCTCTCTCTAAGCTGTTCACCAGTCTCCTGCAGGGCTTCCTGCAGAGATGACTTGATAGAGTTCAGATTCTCCTGTCCTGGGCAGCAGAGCAGATTCCTGGTGGCCTGTGGACAAGGGCCAGCTCCAGGGACCACAACCTCCTGGTGCTGGAGCCTTCAGGAACCAGATGGTAGAGACAGTTGGGAATACAGGGATTGTGCTTCACTTTTTTGCAGAGTTGGGGCAGGGAGGGTAATTCTGAGGACTCCTCACAGTGGTGAAGCCCTGGAAGATCACAGGGAACAGCCATGTGCAGCTTGTTGGCCCCCTGGAAGGAGAAACTCACCATTCGTGGACAGGAAGCCTGGTGCCTTTTAGAAATGTTTTATTGCATGAGCAACCTGAACAGGTCTGCTAGCACTGCAACCTTCAGGAGGGCCTTGGTGTTTGGATGTGGGAGTGAGGCAGGGAGATCATGAAGCAGGTGTTCCTTCACTTCTGGGCTCTGTGAAGTCCACTGTAGTTATCAGGGTAGCCTGCCCCTTCCTGCTGTGACATTTGGGGATAAAGACAGTTTCCACTCACTATCTCCTGGGTGAGTTCAAGAGGGTAGGGAGAGCTTCAGTGGGGACTCTGGTTTTCTTCGGTTGCAAGCCAGAGAAATATCTCTGGCCCTAAAACAAAAAGATTATTTTATAGATGGATCTGAGAGTCTGAGGAACTTACAGGAAGGAAGAAGGTGGAATTGGCAAGCCTGCCCTCCCAGACACCAGGGACAGGAAGCCCAGCTGATGCTCAGACACCACAGATGGACAAATGAGAAGAGGCTCTCTGTCCTTGCCTTTTAGTTCCTGGCGCGGTGGTGGCTGAAAGACCTCAGTGCCTGTGAGATGTGAGGGACTGTTCACCATAAACTCCCCTCTGGCCTTTTTCATCACTTTTGATTGTTGGCTTTTCAAGATAGTTTCTCTGTGTAGCCTTGGCTATCCTAGAAGTCACTCTGTAGACCAGGCTGCCCTCAAATTCAGAGATTCACTTGCCTCTGCCTCTCAAGCACTGTGATTAAAGGCATGTGCCACCATCACCCAGCTTCTCTTTCACCACTTTGACAGGAAGATGACTATGGTACCAGGGACAAATCTTCTTAGGTCCCTGTGAGCTCCTGGAACATGGATTTCTAAAATAATCCTTGCAGGATGGGGCCTTCCAAGAATGCCAACTCCTTCTCCATTGCTGACTTTCCCCCCTGTTCACTGTGTTCAAGAGTGAACCCTGCCATTGGTTGCTGTGTGACTTTGGGTGAGGTTTTGGCTGCTTCTACCTCCATATCTAAGATGAAGAGTCTTCCAGGGGTCCCCTTTTATGCACTCATCTGCTTCCCAGTGTTTCTGGCTGGGCCATGGACAGATGGATGGAGAGAAGGGAATGCAATGTTGGGGGATTATCAAGCAATCTGGTCCCAGTGGAGAAGAGGAAATGGGAAAGTCAGTTTCTGAGCAAGAACAAGTATCATTCAACTCCGCCTCGTGATCCGATGATAGAATAATTAAGTGACCTATCTTCTCAGGATACATATTAAAATAAATAGGCGCCATCTATCATGTGTCAGCATTTTGTCTAAAACACATATGAAAAGATTGGTGCATACCAACACATTATGGAACAGGACAGATCTTGAATCAATCAGTGGCCTTGGTTTGAACTTGCAAATGCTTTTAATTTTAAAAAGTATTTGAGTCAGTCCCTTTCATAAATGAAGTTACAAGCACTTGGCAAAACAGAGGAGTCACCAAGTTGTACAAATATTTTCCTAATAGTTTGGCTTTTTTTCATTCCTTTAAATATCAAGTAATAATGTTTTTTAATGTTTTTGTAAACATGGGATGTTTTAATGCCCGAGAAGCCGTATGTCATAAATAAGCTTTATTATCTGTCAAAAAGGATGAAAATATAACTTTACATTTCTGTTTTAAAGTAATTTTAGTGCCTATTAGCTATAAAGTAACAGTTATATATAATTTAGAGTATGTAGTCACTCCAAACAACTTGACATTTTCACACAAACACGGAGGCGTAATAATAGCCCTGGGATTTCATTGGAAGTATGCAGCACTACAGGATATTAAAATAACTTATGGTGCACTGTAATTCTTGTTTTGTATTTGTCCAAGTAGTTGTGAAGCAGGCAATAAAGTAGTAAAATAAAAAGCTGGGCTGGAACTCCAGCGCCCTTGCTTCTTAAAGTCACAGGCACCCTTTCCCATGAAGTGTGGTTAATCTGTCTGGGTGTCTGTGATACCCTTCACTTTTTCTTTCTTTATCATGTCTTCTGTCTTGGTGACAAGTCCTTTGTCTTAGCTTATTCCTGAAGACACTTCAATGGCCTCTCTAAGGAAAACTCACTGCTCTTGTGTGGGAGCCCTAGGCTCTTCTTTGGTGGAGGGAGAACATGTTACTTGTTGCTTTTGGGAGGATGTATGGAGTCCATTGAGAGTTTGGCTAAAACAAACAAGCCAAGGAGTGAACACAGAACCCCAACATGTGGTGATAGTTTTAAGTCTATAAACAAGATTCACCACACACTTTGCCAAGGTGAGGCTAAATGTTCAGCAGACGGAACTCTGTGTGTGGAGTGTGAATGCAAATGACCCATAGCAATACATCTCCTTTGGCTGGCTGGCTGGCTGGCTGGAAGGTCAGGTGACTCACTCAGTCTGCTGGAAGTGTCTCTTTGAGGAAGGCCGAGTTGTATGAATACTGTAAACCAGATGTAAGGGTACTATTTAACCTGCTTAAGAGAAAAAGCCGTTTACTGCATCACTCACAGGCTGACATATAATTATGCTTGCCTCATTAAAGCGTGCCCAACATTATCCGCTCGCTGGCAACCTGTCCCGCCACATGTCCTTGAACAGAACGAGAAGGCATTTCTTTACCACACTCCTTAATTGTGCCTTTGCATTAATTTTGATTGACTCTTGCCCATTGGAAGGCTCACAGTATCATTTGGATCCAGCAACACATGTGAAAAATGAAGATTCGTCCATACTCCATCCCTAAATATTATTCCTGAGAGACAAGGTAAGGAAAAGCATAATTTTTGCGTGGTTCAAGGTGGGTACCATTTATAATCTCCATATTGCAATTAAAACCACTCAAGGATTTGACTTCTGTTAATTTTAATTGAAGTGGTATGCGGGTAGGGATTAGGTGAGAACACAGATGTGCACAAAATTAATAGAGACCCGGAGAAATGTCTTTCCACCATAAAAGAACCAACCAAATGTTCACAGATGGAGTTTGAGAGGACCCTTATTGAGCCATCCAGTAGGACTCGCTTGGGTCATTCTGTGGCGGCTGAACACACTTTTCATTGGAAAAGACACACCCCTTTCTTTTCCTTTCTAAATCATTGCTGTACTTGATTAGCTAATGTCATTAATTTGCATCAGTGCACCTAAATGAAAGTAAAAACAAATTAGTTCAATAAACGTACTTTATAGGTGTCGGCTTAAGGAGGTGGGTCACCCTCAGCTAAAGGATATTAATTACAGATATTAACTATGGAAGTCTCTGGAGTCAGTTGAGGTGTTGGCGACAAAAGTAAGAGGGAACAGGAGTGGAGAAGGTTTGAAGGGATTCTGAGATTGTTTTTGCTGTGGTTTGGTTGCAGAAATGTAGATTGAATCCAGAGCTTTGCACACACTGGGCAAGTATTCTACCACTGAGCCACATGCCCAACCCTTCTTTCACTTTTTTTCCTATTTTTTATTTAAATTAGAATCAAGCATGTTTTACATGTCAATCCCAGTTCCTTCTCCCTTTCCTCTTCCCCTGCCCCCCCCCACAGCCCCCTTATCCCATTCCCTTTCTGCTCCTCAGGGAGGGTGAGGCCTTCCATGGGGCATCTTCAAAGTCTGTCATATCATTTGGAGCAGGGCCTAGACCCTCTCCCATGTGTCTAGGCTGAGAGAGTATCCCTCTATGTGGAATTGGCTCCCAAAGTCCATTCATATGCTAGGGATAAATACAGATCCACTACCAGAGGACCCATAGATTTCCCAGGCCTCCTCACTGACACCCACATTCCTGGGGTCTGGATCAGTCCCATGCTGGTTTCCCAGATATCAGTCCGGGGTCCATGAGCTTCCCCCTTGTTCACCTTTTTTCACCTTTTATACCGAGACAGGGTCTCACAAAATTGTCCAGGCTGGCCAGTCAGATCAAACTTGCAGCAATCCTACCTTAGTCTCCCCTTATGAGTAGCTGCAATCACAGGCCCCCAGGCTGGCACAGGAAGGCCCTGCTGGATATCAAGGGCTTTGCAAAGAGTCTGGAGAGTCTGTGATAGAGACCAGAGGTCTCTGAGGATGGACTCACATTTCCATTCTTCTCATATTCCTGCATGCTAATTGTGACTGTCACATAAGAGGTGTGCAATAAAACATTTTGAATAAACAGAAAGATGAATTTGTATATTACATTTTTAATTTTAACACAGACTTCCCAATATCTTTAAATGAATAATGAATGATAGAAAGCATATCACCTTGAACTTCAATCATTTACGACTTCACGGCACGATACCTCAGCCTCTGAAGAATTTCACATGAAAAGAGGCAAAAACTGAAAATTAATACAAAATCCCATAGTTTCCAATGCAAGTTAATTCTTAAAGTGAATCTGGTAAAAATTTGAAGATATGGAAATTTAACATCAAATAGAAATCTGGTGAGGACCATTGCGAATGCCTTTCTCAGAGTTGCCTTCCTTGCCCTCTCTCTGTAACTCACCCATAAAGGCACAGGAGAGGACCGGGCTCCAGGCCAGGACTTTGAGTCGCATCTTTGGATGGGACTTTGCCATCTGCCCCTTTCTCACGCTGCGTAGCTCTCCCATCCCATCACCTTCAGTCACAGGTAAGCTTCCCTGATGGAGACAATCTATGTTGTGACTGAAATTCTAAGGTCTTTTGGCCATGTTAACCTAACTCTTCTTTGTGCTTGTGCACGTTCCTGCAGTGGTGTGCCTGCACTTGTGAAGGTAGATATATGTCCCCCTCCCCCTTTTTTTGAGACAAAGTCCTTCACTAACCTAGAGCTTAACAGATGCAGCTAAGCTGACCGGCCAGTGAGTCCCAGTGAGTCTGTCTCTGACTCCCGAGTGTTGGGATTACAAGAGTGTACCACCATGCCTGGGATCCAACTTGGGTTGTCATGCTTGACAAGCATGTTACCAAGTGAACTGTCTCCCTGGCTCTAAAGCCCAGCTCTCCCCTGAATTGGAAGGACGTGTTCATATGCAGAGAAAATAGCCATCTAAAACCAGAATTCCAGTTGTGTGAGAAGGTTGTGGCTACATTTTAGTGACTCAAGATTGGAGGCAACTTCTGGGCTAGTGTCTGGGCTACTGGACTAATTAACTTTTCTGTTAACAGTTACATTTTACCATGGCAAATACAAATGGTTCTGATAAATCGAGATATAACCTAACATAATTATGAGGTCTCAAATATCTCTTTTATGAATTTCACAGTTCTCCCAAATTCTCAGGTTGAAATATCATTAGCTAAGACACAGGGGTCTGAGTTGATAGACGTGACATTGGCAGAAAGGATGAGTTCAATTCCAAAGGGATCATGGGAGTTAGAAAAATTCAAAAATGATTTATCATCTCTACTGCATATTTTACTAATTGGATGAATGTTTTAATTTGATTTTTCTCCCCCCTGAAATTCTATCAGATGAGATCTGACAGAGATGCTCCTGCTTGCCTGCCATCAGCTAGGACCTGAGAGCTCTTCCTTTTGTAGCTTTTCCAGTCACGTCAGTGCCCTTAGGGCTGGATCAGGTGATGGGGAAACCAGAGCAGCTCATGTCCCTACAGTTCTAACACCCAACCACTGGCCAGTGGTGGTCCTTGACACTTTGTTCTAAGTTGTAGACCTGACTGATAACATTGCATAGTGACTTCCTAACTTCCCAGTGTCCATAACACCTGTTTCTATCAAGATGGCATTAGATGAGAGAGAGAGAGAGAGAGAGAGAGAGAGAGAGAGAGAGAGAGAGAGAGAGAGATGTAAAAATTAAAGAAAAATTAAAGAAAAATTTTACTCTAGTAATGGCCCTGGAAAATATTTGTCTACATAGCCAATGAATTTGCCAAATACAACAGACTGCCGTGGCCTCAAGTTAATACCTGAGACAGGTATTTGTGGATCACCCAATGCCAGCCAGAGGACTGGGAAATGTCACCATCTCTGCTCCAATTTGATCCACTTCATCATTGAGACTCAGTTCTGCAGTGGAGGCAATGTCGTCTTTACTGCATGATTAAAGAACTGAGGAGCTGAGAGAGTCCTTTGTTTATTCTCCTCTTCATTGACTGCTGTCTAAAACTTCAGGCAAAGCAATTATCCTGAGGTTTGGTGCTGGTTCCTAATAGATTTGTGTGTTTTCTTCAAAAGAAGGAATCATCAAGGATGTACCTAATGTGTCCTACTTTGTAATCTTGGCATCTTAGAGATAATTTTTCTCAACCTCAGTGTTAATAGTTGGGCTTAGATTGGCTGTGCTTCAGCAACAAACAGCCCCTGAGTGTAGCCTCATTCATAGTGTAGCTAAGGTGCCTCTTTCCTGTTTAATGCCAAGGGACTGGAGAAGGTGCAGCAGTTAAGAGCACTTGCTGCTCTTTCAGGGGCTGGTGGTTGGGTTCACTTAAAGTTTTTGTGGGGAAAGGACAGCATGTCACTTTTGCTAAGAGTAAGTCAAATGTTCAGCCCTGACCTATGGTAGAAGGAGTTGTAAGAATCTCTGTGCCTGAAAGGAGAGAGAGCAAGAGTGTTTGGACCAGCCCTAAGCTTCCGATGTGGTTTCCTTTAAATCTCGCAGGTCCAACCTCTTGACATTGTGACAGGTCCCAAGGACTGCCTAGCTGTGTTTTCAATGTGCCAAAAAGATCTGTCTTAGGGTTTCTATTGCTGTGAAGAGACACCATGACTGAGGCAACTTTTTTTTGTTTGTTTTTATTTTTGTTTTTCGAGACAGGGTTTCTCTGTGTAGCTTTGGAGCCTATCCTGGCACTCGCTCTGGAGACCAGGCTGGCCTCAAACTCACAGAGATCCATCTGCCTCTGCTTCCTAAGTGCTGGGATTAAAGGTTTCAGCCACCACGCCTGGTCCGAGGCAACTTTTATAAGGAAAATATTTATTGGGGTGGCTCACAATTCAGAGGTTCAGTTCACTATCATCAAGGTGGGGCAAGGCAGTGTGTAGGCAGACATGGTGATGAAGAAGTAGCTAAGAGTCCTACATATTGCAGGCAACAGGAAGTAGTCTGTCACAGGAGGCAGTATCTTGAGCATATACGAGATTTCAAAGCCCGCCTCCACAGTGACATACTTCCTCTAACAAGATCACACCTACTCTACCAAAGCCACACCTCCTAATAGTGCCACTCTCTGTAAGATTATGGGGACCAATTGCATTCAAACTATCCCAAGACCTATTGAAAATTTAAGTAAGTTTTGTGTTGGACCCCATTCATGGCTATCTTGGGCAGCATGCTGACTATGGGTTGGGCATGGATTTTTATTTATTTATTTCATTTTACATGTATGAGTGTTTTATCTGTCTGTATGTATATATGTGGATCATGTGTGTGCCTGATGTCTGCAGAATTCAGAAAAGGCATTGGATCCTCTGGAACTGGAGTTAAGGATAGTTATGAGCCACCATATGCATGCTGGAAGCTGAAGCTGTGTCCTCTACACTAGCAGCGAATACTCTGACCTATCTCTTTAGCCCCCACGGGCCTTTGACAGACTTCTTAGACTATAAAAGCTCCCCAGACCTTTCTAGCATAGTCCTATGTTGAAGAAGACAGAAGTGAAGCTTGGTTAGAGGATGTCTTCCTGGTTTCCTCCCATGCCACCTGCTGCTTTGGGAAGCCTGGTATGAGGCTCACAGAATGGTAAGAACACACTCTCCTTGTCCCCTTTGACCTAGATTCCAAGGTGCCAGCAGGGTGACATACTCCTCTCTATCAGAGTTGAAGGGCTGGGAGAACACACAGCCCAGAACACTGTAGAGGTGACTAGCCACACCTGTGAAACAAGGGCCCATTGAACAAGTTCATGCTGTGCAGGCTGTAATTGCTTGCTATCCTTGACAGTCAGACAGAAAACTGCTCTATGCAAACCCGAAGGTCTTTCTCTCTTGTTCTGCCTCTCTCCATCCTGTCTCAGAAGACAGAGGTCAAGACACTTGGAGGGAAAAAGAAGCAACCTGCTTAAGTGTCCGGAGACAGTAGAGACCACCAAACTCCTGATTGTAAAGGGTCAATCCTATATGTATGGGTGGCACACAAATTGAAGGAAATATCAGTGCATGGGGGAGAAAAACCACCCAGGAGCCTGCTGGTGGCTTAGACTCACAATTCTTTTGAACACAAAGCTTGATGGTACAGGGAAGGTTGTAGGATTCCATGCTGCTTCAGTTTCTTCATTTTTTCCTTTTCTTTTAATTCTAGCACTAGTGTCTGGGACAGAGTGAGACATGCCCCAGGCTAGCAACTGCGGGGCCTTTGCTGGGCAGAAAACCCAAGGAGACATTGTGAATTCATTGGCAGTGGGATTCAGCAACTATGAGACATGCTGAGCCCATGTTCAACAGGCATGTTCCACACACAATACTTTCCCCTGGAAGTTTCCAGTTTAAGGACAGTTCCCAAAATTCGGTTACACAGGAAAACAACCTATAAATTTGGTAACAAAAATTACAATAGAAGTAAAGTGCTTTTCCTATCCCTAAAAGTAAACCTGTTATCCTATTACTTGGGAAGCTGAAGCAGGAGGATCACAAGTACAAAGTCTGTTTGACTCTAGGGTAAGTACAAAGCCTGTGAGAAGCTTAAGGAGATTTCTGTGTCAAAGAAAACAGTGAAAAGAAGACAGAAGGATATATGTGGGGCCGTGTAAGTATGGCTCCATGACAGAGCACCTGCTGAGCAAGTGCAAGGCCCTGAGTTCAATTCCCAGTAGCACCAAAGAGAGATATACCCGTACATTGTAAAACTCAAAAGTCAAAGACAAGGCAACCTGTGTTGGCCTTTGGCCAGCATAGTCCTCTCCTCCTACTCTCTTTTATTACAGGGACATAGTCATGTCCTTCCAAGGCTAAATCAAATCTTCTTGGCTTGTGCTTTTTCTCACCTGGTCTGTGCACCTGACTATGAATTCTGACTTTTCCATTGTGAACACCCCCATGAGTAGAGTCCTTACCATGAATTTAAATTGTACAGACCTTGCCAGTGGTGATCATTTACCAATTTTTGCTGTTGTAAATATTATTGTGATGAGGGACAAGGCACATGATTGTTTGCAATTGCTGCTGAGGGAAAACCCTCAGGAACCGAGCTCTCTTTCCAAAGAATGTGACAAATTTAAAATATGCATGAAAACGGTCCTTCAGAAAGATCACATATGAACTGGCCTTCCTGTTGGTTCTACCCCAAAGGCTATATTATATGACCCATTCTTTGCTGTATTTAGATTGGTATTTTTTAAAAGTGTGTGTGTGTGTGTGTGTGTGTGTGTGTGTGTGTGTGTGTGTGTGTGTGCTTGAGTGTAGGTGGAGACATAGAGGCCAGAAGGGGGTATCAGATCCCCTGGAACTGTAGTTTTGGATAGTTGTGAGCTGCCCAGTGTTGTTTTTACCACTGAGCCATCTCTCCAGCCCTCTATGTTTGGATTTTCTGATGGTCGAGAAGCAGAGGCTGTATTAGAACACACTTTGACCATATGGCTCTCCTCATGGCAAGAGTTTTCAGTCCTTGGTCCATTTGTCCATTAAGAGATTGATTCATTTTTCTTATTATTTTTGAGAACTTTTCAATAGGTAAGTGATACATTCTTGTCATTCATCTTGTGGATTTGCCTTATGCATTTTACATCTTGCCTATAAGATTTATATGTGAAAACATTTTATAGAATTCTTTGGACTCATGTTCTTTGTTGTAAGAACACTCTCCCACCTCAAGTTCAGACATTTACATTTTCTTCTTTTATGACTCGCATTTTACCTTAAAACATCTGCCAGAAATTTTACTGTCTTCTGAGAAGGAAGACATTACAGTGTGTGGATCTGAAAGCTCCCCAAAGGCCTCTGTACTGAAGGAGCGGTCTGCAGCTCATAGGACTGTGGGGGGCGGCAGAACCCTTAGGAGGAGGGGCCTGGTGAGAGGAAGTGAGGTCATTGGGAGACTATTTGGGGCCTGGTGAGAGGACATGAGGTCATTGGGAGACTGCTTTGGGTGGGTAGTGGGAACCCAGCATCCTCCCTCGTACTTTTGCTTGGCCTGCAGTGAGGCAGCAGCCTGGCTCACCTGGTGCTCTCATTGCCTTGTCTTGTCATGCTGTGAATTTATAAACTAGTTTGTAGGGATTTGACATGTTATATTTCTGCTAATGATTTTCTGTAATAATGAATATCATGAGTCTTTATTTCTGTAAAAATTTTTGTTTGGCCCTCAGTAGGTTTTATAGTTAATTATAAATACTTTTGTTAAAATTACTCTTAGGAATTACCTATTTTCTGTTACTGTTGTGAATATAGGGGAAGATACTGATGTCTACATTTATATTTACCTGTTTATCTTTGACCCATATTGTTAAGTGCTATAATTATATGGTCTTTCTCCATCTCTCTTGAGGCAGGCAGACAATCCTTGCAGAATATTCTTTCATCTCATATTTTCTAATGCAGCTTCCTTCTTGTCTGGAATTTTCAGAGTGACAACCTATCCCTGCTTTCTTAGAATAATTACTGCTTGACCATTTCTAAAACACATACTAGCTTTTGTTTTATTTAGCTCTCCAAACTTGTTACCATAGAACTCTATACAAATCACATACTTTTGGTTTGTATATGAATTTTCTTTTATTGATGCTTTATATTTTTAATTTTCATTATTAACCTGATACAAATAAATTAATGAAAAATCACCCAAAGAAGGTTATTTTCAATATGTCTACACATGCCTTAATTTTTCTCCTTAGGAAATCAGATGCCATCAAATGGTGTGGTTTGGATTCTTTGTAAACTGTCTGTCATTACATATGTGATATTTATAACATAGAATCATTTTATCTTATAAAATGGAATTATGTTGCCACTGGACATATTAAAGCCAATAATAAACCATGAGTATCTTTCTGAGCAAGTCAACAACACAAAACATGGACCCAGGATAACAATCATTTCTCAGGACCTGGCTATAGGAAACAGGATCTGAATATTCCTTTCTGGGTGACTGTTTCTCGTTTTCTCTTTACACATTTACACATACAATGAAGATGCATGCTGGGAGTTTCACTACTCAGGGTGATTTTTCAGGTGTTGAAAGTTAAAAGGAAAATGACTTCACTCAGCAATCTGGGCCCTTGCTACACTTCCCGCTGAGAGCACCAGGCTCCAGAGACACTTGTGTTCTGTGGATGGGCAGCAAGTCTCCTACAATTCTGTCATCACCATTTTTTTAAACATGTTTTCTCTTCTTTACATGTATGTGTGTTTGTATGTATGTGGCCACATATGTATGTACATGTTGTACATATGTGGGCACATACTCTGTGTGTGTGGTACATGTGTATGTGAGCCCATATGTATGAGAACACATATGTGTTACTCTAGTTTTCTTGTCCTGTCAGGTCCTGCCACTTCAGCCCCAAATAAGCACACACCAACTTATATTAATTATAAACTGTTGGTCAATGGCTAGGGTTTCTTATTGGCTAGCTCTGTCTTAATTATTAACCTATAAACTACTAATCTATGTATTTCTACATGGCCTGGCATGTCCTATCCTCCAGGTCTCTACATGGCATCTCCTCGTGGAGCCTCTCTGACTACCTTTCCTAGAATTCTCCTCATCTCCTAGCCCCGCCTATCATCCTGCCTCTATTGGCCAAAATGTTTTATTCATCAACCAATAAGAGAAACATATATACAGAAGGACATCTCCCATCACATATGTATGTATAGGTGAGCCAAAATGTATGTGGGCACATATGTATATGGTATATGAGACAAGGGGGTGTGCTTGCATACCCATGCATGTATGGGCCCTACAAATGTCCAAAGTTAAAACGTTAGGGATCTTCTTTAATGTCTTGTACCTTATTGGTTGAGGCAGATTCTCTCAATCAATCCCAGAGGTTGCTGTAGAGGTAGTCTTGCTAGCAGCTTGCTCTGGACATACCTGTCTTTGCTTTCTGAGACTGGAGTGACAGGTGAGCCTCCGCATCTTCCTTGCCTTTGCATGGGTACTTGGGAGCTGCATTTCAGTCCTCTTGCTTCTGTGGCAAGCACTTTACTCTGTGAGCTGCCTTCCTGAAGCCCCTGCCATCACCCTCTTAATTCCTATTAATTTTCAGTTGTCATTCTATTGTGGCTTTAGTGCTTTCAAAGTCACTTTGCATATATTTTTATGGGCAAAAACCATTAATTTAACAAATTTTTTGGAGAGCGCCATACATGCTGGCTTGTGGTCATATAATATTGTCAAGACATGGGTGGAGATACAGACAGGTTAAGTCTGGATTACAAGCCAGGTACAAATTTATTACGCCATACGAATAAAATAGGGGGACACTGAAGGCATCCATAACATGATGGATGAATGGCAGATCCAAAATATTTTGTATCTTCTCATCTCTGCCCTGATCCTTTTGTTCTATTGTGAGGAAGACAGGTTATGCATCTATTGATTTGGGAGGCAGGGTGTCAGCCTGGTAAATGCATAGGTATCCAACTCCCAGATTCTGATCCTCAAACTGGGAATCCTGCTGATGGAAGAAACTCTGGATGTTACCATGCTCATGGGATCTGTTACAGAATTTGCTTGAAATTGACAATAATTGCACGAGTTACTTCAGGAATGAAAATGGAAAACACAAATTAAACCATTATGGATTTTAGCATCAAAAAGTTTGGAGTCTAAAGTACCCAGTTTTGTCTAAATAAGGGATGAATACCTCATCATGTGGGTAAGCACTGGGAATTGAAAAATAAGCAGGCTGATCGTCCCCCACAATTCGATAAGAGAATCCATGTTTTTAAAGATACGGCCTTGTAGTTCTTGCAGGCAGCAGTTAGATAAAGGAAAGGATGGAAACAAGACCTGTTCCCAGGGGGTTGCCCATGACAACGTAACAGATGACTCCAGATGACAGTGCAGGAGCAGCAATGGGAAGAAATTATATTAACAAACTGTTGTTGATGGTCATAATGTGATTTAAGCAACCAAATAACCAAACCTGAAAGACCAATGTGTTTTTCAAGATGATTTAGAAGGAACCTCACATGGAGGATGTCAAGAGCTGAACTTAACGTCTCCTCTCATTTTGGGAATGGCTTCTTGGCATCAGCTACTGCAGCATGTCACAACATGTCATCATGGAGGCATTTTAACCTATGGCCAAAATTGATGTATACACCTCAAGACACAGCATTTTTTAAGGGCAGTTCATATGTATTGCTGTCGACAATTTGGATTACAGTTGCAATTAAAAAATCAATATTGTCAGTTTTAAATATCCAATATGCAAGGTTGGGGAGATGGCTGGATGGATAAAGTGCTTGTGGTCCAAGCATGAGGACCAGAGTTCAGATCTTCATTACCTACATAGAAGAACAGGTGTGGAGACCCACTTGTAATTTCAGTACTTGGGAGGTGGAGACAAGGGACCAAGCTGTCTAATCAAACTAGGCAAACCAGAAGATCTGGGTTAAGCCAGAGAATCCACTATGTAAACCATGTAGAGAGTGATTAAGGAAGACCCCCGATGTCAATCTTTGGCTTTCACAAGCATGCATACACACGTGTACACATACTGTGCACGTGTGTATTCATTCACATGTGGAAAAAACACAGACCGTAAGTCCATGAACACCACCCATACAAAAAAAATCTAATATCCTTAAACAAGTTGAGAGAGCTTTCAACCTCCCATGAATAGTGTTTCTCACTTTAAATCAGGCCACAAAGTAAAGGACAGTTAAAAAGTTAAAAATAGATCCATCTTCAAGTTTTACATTTTTCATATGTTACAAAAGTACTGAATTGTGCCTTCTGGCTTCTGTATTTTCTTTGAGATATGGTTATAGAATCATGTCACATCCATAAGTGGGGAGGACTTTTGTACTCTGGATGCCCCTCCATGTCCCCTGGAAGACACCTTACTTAAAAGTCTTGCTTTAATTCACCATCAACATTTGTTGTCATCAACATTAAAGATTACTTAAAATGTTATTCTTAATATATTATTAAGCCTTATTTAATTCTTCTTGGTATCAAATTTAATCTCTTTAAAGGTCCACCCTCCTAGCATGATGCTATGGAAAGGTGAGGTATTTGACATGACTGACACCTTGGACTAGTCAGCATTTTTCTGTAGGCCCATCAGTACATCACAGAATGCAGAATGCCATCCCTGGCTTCTACCCAGAAGATGCCAGCATCATCATCCACCTCAGGAGTGTCAACAAAAATGCCAACAAATGTTGCCAACTACATGCCAGAAAGGCACACTCTCCTTGGTTGAGACTCCTAGTATAACTCAGAAGCTTTTGGAATGTACTGGATCACACACATACTCTACCCACCCTGCGTGTGAGTTCATGCTACCAAAGTAGCATAGCCAACTCCCCCATAATGTCTATATAGGGTTATGGGTTACTGGTATTTTGACCATTTGAGTTTCTATTCTTGTCATATTGATATGAGCACACATAATGTACAAAAACTCAAATATAGATACACACATATGTAAACACACTTTTGTTGGTTTCTTATTGAGACAAACTTATCTCTTATTGTATATACATACCTCTTGAATGTATAGCCCAGGCTAGATAGACTTAAACTCACTCTGTAGTCCAGGTTGCCCCTCAAACTTGTAGCAGTCTTCTTGTGAGACAACAGGAAAGAATCACCTTATCTGGCTTTATTTTCTTGAGCAGCTTGAGTTGGCCAAATAATATGTCTCCTTACTCCAACTTCCTCAAGGCATATTGCCCAATATGAGAAAATTCTCCTATGCAATGTTTAAAGTTTGGGTGTAACATGCCCCCCTCCACAGATGGTACTGTTTGGGGAGGTCATGCAACCTTTGGGAAGTGGAGCTGGATGGAGTGGGCTTCTGGGGAGGGCAGGCCCTAAGTTTCTTTTCCTGGACATATCCCCTCACTGTTTCTGGTTCTTCTTTACTTATCAGAACAGGGAGTTGCACACTAATCCATAATCCATTCCAGCCTCCTGTGGCTTCTGTGATGTCCAGAGTACATGTGTTAGACCAGAACTGGGTCTAACATCCTGATGATGACCTAACTTATTCAGAGGAGTTCCTGAACCTACCTTTGTCTTCATGACTTGAATGTTTTCTGAAGAGTATATGTGGGTTATTTTGTAAAAATTGTTTTTTCTCTCATGCTTTCTGAACATACTGGTTCTGTCTTTGCATTTTGCACAGGAGTTCTGCAGGAGGAATGTGCCTCAGACTCAGCCCATCAAATCGGGGCTCACTTTGTCTCATCACTGGTGAGGCTAACCAATGACCTGCTATAGTGGTTCATGCCAGAGTCATTATTGCAAACAAAACTTTCCAACAGTGATAAATAATTGGTGGGAAACAGAGTCAATGCCAGCATTGTATTCTTCATCAGAATCCCAGCCCTTAGTTTTAAGATCTGAACCAGGGATTAGTGGGATGGTTGTAAAATGGTCTGCATTCCCTCTCCACAGCACCTGACTGTGAGGGAAGATTTCCTTTCTCCCTATTCATGCGTTTATTCATGTCTCTGAGTACAGGCTTATGGACTCTCCTTTTAATCAATGACTTTTAATTTATACTGTCTTTTGTTTTGTGGCTCTAATTGTCCTGGGTTTGGCCAATGGGAGCCCCTCCAAGCTGACTCTAGGTTGTGTTGACATGTTTCTGTCATTTTCTAAACACTTCTTGACTTTCTGGCAGAAAAAGTTGCTCCAGGCTCATATTTCCCTACACTTTCCCTAGAAGCAGCCGGTAGTCCAAAGAGCCCTAGTTCCTGCTAGTGGGAAAGTGCAATTTAACTCCCATGCCCCACGCAGTGCATGCTGTGTTTGGTTGCTGACAATTTGAACTGGAGCAAAAAATTGGGTAAGTCTCCTATTATAAGCCACCAGAAAGATCAACAGCTTTCAATGAACAAGGAATAGAAGAGTTAAGGAAACTGGTTCTCTCTTGTAGTTGCTTGAATTGACTGATGGGAATGCATTCATCCTGGGAATGCCATAGCAAACCATACCTCTGCAACAGCATTGTGTGCCTTATACCTCACTAGTGTCCACATGGAAATGACACGACCTAGGATCCATGGCTTTAGAGTGGTGCTGGAAAAGTCATCAGCCTAGAGTCAGGCACCTTCAGAGATGCAGGAAGAAGGAGCTTGGTGATGGTCTCAAAAATTACAAAGAGCAAAGCAACTTGAGCCTGATGCCCGGCTTGGAAGCCCTTGAGTTTTGTGTGGTGCTGACTTCTTAGAGATCTCAGAATGTGAAGGGAGGGGTCAGGCAGAAACCTGCCCCTTGCTAATTGCATTCAACTGCAGGAGATATCTGAGGGTCTGCTATGAGCTCTTGGCTTCAGAGCACAGGCTAGTGAGTTCCAGGATTAACTGGCAGCTGGAGAAAGAAAGAAAAGAAAGAAAGGGGAAAAAAACACTGCCAATTATTTGAAGACTCAGCACCACAGTGCATCCTGAGCACACACTTGGCCCGACTAGGCTGAGGCACATGCGCAGTGGAAGCATAGTCTAGTTAAAGTGTTGGCAGGCTCTGAGAGACATCGTCTCCTGTTGTCTGGTTTTGATTGCAGTGGTTTGGGAAGCTGGCAAATAGTTTGGTTTTGTTCTGAATACGTTGGCCCAGTGCCTAAGCTCTTCTTTCTTTTGAGCCATTTGAACTTGGACCAACCAGCTAGTTCATTGAGATAATGTATGAACCCAGAGCCTCAATCAAAATATTAAGCATGCAAAGCGGGTTTTTGATCTGATTATTAAAGTCACTCTTACAAATGACCAAACAAGCAGATAAGTATCTATTTTGAAGGCTCCAGTAGCAGCAGCTGCTTTCACTTTTCAGGCCACATCATGTTGCCATTTCAGGTGGGAGCACTGGGGTTTCGAGGATGTGGTGCTACCACACTTTATAGATATATACAGACATTCTCCTCTAAATCCCTGGGAGAAATACCTGTTTTACCAGACATCAAGTGAAACATTGGCCCCTCCTATGAGGAGTTTCCTTGACCATTACATTCCAATGAAAGATACTGAATGTAGTGAAAGAAAATGGTCCCCAAAGGGAGTGACACTATTAGGAGCTGTGGCCTTGTTGGAGGAAGTGTGTCACTGTGGGGGCAGGCTTTGAGGTCTCTTTTGCTCAAGCTTTGCTCAGTGTGACACTCAATCTACTTCCTGCTGCCTGCATATCAACATGAAACAGCTCCTTCTCCAGTACCATGTCTGCCTGCACACCACCATGCTCCCAGCCATGATGATAGTAGACTAAACCTCTGAAACTGTAAGCGACCACTTCAATTAAATGTGTTCCTTTATAAGAGTTTCTGTGATCATGATGTCTTTTCATAGCAACAGAGACCTTAGCCAAGACACTGAATTAGGCCCAAATGAACAGCTCTTTTCTTACCTTGAGAATGTTTTAAATGACAACAAAGGTATGCAGTACCCATGATGAATTTGATCACAGATCTGTGTTACCCTAATACTGGAAAAACATTTATTGTGACAAGTAAATGTTGAGACTATCATGCGCCAAAAGAAGTGTGTAGATCCGTGATCAATGTTCTCATTATTTTGTTGCCAAGAAAACATCTCAAGGTTCTGCCAACAAAGCAGATGAACACTTGTTGGGTTTATAAACATTTGGGAAAAGAGAATAAAATGCTGAATATTCTGAAAATGAGAAATAACTATTACGTTGGTAAATTCTCTAACATTGTTTTTATTGTTAATTTATTTCTTTACTTAAAATACCTAATTAAAAAATAATTAACAGCCTGCATCTTTCCAAGGATGGCCCAGGGACCTAGAGAAACAATGCTGGAATCCCCAATGTTACTACTGCTAATACAATTATTTCATCTGTACAGAATTTCTTCATTATATGAAGTTGCTACCAACTCTCTGGCCATGTTATTGCCAACTCCAGTGAGTTACAATATTTTCTTGATGATCAATACTGGATATGCTTGAGTCTTAAAAGAGTCAATATGTCAGCAAAATAATTGCCTGAAGTTGTTGCAAGTCCATTATTTCATTTATATTTAATTAAAAGCAGCCAGTCAGTTGACCAATGTATGAAAATTCCCTTAGTATTATAGAATTTAAAAATTACCTAAAAAGGTGTTTGCTTTCCATAGATATAGTGGACTTTAGGGGTAACCTAGAATCTGTTTTTCAGGCATACCATGGTGTAAACAAGATTGTATAGCCATTCACTGTTGACTGGCATGATAATCTGATGAGTGTGGACAGAAGCCTACTCAGAAGCCAGGGTCACAGGTGGGGTCTTCTGCGGGGATGTCAGGTAGATGGCTAGTGGTAGAGCCAGCTTAGTGCCCTAGCATCCTGGAAAGATACTATGACACAATGGGGCATGTGGTATCTAGAGGAGGAGGCTGAGAACCCTACAAGTTGTCTGCTGACCACAGAAGAGACTGCCACAGATGGTGCATGCAGCTATGTCAGTAATTCCTACCACTGTAGAAAACTTGGGACTTGAGGTTGTGTCCACCATGCTTTTTCCCTTTTCTTCATGGGTTCTTTGTGTAAAGATAAAACTGGGGTGGGTGTGTCAGAGAGCAACAATACACATCTTAAGCTGCCAATGGTTTGATTCAGTGAGGGTTTGCTTCTCTTTCAGTCCCAGTCCCATTCAATTGGCTGGACCTTCAAAACAACCGTATATGGTGGCCCAGGGACCTGAACAGCCTTGACCTTGTGTGTTCTTCCTACGACAGTGGGGTTACTAGCAACTATTGGTCAACCAGAAGAAGATGGAGATGAGAAGAAACAAGTGTGTAGAGGATGGGGAGGAAGAGTGGAGAAGGCAGGCATTTTAGTTGCTTCAGTGCAAAGGTGATAAACTTCACCTCCACTTAAATTCTAGTGGATAGAAGCAGCTACCTTGTTGTTTCGGGTGCAAAGGATGATCAGAGCATGTGAACTTCACATGCACAGACAGGATCTTGAGAAGTTGCTGCCATTGTGGCCAACAAGAATTAATTGAGTCTTTCTTGCTGCTCATGTTGTGGGTCGAGGATTCTGCTGTCACATGCCTCAGTGTCGATGAGCCATGCATGAAAAGTGAGCACAGTGTGGCTGTGAGTTTCTCTTAATCTCACTGAGTGCCAATGAAAAACATTTCCCTGAAGAATTAGATACCCTTCCCTTGCAATATGGGACAAGAGGAGGTTTTTTGATAGGGGCCCTGCTCCTTAACGCTGTGGCAGAAATCCTGAGTAGGGTAGAAAGAAGACACCTTGCCAGGAACTACAGTAAAGTGGTAAGGCTCGCAAAGGATTGTGTCTGGAATTGACAGTGTTTGAAGATGACTCTGCTGGGTTTCCAGAAACTTCAAAAGGAGTTTCTTGAGCAGTACACAGAAGTATTAATCATAAAAGAAAGTGATATATAAACGGGGCTGGTTTATGTTAAAAATTGTGTTTCTCTATGTGACAAGAGCACCACATGCAAAACTCTCACAGAATTTTACAAGTTAGTAAAACACGACTGCCAATCAACTACAAAGAAGTGGCCAGAAGATTTGAATAGGTGTCATGCATAAGAGATGATCCACATGACCATCAGAGAGGCAGAAGAAACAGTAGCAGTGTTGATGAAGATGGGGGTAAATGGAAAAGCTGGCTATTGCAGAGGGCAGCACTCTATAGCCACTTAGACAGCTGTTGGGCAGTATGTATATAAACCTGAAAATAAGTCCTGTGATAAGCAGTTAAACTTGGAGGTCCCAGTCCATCCATGTATAGTGGCAGACACATATAGACTTAATAAAGAGCTGAACAAAGCTTTCTCAGCGGTGTTATCTGTATTACAAGCAAGTATGGACATCAATAGCTGACTGGAGTGTGGGGCAGCCTTCAAAATGGATGGGCTACAACTGCCCCAAACCACACAGGTCAATCACAAGAACTTCATGAGTGTTAAGATAAGCCCATACCACCAAGATGGGCTGAATGATTACGTGTGCATAATTTCAGAAATGGCATCTTCTGCTCCCTGTGCCCATGGTTGATGAAGGTGGTTTTGTCTGCCAGGTAGAAAGCCAGCTGGTAGACATCCCACTGTTTTATGGCATGGATGTTGAGTGCCTGGGAAGATCCACTATGAGAAAGTCACACCACAGCCTGTGCTTATGATCTGTGTGTATTTCATTATATAATTACTGTGTTAATGTCAATTCTGAACATGTGACCAAGTGTGTGGAGTATTTCATGAAGAGAAAGCTATGTGTGAAGGTTGGTTCTAATGATGTCAGCACTGGCGACTCTCATCTGGGTGGAGACCAAGGCATTTCATGTCTTCATAAAACCCCATTTCTGTCACCACATAGTGACTGAGGAGATGAATCTGGGCAGCTCCTGGATACCCATAGCTTATCTAGTATGCCATTTCACTTTATCCACAAATTTAAAAATCACTTGAAGTCTTCTCTTCTTTGTGTGTGTGTGTGTGTGTGTGTGTGTGTGTGTGTGTGTGTGTGTGTTCACTTGCATTTGTGTAGGACAGATATCCACACTCCATCATTCATTCTACACTTTATTTTTTAATGTTTTATTGTTTGAGAATTTCATACACACCTTTGGATCAAATCCTCCTCTCTAATTCTCCCCCGTTGCTCCCACATTACTTTCCCTCCCAATGCCATGTGATCTTTTTGTAAACCTACTGAGCCCACGTCATGTTGCCAGTATGTGCATGGGTTGTTTCTGAGACATAGTCCTTCACTCAACCTGAAGCTAATCAATTCTGCTAGGCTAGCCGGCCAGCAAGCCCCAGGATCCTTCTAGAAATTACATTTGAGGCTGTTCCTGCTGTATCAGAAACTAAGACACCAGGAAATTCCAAACATATACACTAGGGAAAGGTTTACATCTCTGAGGATCTGAAGTCATTATAATATCACTTGCATTGTAGTTTTGATACTGCTCTCCTTGGGAGCTCTTCTAGAGGATCATAGGAAGAAAGACCCTAAAAAAGGAGATCTGATCTACCATAATTTGGGAGACAGAAGGATCGCCTTGATTCATGAATATGTTACTAAGTAGTTTGTAAATGTTCATAAAAATTCTTTAAAATCTACCACACAGAACTCACTAGTCTGCTCCCTCACCTTGGGGCAACCCATGCTAGTCTCTCTTTAGAGTATTTGCTTTGCTTTGCTAAGTAAACTTGTACTCAGGTTGTCTGCTTCTCTTGATTGAATCCTTCCCTTCAACAAGACAAGAACCGAGACACCCCCATAGCATCTTGAGGGAATTGTCACCCCTGGTGTTCTGCAGGGCTTCAGCTGCCACAGGCTGATCCAAGACTTGCTCATTCTGGACATTTGTTAAAACAGTAATTTGAAACCTTATCCACATCCCTACTAACAAAGAACCAAGAAAGCAACATGGTGAGGAGTAGGCTTAGAGCAACTCATTCAGGGAGACAATCATTTTTAAGTGCTAAAGCTTTGCCAGTTTGCATGTGTCTAAGGTCTGGGAGAATAAACCCAGCTTTCTTGGGAGTATTATGATCCTCAGCCATTTACCAAAGCTCAGAGTAGAAGCAGCCAGCCTATTCTATCACACTCAGACCCTGTAATATGACACCTGCTCCTTAGGTGCCAGGGAATGTCTGCTTATTTTGAACACCTATCTCTACTCTTCTTTTTATATTGCCTTTTAAAAAGTAGCTGTTTGATATGTGCAAAATCTGTACCAAACACACCTACTACCAATAATGCTTAATCATACAGAAACCCTGACTCCTAATGTAAGAGCCATGGTGCTACCCAGATTTCTCCCTATATGTTCGCCCTGTCCCAAGAACCCTCTGCTTGCTGCAGAAGATCCTCTCTCTAAATGGAAAGAAAATGGAATTTTAAAGTATGACTTTATTAGGAGTGTATGCATGCTTGACAGTATATTATTTAGCTCTGCTTATTCTTGGGTCTGTAAAAATGGCATCACTCTGTGCAGCCTTCTGGGGCCAGAGTTTTTACTCCCAATTCCATTTCCGGATCCGTCTCTGGTATAAGTAGCTGCAGTCCAGTCATTTTATTTCTCCAGAATATTCCACGGTATGGATATGCATCCATTTATATGCCTCCGTTTGTGGCTATGGATGTCTGAGAGCTTATTCCCAGAATTTCTGTTATGAGCAGGGCTGCTGTGCACATTCATTCAGAAGTCTCCGGGGATACCCATGCCAGAGTCCCCTGGCCCTTGTGCAGGGATGCAGGGAGGGAGGTGATTGCTGTGCCGTAGACCCCTCTGCTCTTCCTATTGTCTTATGGCCACTCTGGCCTGCCTACCTTCTTTCTCCTCTCTTTCCTTTCTTTGGTCCCCTGCCCCCCACCCACCCCCAGGCCTCCTGAATTGCTATGCCTCTCCTCTACATGTTCCCTGTCCAAGACGGTTCTTGTCTGTAGTTCTCAAAGGGGTCTGGCATCTAGTGAGTGCTCCAGCTGACACAATTTTGTCTGTTCTGTCTCCAAGGCTTTCTCGAACCCCCTCTGGACTCCAGTAGGCCAGGAATGTGGGATATCCCTGTGCCTTTGTCATGCATCCAGGAGCAAAACATGTAGAGAAGGGCTTACCTATGACTGGTGGTGAGAGAACATGCTGTGCCCTGCTTGATGGAGAGGCAAACAGCAGGCAGTATCTGTCTCCCTTAGATAGATTTTGCAGGATGATTTTTCTTTTTACATAACACCCATGAATGTCAGGAAGCAAAGGAAAGAGCAAGGCAGGGGTAAGGAAGTGATGTCAAAAGGGGAAAGGAAGAGAGGGGTGGAAAGAGAGAGGGGAGGGGAGGGAAAGGAGAGGGGAGGGAGAGGAGATGAGGGAGGGGAGGAGAAAAGAACAGATGAGAGGAGAACAGAGGAGAGGAGGGGAGGAGAGACGACAGGAGAAGAGAAGAGAACAGAGAAGAGGGGTGGGAAGGAGAGGGGAGGACAGGAGAAAAGAATAGAGGAGAGGAGAGAGAGAAGGGAAGGGAAAGGAAGGGGAGGAGAGGGGAGGGGAGGGGAGGGGAAGGGAGGGAAGAGGGAGAAGTTCAGGACAGCCCGTGTTTTTCGCCTTCCATTGCTATGACAAAATGCCTAACACAAACAAGTTAGGGGAGGAAGGATTTATTTTTGCCCACAATTTCAGAGGGTTCACTCGTAGTTGCCTGGTTGCTTGATAAAAATCTGCAGTGAGGCTATACATGGTGGCAGAGGGAGTGTGTAAGAGCCAAGATGGTGGACAGGAAGTAGAGAAAAAGGACAAGACGAACCCAGAATAAAATAAAGTCCCTAACAATACACCACCAAAGACCTCTTTCCTCTAGCTTGTCCCCACTCACCAAAGCTTCTACCCCCTTCCAAGTTAGTGCCACCAGCTGGGCCCAAATCATCCATACACAAACCCTTAGAGGGGAGAATGCTTTACATCCAATCATAATTATTCAAGGATAACATTAAAATATTAGAGAGCTGAAAACATGGCTACCTCTCAGAAAGTCCATGTGGGTCCTATCACCAGTGAGCCTGGACCTGGAGGGAGTCCAACATCTCGGCCTAGATCCTCAGTGTTTCCCCCTCTATGTGTGTGCAGCTGTGATTCTTCACCCTGGCTCTGGTACTCTGCTGTGTGAGGCATAGCGTTTCTATAGAAATTGAAAAGGAGGAAGAAAGCATAAAAATAAAAATTAAGAAGCTAGCACGGCTTTGCTCTTTGGTTGAGCACATGGGGAATGGTGTCACTCACTAGAGGTCCCTGATTGCATGTTGAAGAACCATTAGGTGTGTGAGGGGCGCTTTCTCTTGGGCTCCTGATTCACTAGGGTTATTGATGGAGGCACAAACACAATGTCCTTCCTCTGTAGCTCTCTGTAAAGGTATCCTCAGACATTGTTCTTGCCATGAGTCTACTGAAGCAGGGGTCTGGTATCCGTGTTATGGCTGTGATGGTTTTTACCTTATTTCATTCCCTACACCCCTAATTCCCACTAGGTTCAGTTTGATATTAATATTTTCCAATACTTTGAACTTCTGATTATTCATTTCCAATTGCCCATTAGCACAGCAGAGGGGACCCTGTTTTAGCAAGAGCAGGCCATCACTGAGATGAGGCCCAGGCTGCCAGTCTAGGCTGTGCCCCAATGATCTTCCTATGCTGTCTCCCAGGGAGCTCACATGGCATTACATTTTCGTGCTCACTAAGCTTTCAGCAACTGGATGTCTCTGGCCTCCTGATTTTTAATGCAGCCAGCTCAAGCCATCATAATCCTTGGGAGTCATCTGTGATGTATTTCTTGGAACCCATTGCTCCATAGCATGCTGAACTTCCTGCTCAGGACTCGATGGCAAAAGTCATTAAACACTAGCAGTAAGGGTATTTTCACTGTAATAAAGTGTTAATTACTTCCACATGCTAATCGGGTTGGGGGAGGGTGCTTTTGCTATTGTTACTCAGCCTAAAATAATTTCCACGTGGTAATTTTCCAGGATATCAGAAACTGAATAATTATGCACTAATTAAGAAAGTAGGGTCTGCTCTAGGAGTTAAGACTGCATTAATTTTAATGTTTTTACAGTCCTTTAATTGGGGAAAGGGCTGTAAATTGGGAGCCGATGCCCTGTTCCTCCTTAAGCAGGCCTGCCTCTGCAATCTGCCTCCTATATGCAGCACCCCAAGGTCAATGCAAGTAGGCAAAATCCCTCTGCTCTTCATCGGGAATGGATTGGTGCTGAAGCGTGCATCGATCACTCTGACAAGCATTTAACTCTCCAAGAGCACGTGCTCTCGCTTCTTAAATTATTAATTGCATTAAATACATTTCATATTGGGGATGGATTGCTGCAAACTGTTTCCTGGTAAGGAGGTGCTGTGCCCCCAATAGGGGCACCTCACCTTCTGCTGCTGCAGAGCACCTGGTGGTAGGTTGGCAAAGCTTGCAAAGGAGTATGTCTGTGATCCAGAGTTGGCTGAAGGAAGCCACCAAGGTGAGAGAAGTGAATTTGCCTAATGCTGGGCTATATACTTTGCTGTCTTGTCTGTTGTCCATTTCTTGTGTGGCCTTGTGACCTTGAGGGAGGTCTTCAGGTGAGGAGTGTGTTTTTCTCAGTGGTCTCTCTCTGGGGACCAGCATCTGATGTTACAGCAGCTGTTAGCATTTGGTTAGAAAGCCCAAGGGGCTACTCATTTGTGAATATAGGCAGAATTTAGGGCCTTATCTGGACTCTTTCAGGAGCCATAGAGTACTACTTCTTGTGGTCATTTGTTCAGTGAGAGCCACATTGTGATGGACCTGGCAGTAAGGAACAAAGACACAGCATTTGCTGGATGGATCAAGTCCTGCTGTCATCCTGTCATTATAAAAGCAAGCTGTGATGGTCAAGACTACCAGCACACACATCCTGGACAGGAAGGGGTAGATAGGGATCAGCAGAGAGATCAAGACCTGGGTTATAATCTCGGGGATGCAGCTTGAAGGAGGGGCTGAATTCACCTTCTCCCTTAACAAGCTGAGGAGGGTAGCCATGGATTCCTACACCTTTCTAAGCCCCACCACCTGCCTTTCTGTGCTTTGCTGGTCTGAAAGCACCTTTGTTTTGGAGGTAACAGGGTGTGTGCTCTGTGAATGAGGAGGCCATTCTCCACTGAGCAACAGATTTGTTTGTTTGTTTGTGTTTTGGTCTGGTATGTGTGTATGTGTGTGGTGTGTAATGGTGGATGAATATGCTCATGCATATCCCTGTAGAAGTCAGAGGTCCATGTTAGTGGCATTCTCAGCTTCTCTCCATCTTAACTTTTGATATGTGGTCTCTCACTGAACCTGAGGGCACTGATTAGCTAGACTGACCCAGAGATCCTTGTGTGTCCATCTCCCCAGACTGGAATTACACATACTTACCATTATGGCTGGGTTGGGTGGTGAATATCCAAACTCAGGGTTCTCTTGGTTATACATCAATCACTCTACATACAGAGCCATCTACCCAGGCCCCACCCAAATCATTGACATTATCCCCCAACATTCTTTTTTTTTTTCCTGCAGATTTTTTATTTGAATTAGAAACAAGATTGTTTCACATGACCATCCCAGTTCCCTCTCCCTCTCCTCCTCCCCCCTCAACTAAAACCCTACCTATCACATATCCTTTCTGCTCCCCCTGGATGGTGAGGCCTTCCATAGGGTGTCACCAGAGTCTATCGTATCCTTTGGGATAGGGCCTAGGCCCACCCCCATGTGTCTTGGCTCAGGGAGTATCCCTCTATGTGGAATGGGCACCCAAATTTCACACCTATGCTAGGGATAAGTACTGAACTACTACAGGAGGTCCTGTAGATTTCCAAGGTTTCCTCACTGAAACCCATGTTCCTGGGCTCTGGATCGGTCCCATGCTAGTGTCCCAGCTATCAGTCTGGGGACTAAGAGCTCCCCTGATGTTCAGGTCAGATGTTTCTGTGGGTTTCACCAGCCTGGTCTGGATCCCTTTGCTCTTCACACACCCTTCTTCTCTGCAACTGGATTCCAGTTCAGCCCTGAACATTCTTTTAAAATTAATTTTTAAAGATCTATTTTTAACCATGTGTAGGCCATCTGAGTGCACATGACTACAAACAAAGTTTTAGTGATATATTTTTTATGATTCATTAGAGTTTACCTGAGGATTCAGAAAGCAAAGTCAGCCGCAAGTTATAGAAGCCAGGCACACACCTTTAATCCCATCAGCCAGAAGCTAGGAGGTGGTGGTACAAGCCTTTAATCCTAGGCCTCAGGATTGAGATGTAGATGGATCTCTTTGAGTTCAAGGCCACTCAGATCTACATAATAGTGAATCTGTCTAAAAGACAATTATAGCTCAGACCTCTAATCCCAACATTAGGGAAGTATATAAAAATGGGCAAGGTCTCAGGGAAAGATTCATTCTCCAGCCACACTGAGGAAAGGTTATAGTCTGAGACTTGGTGAGAGCTCATGGAGACAGAACCAGCCCACTTAGCCTGAGGTAGAGGTAAGAAGCTAGTAGATAGCTGCTTTGCTTTTCTGATATTCAGCTTGAAGTTTGAACCCCAATATCATTCTCTGGGTCATTTATTTATACAAAGTATATATAAAGTATTACAAAGTGTTATACAAAGTATTGAGTCGGACACTCTGGAGTGGGTGTTAGTGCTGACAACCAAGCTCTGGCCCTCTGCAAGAGCAGCAAGTTCTCTTAACTGCTGAGCCATCTCTCCAACACTATGAACATTCATTTTAGTGTGGAGCATTTTGATTGTGGCCATAGGGTCATTGAATTAACCCAGAGAGTCTTCCTCCTTTCTCCTCCTTCTCCTCCTCCCTTTTCTTCTCTTCCTTCTTACAGTTTCCTCATTTCCATTCTCATTCCTTTACTGAAGACCAGAATATGCATTTCTCACATAAAGCAACTCTTACTTTATTTTTTACAATAGTGGGAATACAAACTAGAGGATCCCCAAATGCCAAACAAGACTGCTGTTAAGTTACCTGTCTACCCATCTCAAATAAATAACCTAATAATGCATTGCCAGGGTCCAGACAAACAAGAGGAAGACAACTTGCTGACCAATTCAGTGACCAGCAAGAAATAATAAAAGGCTGAAGCAGAAATCAATGAGAGCTGCTAACACAACACATAGAAGCAATTAAAGTTACTTCTTTGCATGGATCAACAATATTGGTGAAGCCCTAGCTGAACTAACCAAGGAAACAGGAAGTGGACCCAAACTAAAATTAAAGATGAAAGGCGAGTCATTTACAATGATTTTATGGCTGCAGTGTGACTGCTGGGAGTCAACACCTGCCCTTTTAGCTCATCTCATGCCACAACAGATGCCACTTGTTCTGTGGATACCTTGGAAATGGTGTCTTTTCCAATGTCTGTCAGTTCTTGGCCGGTCACTTAGGATGCCTGATGTTGGTGTTTATAACCTGCCTCCTAGAGAGTACATTTTTGGAAGACATAGATCATGTGGTATAACTACTACTGTATTGTTTTAAGTGTCTGGCACAATGCCCTGTGAATAGTGTGTGATAAATGGTCGGTTAGTTGAGTAGCTGAATGAATAAATGAATATAGTCATAAAAATACAAAGGAAGAAAAGGAAAGGTGCACACCTTTTAGTATGCTTAGTAAAGAAAATCCATTCATTACCCAGGGCTCTTTTGGTTTTAGGGTCAATGGAAAGAAAATTAAAAGTAAATGTATTCAAGAGAAAATGTGGTTTGGGGTTTGGCAGTCTGTGATCTGATTTGACAGCTGACTTGATAAATCTATTATTGGTTTCAGTGCAGAGAAGGGGCTGATGAGATAGCTCGGTTGATAAAGTGCTTGCTGTACAAGCATGAGGACCAGAGTTCAATGTCCAGGAGAAAGCTGGGCATCATAGTACACGCTTAAAGTCCCGGAGCTGGGGAGGCAGATGCAGGTAGATCCCTGGGCCTCACTGGCCAGCCATCCTAGCTACTGGGTGAGCTCCTGGTCCCAGTGAAAAATTGTTTCTTCATAGAGCAAGGCTGGGTAGATGACTCAGCAGGTAATAACACTGGCCCTCTTCCAGAAGATCCTGGTTTAATTCCCAGCACCAGTAAGGTGGCTCACAACTCTCTGTAATTCTAATCCCAGGGGATCTTCTCCCCTCATCTGACCACCATGAACTTCATATGCACCTAGTATACAGACAAAACACCCATAAACACAAAATAAAAATAAAGGAAAACCAAACAAACAAGATGGACAGCTCCTGAAAAATGACATGAGGTTGACCTCTGGCTTCCACATACTCATTCACATCTGCACGTATAGTATTCCCCAAAATGCACACTTACCCTGACACACATACATACACACTTAGCCACACATATATGCACACCCACAAAAATAGATGTGGGGTGGTAATAAAAGAACATTGCAGATTCAGACATTGAAGAGCCAGATGACTAAGAATCACACACTTCACACTGTGTTTCCTGCTAGGTTCTCAAATGTAATATTTTCTAAATGCACCTCAGGTACACAGAATTGGCCTAACTATGGTCCTTGACATGTACCGCCTCTTATCTTTTGACTACATCCAGACCTACTTTATGTATTAGGGTATTAACAATATATTCAACAGCCACAGACCCACCATGGTTCTGTACCACTGACTAATGGCAGTGACAGCCTCTATGGGGGCCATCCTGTCTCATAGTGGCCTCCCTGGATGCCCCATTGTCCATTTCTATTCATCAAGAGTGGGTCTGTGAGTCCCTAGGTCTGGTGTGCATGATGCATTTTTACAGCAGCTCCTTAATCCACACTCTTGCTCCTTTCTTCAGACACACTACGGCCTTAGAATACACAGTGTTCCTTCCCTCCCTTGCTTTCTCAAAACAACTATCTTCAACGTTGAGTTTCTACCACATCCTGACTTCTCCACTCCTCTAGGGTGGTAGAGAAAGGGGACATGAGGAGGAGGTAAGTATGAGAGGCTCCTGGGACAATGGAGAGTGATGCAGGGAGTGAAGATTGCCAGTGAGTTCTGGATGCTGTCAGTGGGTGTGCTGTTTGTAGAACCCATGTTCACCTGAGATACTGAACTGATAATTTATAATGGCTCCAAGAGAAGAGTGAACCGAATGGATCTGGAGACTGATGACAACTGTGCCAAGGCCTACTCTCAGAGCTGTGCACACCTCCCCTTCCTGTTACCCTGGTGGCTTGGATTGCTCAGCATTATAGCTCAACAGTTCTTTAGTGAAGCCTGGATCAGCCCTGAAGTGGAAAACAGGGTAAAAATGCAGGGAAATCCCAGAAATGGATGTTGCCTATCAGCTGAGAGAAGAGCAACTGCAGAGAGGAGGCAAGAAGTCAGGAGGAGGTCACCCAGGGCTCTGCAGGGTGCCTGGTAAAGACCACCTACCACTTTGATCCCCAAGGGAATCCAGAAAGAGAGAGTTGGAGTCTGAATGGTTTATGAGGAGGTAGGATTGCCTGTGAACTGGACGGCACAGAGCGATCCTGACCATCTGGGTCCTGTCCAAGGTATGTTATTTATACCATTAAGGGCAGGCTAAGTGGAAGGGAACCTACTACTCTTGCTTGGACCCCATTGCTCTGCATTTTGCATATGTGGCATCATTTCACAGACCAAGGTACTGATTTCTATCAGGACAGAATCTGTTCCAATCTGAAAGGGGTGGCATTGAATCTTAGTAACTGGGTAGAGTTCATCCCAGAAATAGTCACGTTGACAACCAAGAATAGCCATCACAGTGAACATGCTCTCTTGTGTGACATTCCTGTCTGGAGAGAACTTTTCATACCAGGGTATTGTCCCAGTGTCTTAGGGTATTTCTTCTGGGTGTTATTGGAAGCTGGACTCCTCACAAGACCTGGTCTTCTGCTGAGTGCTTCCAGAATGGAGGTAGGCAAAGTCAACCAGCTAGGGAACATGGCTGTGGAGTCTCAGCTGTGGTTTCACAGGGTCATGGTACATTTTTGTTCTCTTTAGATTGGGGGGATGACAGAGTGAGGGAGTGAAAAAGCTCAGGCAGAATGGATATGGAGTAAGCAGATTGGACATTGCTGGGTACTTTTCTAGTGTGAGAGTTTGTTCTGAGGGGCAAGATTGACCCTTCCTCAAGAATGATGTGACTAAAGTCTAGGTCTCTCCTTTATCCCCCTCTTTCCTCCCTTCCTTCTTCTTTTCTTGTGTACGTGTGTGTATCACATGTTTGTGTACACACTAGAGGTCATCCATGGGTGTCATCCTTTGGAGCTGTCTATCTTATTTTGGAAACAGGGTCTCTCTGGAACCTTGGACACATGGATTAGGCTACATTGATTGGTCCACAAACTCCAGAGATCATCTTGTCTCCCTCTCCAGCACTGGGTTTATAGACAGGCAGGCATCATTACATCTGGCTCATGGGTATGGGTGCTAAACCCAGGTCCTCATGTTTGTTCAACTGATACCTTACACACTGAGCCATCTCCCATGCCCCCAATCTTCCTTCAAACCAGACATCTGACCATATGTAAGATCAAGGTCAACTTTAGGTCTAGCATTCCAAGCATCTTCATAGTAATAGCTTGCTGTATCCCAGTCTCACATCTCCCAACATCTCTGAATGATTTCAAGAGTGGATATGTGCACAGACACATGAGGCAGAGTGTGAGTGTGTGCTTTGCCTAAGAAACAGATGGGATCACAGGATCCCTGGAAAATATGGGCTGCACCTTCTTTGAGAGAAAATGGTGGGTGGTGTGGATCCAGGGAAGGTTGTAGACACTATCTCTGGTCCAGAAATGGTCAGTGACTTTGATTCACTGAGCAAATCAGTCATCCTGGCCAAGAGCCAGGCCAGGTCCTCAGGCTGCAGTGAACCTGAAGATGCCAGCAGGGCATGGCACGGAGGCAGCCTTGGACCCATGCCCATCCTGGTTAGTGAGAACCAGCTGGGAGCACCTGAGGCCCCCCTTGGCAGGCTTGTGGATGCCTTTTTAAGAAAAGGCAGGCTGCCAAACACAATGAAATATGCAATTGTCCATCTGTTGCTCAAATTAAAAATTTTTTCCTCTCCAGTGCCAAGAACTTCCCTAACTACTGTCCAGCGGTCTATCCTTACAATTCAGGGGGGAGGGGATTAAGTAGGTTATTATATGAGGGAGCAGCAGTATTTGGGGGCAAGAACTTCCCTTGTCATGAAAGAGAAAGAGGTAGGACTCAAGGTAAGTGCCAAGAAAAATATAATCTTAAAATTTTTTTTTGAACCTAAAAATCACTGTGTTTTGATGGAAATGGACTGGAGTTTTACAAGGTCATTTTCTTCCTTCGTTGTAGGTAAGTTCATCCGCTCTCTGTGGGCTCTCCAAGGCCTAGCCTAGTCTGTGTGATTCCATATTACTAACAAGAGTGTGCAGAACACACTCATGCATAACATTTTCTGTTTGGATATAAGGATTTATCTTTCCCATTTCTAAAATAAGATTAATTCCTCATGTCATACTCTTAACACTTTGAGATTCCAATCTTTCTTTGTCTCTTTCTTTTCTGTCATGGCTCTCTCTGGTGTGTGTGTGTGTGTGTGTGTGTGTGTGTGTGTGTGTGTGTGTGTGTAGGTGCATATGCACAGGTGCACTCATGCAGTTCATGTATGTGTATGCCTGGGAAAGCCAGAGGACCCATCCACTTTGAGTTTTGAGGCAAGGTCTCTCACTGTTTTACAACTTGCTAAATAGAATAGGCTGGCTGGCCAAGGAGCCCCAGGGATCCACCCTTCTCTGCCTGCTCATTGCTAGGATTATAGATGCATGCCACAACATTTGGGGATCCAACACAGGTCCTCAAGCTTGCAAGATAAGCGCATTAATGGCTGAGCCACCTACCCAGCCCTTCCCACCTCCTTGCCAGCTAGTTTCCACCTTGCACAAATTGGATATTCACAAATGGAGAATAATTCTGAACAAGGCAGGTAGAAGTTGGACCTGTCAAACAGAAGGTCAAGTCTCTGGTTGTTAATGACTACTGGAAAATTCCTGACAGATAAGAACAAAGGGGATGAACCAGTTTAATAACAGGAGTCCCTGCTTCTCAACACAATGAGTATAGCATCAAGAAAGCAGAGTGTGTGCCTATAGTGACTTCAAGGATGGATAAAAATCAGTCTGGGGCTGTGGCAAGGAATTCATTCTCCCTATGGGTCTCTACTAAATCTGTGGCAGGGGCAAGCTGGGATGCATCACAATATACTCATGGAAAGAGCTTAAGATGAACCCCTAGGCAGGGCATTGGGACCTTGGAAAGGAAGCTTGGATAACATGAGTTGTAAGAGTACAGAGGGTGATTAAATAAAAAATTAACACCAGTTATCACTTATCCATTTGCACCTGCACCAGGAAGCCTCAATTTATAAAAACCATTATAGTTTTATTCCTAGTTTGTCATGGTTACTATCTTTCTCTTCTCTTTGATACTACTGGCAATTCACATTTTTCTTCCATTAGAATACTCCTACTTGGGTGGGACACCATCAGCAATGGCTACTGTTCAATTCCATCTAGCAAAAAAGACTTTTCTCTCTAGCATACACTGGCTCTTAGCACCTTTGTAGTCAGTTGCTTGCCTTCACATGCGTGGGTTTGTTCGGAGACTATTCTCTTTCAATTGTTAGTATGACCATTTACATTGCTCTAGATTTGCAGTTTATTTTGTAGTCAGATAATGTAATGTTATACAGCTCTGGAATTACAAATAAATGAACTTTATTTGTTCTTTTTAAAAAAACTCATATTTGCTTTGGCTATTTTGTTTGATGTGGGGTGTATGTGTGTGTGTGTGTGTGTGTGTGTGTGTGTGTGTGTGTGTGTGCATGCATTTGTACATCTAAATTTTAGGATTGCTTTTGCTAGTTATGTGAGGAATGCCCTTGGTGTTTTGGTGGGGAGTGTGTCAAATCTGTAAAATTCTTTGGGTAGTATGGGCATTTCAACCATATTATATCAATCTATGGGCATAGGATATCTACATTTTTTTCTCTCCTCAATTTCTTTGATCAATGTTTTGTACTTTTCATTTTATATATCTTTTTCCTCTGGTTACATTTATTTGGGGGTATCCTCCTTCTCAGTAGCTGTTGTAAATAAAATCACTTTCTTAATTTCTAGTCAAGATCATTTGCCCTTGGCATATAGAGTTACTATTATTTTTTGTATGTTGAAATTGTATACTGCAACATGTTTGTATTCATTTATCACTTCTAATAGATGCCTGGTGAAATTCTTGGATTTACTTTTTGTATAACAGATCAATACTATCTGATATTTATGACACAATGACCATTGACTTCCCAGTTTCCGGTTTAGGTGTCCATTATTTCTTTCTCTTGACTGATAAATCTGCTGGCACTTCCCACAGTGTGTCACACAAAAGGGAAGAGGAGGGCCATCCTTTTCTTCCTCACAACTTTAGAGAGAAAACACAAAGCCTTTTCCTACTCAGGGCAATATTAACCTCAGTTTATTTTACAGCCTTTATTATACTGTGCTATGTTCTTTCGATACCAAATTTGCCTAGCATTTTTGTTAGCACACACTACACAAAATAAGGGGTACCATTGTAGCATTTCACATGTGCGTATAATATACTTTGATCCTATTTCTCTCCCACCTTTACTCCTTTTCACCTCACCCCTCCCCCAGGCCTGCTCTGCTCCTCATTCCTAATAATCCCCCTTGCATGTTCTGATTGTCTTTATTTATTTGTTCTCTGGCTTCCATTCATGAGAGAAAACAGGCCATAGCTATCTTCCTGAGTCTGGCTTATTTCACTTACAATGAGCATATTCATGTCCCTTCATTTTCCTGGAAATAGCATGATTTCACTCTTCTTTGCTGCTAAACGGCACTCTGCTCTGTTTATGGGCTTCGTCTTATTTATCTATTTGTCTGTTGACACACACCTAGGCTGATCCCATACTTTGGCTATTGTGAGCAGTGCTGAGGTACATGTAGATATACAGGCATCTCTAAGACATGCTAATGTCAATCTCTTTGTGTACATTATCAGGAAAAGATGTTGAATTTTATCAAACTTCTCTTCTACACCTTTTGAGATGGTCATGTGCCTATGTCCTTTATAATGCTGATATTATGTATCATGTTTAATGATAGACATTTGTGGAACTATCCTTGCATCCCTAGGTGACTCCCACTGATCATGGGATCATCCCACATATTCATATTATTCATATGCGGTTTTGTTTGTTTGCTACCATTTTACTTGCTCCTCAAGGATATTGGCCTATAGTTCTCTCTCTGTCTTTCATACTCACATGTGTACTTTGGTCTTATTTTCCCTTGTAAATAGAATCACAAATATATTAATGTACATATATATTCATTGACAGTTTTATACATGTATACAATGTATTATATCCATATCTACTCTTATTTCTCACCTCCAAATCTACCCCTGCAGATTCGTCAACACATACCTCCCCACTTTGTCATTTAGAAAACACACACACACACACACACACACACACACACCTACCTACCTAACTACATCTAGTTAGTGATACCTGAATGTGTGTGAGTGTAAGGCCATTCCCTGGAGCATGGTCAACCTACCAATGGCAACAGCCACAACTGCCAATAGTTCCTCAGCTAGGAACAGGGCCCCTCCCCATCCATGCTGGGATGCTGACTGGCTTGGCCTTGTGCAGATCTTGTGCAGGTAACCACAGCTACTGCAAGTTCATGATGCCATGACCATTCATGTCTAGAAGTCAGCATTTCACACTTCTCCACATCTGATAGTTCTTATATTCTTTCTGCCCCCCTTTCTGCAATGTTCCCTGAGCCTTCTTGGGGGAAGGTTCATGTTGGTGTTCCATTTAGTGATGAGCACTCAGCCACAGTTCTCAGTACTTTGACCAGTTATGGTTGCTCTTTCTGTGTTTGTTACGACCTTTCTAATTTTGTATTTTGGCACTGACCTCGTAGAACAATCTTCTGAACCTGTGGGGTGTGATGATGCCTTGGGGCCCGAGCGACCCTTTCACAGGTGTATCCTAAGACCATAAGAAAACAGACATTTACAATATGATTCATAACAGTAGCGAAATTACAGTTATGAAGTAGCAGTGGAAGTAATCTTATGGCTGGAGGTCACCACAGAGTGAGGAACTGTATTAAAGGGTGATTGCAGCATTAGGAAGGCTGAGAAGCACAGTCATAGAATATGTTTGCATGAAATCCTGCACTTCAGCTTTTGAACTATTTTAGGACCTTCTTAGCATTTCTTTGAGAGCTTTTGTGGAGCTCAGCAGTGAAGCTAGCTGATCCCAAGACTTCGTTTCAGGAAACACTTCATTGCTTGCTATTGGTCTGCTCAGGTTTCCTGTTTCTTCAAAATTTAGACTTGGTAATGTGTCTGCTCAAACTGGGTCCGTTTCTTTTATGATATAAAGTTTGCTAGGGTACAGACGTTCATAAAAATTCCACACCAGTCCTGTTTTTCTGTGGTTTCAGTTGAAATGTCTCCCTTTTCATCTGATTTTATGCACTTGACTGTTTTCTTCCATTTTCTCAGTCTAAGGGAGGATTTGTCAATTTTGTTGATCTTTTTGAAAGAGCAAGCTTTTCATTTTGCTCATCTTTTGCTGATTTTTTCATCTTTACTTCATTTATTTCCGAGAAAGCTTTCAGTCCACCCCCCTCAGTATAATGGTAGCTTTTTGTCTTATTTTTCAGGCTTTATTATAATTTATTTGTACTTATTTCCTTCTATCAATGTTGGGCTCCCTCCCCTCCCCACTTCTTGTTTTCTTTGTGATGTAGTGATAGGCTCTCTGTTTGGCTTTTTGGGTACAGGTGTCAATTGTGATAAACTTTATCTAGCTGATGCTTTTGCTGTGCCCCATAGGTTTCAGTATGTTATGACTCTAATTGAATTGGCTCTAGGAAACTGTTAGGTTTTCATTCTTGATTTCTTCCTTTGATACAGGGTTGTTCGAGAGTCAGTCATATAATTGCCTTGTTTGGCTATTTTTTTTTTTTTTTACTTCAGATTTCTGGTTTGTTTCCCTGTGGTTTAAAAAGATACTTGGTACAATTTTGTGTTTTCAGAATCCACTGAGACTTGTTTTGTGGTCTACCCACAATGTATCATGGACAGTATTCCATGGACTGACCAGGAGAAAGTGCAGTCTGCAGTTACTTGGTAGACTGTTCTGAAAGTATGTTTGGTTCCTGTGGCCCACAGTGCAACCTAAAACCTTGTTTCTTGGCTAATTTCTGTCTGAATAATCAGTCCACTGCTGAAAGTTGGGTGTTTGGGTCTCTGATTACTACTGTATTGGAATATATCTCTGTTTTTTAAGAAAATAAATTTTGTGTGTATGAGAGCTTTATCTACACACACACACACACACACACACACACACACACACACACACACACACAGGCGTGTGCGCATGCGTGCGTGCTTTACATGCAGACTCGGTCCTGAAGAAGACAGAAAAGGATGTATGTTGGATACTCTGGAATTAGATGTACAGATGGTTGTAACCAGCCATGTAGGTGCTGGGCTCCAACTCAGGTCCTTTGTAAGAGCATCCTGTGTTTTTAACTAAGGAGCCGAGTCTCCAGCTCCTGGGATGTAGCTCTTGCTTTAGGTTATCTGATATAGATTTTTACATGTTTTATTCTTTAATATTGAGTACATCTATATGTTCAATCTCTGTTTCCTCTTGCTTCATTTATCATTTAGCAATGGCCTTCCTTGTTTCTTTGTACTACTTTTAATTTGAAGACTATTTAATCTGATGTGAGTTTAGCTTCTCTTGCTTTCTTATGGATTCCACATGCATGGAATATCTCATTCCACCCTGTCATGTTGTGTCTATGCATGACCAAATAAATTATATCTGTTGTATATTTGTTTTACATTTCATCGATCTCCACTCTCGTTACTATTTTCTTTCTTCCCCTGCCTTGGAATTACTTTGCTGTTTTTTCCTTCTTGAAAAGGGTGCTCAGTGCTTAATTTTTAGCCTTTCATCTTTCTTTTGATATGTAAATTTCAGAGGACAACTTGTCCTCTGATTACTGCCATAGTGACACAGCATGTACTTTAGTTTTATCATCAATTGAAAATAGTATTCAGCCTGTAGTTATTTAGATGGTTCTTTTTTCGAGTGTATTTTTATTTCCAAGTGGTCACGTGTTTTCAGCTCTATTTATTATTGTTTTGTAACTTAAGCATACTATGGTCAGAAAACTTACTTGGGATGGCTTTAATCCTTTGGAATCTATTGAGAATTGCTTGATGGCTCGCCATCTGGTCTATTTTAGCAAATGCTTCATGTGCACTTGAAAAGGATGTTTATTCTGACACAATTGAGAACAAATTAGGTCAAGTTTTTTAGTCATGTTCAAATCTTCTGTCATTACTGGGTTTTGCTCATTTAGAGAGTTATGTAAGAGAAGTGTGATCCAGTGTTTGTCTCTTTCTCTTTTTGTTTCTGTTGATTATTGTCTTAGGAATTTCAATGTTTTGTTATTAGGTATGTATACATTTGTGCCTGCTTGCTGTTTCCTTCAGACGAATAGGCTCTTTAAAAACTGGTATAGCCTTCCTTTGCTCTGGTAATAATTTCTGTTTTGAAACCCACATTTTCCTATATTGCCATATACATACAAGTTTTCTTTTAATTAGAGTTTTCATAGTCTTATTTTTTGTTTTCTAATATATAGGATATATTTCTTTATTGTTTTTAATATTTTTAAATTTTTGAGTGTATGGGTGTTTTGCTTGTTTGTATGTCTGTACACCACATCATGCAGTGACCACAGAGGCCAAAAGAGGGCACTGGGTTCCCTGGAACTGGCGTTATAGCTGGTTTGTGAATCGACAAGTGATGGGAATCCAACCAGGGTCCTCTGGAAGAGCAGTCAGTGCTCTTAACCACAGAACCATCTCCCTGGCCCCTAAAGTACACTTCTTAAAGTAGCCCCAAGTTGGTTCTTTTGAGGTTCATTCTCTTTGAGTGTTTTCCCTTCGAAGCAGACTTTGTTGGTCTCACATTACAGGACTGCTCAGGAGTTAGGGTTGACTCTACTTCCTCACAGAGGCCCATTTGTCCTGTTAAATCTCCTTCTTCGGGTTATACTAGGAACCTCTTTACTCTAAAACTGATATTTCTTTGATCAGTTCTCCACTGTTGCCCTTCTAGTTTCCCAGGAGCCTGCCTGTACTGTATAAATTCCAGCCACTTTCCTTACAACTGTACTCACAGTCCACCTACCCTTACCCTGTCTTGTAGGATTTTCTCTCATTAGCTGTGTCTGAACCCAAATCATTTCTCACATCTTAGCTTTGACTCCTTTTTCATTGACTCTCCAGATTTTCTCTGGGTGACTTTCCATGCATCCCATCCTCCCATCATTGCCTTTTCGAATGAGCAAGGTCTAGACAGGTGTTTCCAGATATCTCCAGGGTTACCTTCTCTCACCATACATCCTCTAGACACCCAGACACCTGTGTGACACAGCTTGCAATGCACCCTCCCTCTATGTCTTGCCAAGCCTGACCCTTCTCCTGGTCTCAGTAAAGGACTTAACTAAGTTACTTTAGTCAGATACTCGAAAGTCAAGTAGGCCCAGGCCTCTTCCTGGACTGTACAGTTTCTTGGTCAAGCTGCTAATTCACTCCATAATTGTTTCTATTTTGCCCCTTCTAATTTGGCTTCTCTGAGGTTCTTGTTGGCTTGCTGTTCAGTCCCTTTCTCTCTTTCCCCAAAGGTGAGGCTGAAACTTTTTGTTCTCTCATAGAATCTTTCTTGCTGTGGCCTTTGCCCCTTACTCTGGCCAGCATGGAACTCACTCTGTGTGGTGGTGATGCCCTCAGTGTAACACCTGGTGATGCCCTCAGTGTTACACCTGGTGATGCCCTCAGGGTTGCACCTGGTGATGCCCTCAGTGTTACACCTGGTAATGCCCTCAGGGTTGCACCTGGTGATGCCCTCAGTGTGGCACCTGGAGAACTCACTTCACTCACTTCTCCATCTCCTAGCTCCCACTCCTTCCTTCAAGTCCCCACTCACACTTTATTTCTTCTATAATGTCTTTTTCATACTGTAAAACAATTTCCATGTCTTTGCCCCTATATTCAAATATAGTATATATTTCCTTGTTATGACACAAAGAAATTACATTTTAATTTTAAGAAATTTTAGTATACTGTCTGTTTTTCACAGTAGGTCCTAAGTCCTGGTTTCTATTTTCTCAGGGTTATGCTTCCAGTACACATGGCAGGTACTTAACACTGAAGTGACTATTGAAAGAGCAGAAAATATTTTAAATGCTATATTATTACTCTCACTTTTTATTGTCAAAACTGGCTCAGACGTATTTTGGGTGATGTAAAGCACTGAATGAGTTAGTTTGCTTTCATTGTTTTGACAAATACTTTATTGTACATCTGCTATGTATGACACATTTTCTGATTGAAAAACAGCATGTCTAGGTGGTTGCTGGTTGTGTGTGTGTGTGTGTGTGTGTGTGTGTGTGTGTGTGTGTGTGTGTGTGTATCTTTGTATATATGTGCTTGTGGGGGTCAGAAGCTGGTCCTCACCTTCTTGTTTGAGAGCAGGCCTCTCTTTTATTATTTGTTGCTTCTTATAGCAGGCTATGTGGCCCACAACTTCAGTGGTTTCTCCTCTCTCCACCTCTGATCCTACCATGTGAGCGTTGAGATTATAGACACACACTATCATGCCTGCCATTTTTATGGTGTGACAGTGAGTTTAACGTTGCTGTGACAAAACACTGTGACCAATAGAAGCTGATGGGAGTTGCTTTGGCTTCTGCTTCCAGAGGGGTAGGGAAACATCAAGGCTGGAAGACATAACTGCAGGCAGCAGGCATGGCTGCAGGAACAGGAAGGGGAGACAACACATCTTCAAATTCAATCAAGAAGTAGAGAGTCAACTTGAAGTGGGGCAAGGTGTTAAACTCTCAAAGCCTTTCTCCAGTGACTTTCTCCATCAAGGCTATACCTTCTAAATGTCAATGTCCACAAAGCAGTGTTGTCAACTAGAGACCAAGTGTTCAAATGCCTGAGCCTCTAAGAGATGACCTCATTCAAACCACCACAGGTGGGTTCTGGGAATTTGGATTAGGTCCTCACACTTCTATGATAAGGACTTTATCCAGGAAACCATCTCCCCAGTCGCTCAGTGGCTTCCAGGTTGTGATTTACACCTGCGTTGTTACCGATTGTGTTTTGTAGACAAAGACAATAAAACAAAGAATCATTAAATTCTTTACCTCAACTCCAATCGGTAAGGGACGGATTTTAAACAGCAGACCACAAACTTGTTCACTTTAATCTTGTGCTTCCCCATTAATAGATTCTATTTTGGAGTCACTGTCCTTAAGTCTCCTTAAATCAATTAATTGAAATAATAGTGGATGACAGCCCAGCGGGGCGGGTGTCTTTCAGCTTGGTTTATTGTCGATAATGGAGTTTCTCTGTGACAGTAATCATGGCCACTATCTAACGAGCGCCTGTCCCTGGGAGAGACATTGATATCTGTATTTGTTACCTCATTCAAGGCCTTTCAGGAGTAGTTTTTCCCATGTTGACAATGACAGTGACAACTGGAGTTCCTCCAGGTTGTTTGAATTGTAGTTAGAGAGTCCTTGCAGGTGTGCTTTGCCCCAAAGCCAGGGGCTTCCTAGGGGAACACAACTTCTGTTCCCCCACCGCACCCTCCTGGGCACATGCTTTCCCTGGCCTCCATACAACACAGATCAGGACACTTCCCAGTGTTTAATGGAGGCTCAGGCAAACTTGTCAACCATAGAACCAAGGGCAGTAACTATGTTGAGTTTTGATGGTCTTTTAGCAAGAAGACTCAAATGCCACAGTTTGCTGTGGCTCAAAATCTTCCCAGTGTCATACGTGTGGGTTTTGGGGGCAGAGGGCTTTCAGTGAGCTCAGAACTGTCATTAATGAAGTGACAGGACCCCAAGATTTACCTGGATGAATGGTGGAAGGATGTTATTCTTCAATCGTTCATGTAATTTCTTGCCAGCAGAAAGGACTTTGAAACAAACGGGTACTGGCTCTTTCTCCCTACAGCAGCTTGGCTGTGGATGAATCAGGGTATATTCTGTATCTATCTCCTGGGGAGAGCTAGGACACATTTTCAAAGTCCCCACCCCTGTGCACTCCAGCAGAGATCACATCTGTGGTTATTGAGTGGTCAGTAGAGTTGCTGGCTATCTTCTTTGTCTCATATCTCATGAGACTTGGGGTTGGCTGAAGAGTAGGAGCCATGTGGTGAGGTGCTTAATTTTTCTAGTGGATGGAATCACTCACCTGTGGCAGGAGGAATCAGGATGACATTTGCTTAAAATGTAAAGAGACGCTGCCCACTAGGAGGGATACTCATGCCTGTCTGCTGGTCTTCTGGGAGGTATTATGATGCAGGCGACACACTCCCACTTCTGAATGTCCATAGAGGCCTTTGACCTCTTTGCTAAGCCTGCTTATGAGGAAAAAGGACTTGTTCCCATTTTGGGAAAGTATCTTTTCCAGGGTGGATTATTATTTGTTGGGTCGCACTGAGGGCACTAATCCTTTAATGTAAAGAATGATTAGGGTGAGTGATGAGGATAAAATGAGATTAAGAATAAGGCTCCTGACTTAGTTATTAACAGTAAAACTATGAACAGAATCAATAAGACCACACATATAATAATGAAGCCAAGAATATTGATGACCCCCACTAAGCCAGAGTTTCACACCAATAGGAACTGCTACCTATTTAAGGTGGACAGACATGCCCTCTTGGCCAAGTGTGGTAGAGTAAACCTGTCATCTCGGCACTTGTGAAGCTGAGCCCCCAAAGACAGCAAGTTAGAGGCCAGCCTAGGTTGTACTGGGGTCTCTGTCTCAAATAAACAAACAAGAAGGTATCCTATTTGTGAGAATCATAAATAGGGTTGGGGTGTACGTATCTCAGGATGGTAGAGTACTTGCCTTGCATGCACAAAACCCTAAGACCAGTCCTCAACACCACACACGCCAGACATCATACTACATACCTGTAATTCAAGCACTCGGGAGGTAGAGGCAGGAGGATTGTAATTCAAGGTCATCCTCAGCTCTATATCAAGTTAAGGGATAGCTTGGAACTTATGAGATCTTCCACTAAATAAATAATAAGTGACTAGATATCACTGATGGTTTTGGAATAGTATGGAGTAAGAGAGGGCCTAATGTTTAACTTCAAGGGTGTCACTGCAATACTCAGGTTTCAAAACAGAACAAGTTGTCTTTAATGTCTACCTGGTGACTATTCTTTTCTGAGGAACTGGTGGTGCTGAGAAAGATCAGGTATGACAGAAATGCTTCAGAGGGAGTCAGACCTTTATTGTGTTAGTGGAGAGAGCACACCTAGAACCTAGTTTGCCCTGATGGTGTCAACAGGCCTGCCACCTTCCATCCCCAGGCCTTATAACCTGAAAAAAAAAACCATCTCCAACAGAGTGTCTTTGCGAGTACAGTATAAGCAAGCCTGTGAGTAAGGAATGGGACCCAGAGCCTGTTACCCAGTATCTCATCAGAATGACCACAGCATCAGGAAAGATGACCACAATCACTCAAGGAATGTCTTTGCAAAAAGTGACAAAGTCCTAGCTGGGGAAGGGCCTTGGCCAAGGGCTGTGTAGGCATTGCTACAGACCTGGTCTTTGTCTTCTAATTGTCTGCATGAGTTTAGGCTAAATCTCATTTTCCTCATTGGTAAATTAGAGAGGTTTGTCCTGGATAATCACTTTTATTGCTTTAATATAATACAGTTCAACGATTTTAAAAAAATTCACACTTTCATAATAATAGCCACACTTGGCATGTTTAGTGAAAATGAATAAAAAGGCCCTTAAAAGGAGGTGCTGCTAGGATAGTTTGCAGTAATTGAGGCTATTATAGGTAGAAATGAGTTGTACAGAGAAAGGATTTCTGTTATTTCTTCACTTAATAAATGAGAAACACCCTTTTCCGGATTTTTTTTTGCTGGGCTTCAATAATTGGATTTTAGCTATTGCCATTGTCATGTGACAACTAGTCCTGTCTTCCACTCAAGGGGTCCGTTGTTCCCCACTTCCTGGATTCAGAAGTGTGCTATCACCAGTGAGGGAGGTAGTGTGCCACAGTCCTCCACAATGCCCTCTCTTGATTGTACAATCAAACCACCCATCCTACCATATGAAGAAATGCTGAAGAGGTGAGTGGCATGCTTGGAAGAATTTGTGTCTAGACTCAATGTGATGTGGGATGTTTGGAAGTTCACAAGAGAAGATCAAGTTTTGAAGGAACTAGAGCAGTGTGTGACTCTGCCAACGTTTGTACCTGGGCCACAATAGTGCCTAAGATGACCCAAGGGCTGGCCGTGGCATTGCAAAAGGAGATAATGTTGGAGCCTAGAAGCAGGGTGCTTACAGATATAACAGGACTAGATAAGGCCACTCAAAAGAGTCCCATTTACCAGGATGGTACTTCACAGATGTTTTCTCTTCTATAGGACATGATCTTTGACCATTTGAAAATAGGAATTGTAAGGTGAACTACTTCTGGAAAATGTTGAGTAAAATACATCGAAAGGCATTTATTTATTACTAAAAAACTCTGATGACTTTAACATTGATTGTAAGAAGGAAGGAGCTTATATTCCCCTCCATTCCAGTTATTCAGTTATTAGCCTTCTAAGACACTGTCATTCTATGGTCATGTGACAGGTGGTACTTGGTATCATTTTAGCCTCATCCAGGTCAGCCAAAACTGTGTGACAGCATCATGTCCTCATTTGCTTTCAGAGGAGTTACTCTCAGCAATAAAAAAAAAAAATTAAGAGTTAAGACTTTGATTGTAAGAATATTGTTCTTCAGAGAGACATTGTTCTAGAAACTTCCAATGATCAGCTACTTGCCTGAAGCCTTAAAGGGACACATCATGGATTGGCCACATGGATTGACCATGTGGACACTCCATAGATATTGAATATCTCTTATTGTTGATGGCAGGTGTCACTCAGAGCGACTTCCCTGTCACTGCAGTGGGGATTTGTATGGCTTGTTAAGGAAGCAGTGGGGTGTGGAGGTTCGTGCTTGTTATTGACAGATTCAGAGGCTGAGGCAGGAGGAATACTCTTAGCTGGAGGCCAGCCTACTCAACCGAGTGAGATGCTGTTACAGAAACCAAAAGAACAAATGAGAGAATCCAGAAAGTAAGAAAAGGGGAAGGGTTCCTGTGCCAAACTCTCTCTCTCTCTCTCTCTCTCTCTCTCTCTCTCTCTCTCTCTCTCTCTCTCTCTTTCTCCTTTCTCTTGAAACAAACATATAGAGTTACCCCACATACCAGGTGCTGGGGAGAGCAGGCAGGAAGTTAGCAGAAACAGATGACGTAACTGTGAGCCCAGACATTTTTCAACTCTGTTTCCCTCTGCTCCAATTTCTCTTTTGCCGTCGCATTAATTAGAAATTTAGGTAAATGACACCACCACCCCAATTTTTTATATCTGCCAGGAGAACAATTAGGCATTAGAAGTAACAAATGGTCTAACTCATGTTGCCTGTTGAAAATTTTCAAGCTACATTATTCCTGACAAGAAAAAAAAAACAAATAATAGTTGTTTCGGCCAATTTTTACCATCAGCACTGTCGCACTAGCAGATGCAGCTTCGCCCTGGCTTCTTCCCTGCAGTCATGCTTCATTAGGGTGTACTGACTCCAGTGGGTCCCCACTCCTTTAGGTAAACAGTTATTTACATGAACTGCGACATTTTTCTTTGGTGACAATTTTTAATTGTTCAAGCAACCGAGGGTGATATATGAAACCTTCACAAAAATGGGGGGAGGGGGCTTCACCTGTGAAACAAATTACTTAAAATTAACTATCCTTTCAGAAGAAAGGCAAAAAATTCAAGGCGGACAAATGAGACCTTTCTCGTGCACATATGGTAAGTGCTTCAAACACATCCCGGCTGGTCCCCACTCCAGAGAACAATTCCTTATGATGGAGTGGAAGAGTTCCTGGCTCATTTGGGGGTCTTTTCCATGCCAGCATTTGCCTGTGCTTTGCTCAGGAGGGATCTTGCAAGGCTGAGCACTGTGTGTTCCCCCAAGCCTTCTGGCTTCACTAACTCCTTAGCCTTCAATTTGCCTGCTTAACCCTTCTGAGGCACACATCCACACAGGGCTCGGCAAAGGCTTTAGTCCTTTGTTACCCAAGTTGACTCACGAACTCCAACAACTTAAAGAGTCAGTGATGGGACTGGAGAGATGGTTCAGCTAATTAAGAGCACTGACTATTCTTCCAGAGGACCTGGGTCCAATTCCTAGCACCCACATGGTGGCTCACAGCTGCTTGGATCTCCAGTTCCAGGGGATCTAACACCTTCTTCACAACTCTGTAGACACCAGACATACATGTGGTTCATAGACACACAGGCCACCAAAACAGTATATATATATTGGTTTTTCGAGACAGGGTTCCTCTGTGTAGCTTTGGAGCCTATCCTGGCACTCGACCTGGAGACCAGGCTGGCCTTGAACTCACAGAGATCTGCCTGCCTCTGCCTCCGGAGTGCTGGGATTAAAGGCATGTGCCACCAACACCCGGCTATATACATATTTTTTTTAATTTAAAAAAAATGTTAGTGATTATCTACTAAAGTTTATCAGTGGACAATGTCCATATCTTTTCTGTGCTGGGTAGACTCGGGGCTCCTACCTTGTGCAGGACAAGATAGAGTAAATTAGAATAAATTACATGGGGCTGGAAAGATGGCTCAGTGAATGAAAGCACTTGAGGAACTGGGTTTGGATTCCCAACATTTACATTAAAAAGTTGGCCATGATCACACACATTTCTGTAACCCCAGCACTGTTGGAGGTGAAGACAAGATGATCCCTGGTTTTTTCTGGCTGCCAGCCTAGCTCCAGGATTGTCAGAGACCCTATCTCAGATGAATAGACAGAGTAACAGAGCAAGACACCTGCTTTTCTCCTCTAGTTCTGTGCATGTTCACAGTCAGGACCTGCAGACACACATGCACGTACATCCCCCACAACCTCCTCAAGGAATCACCCACACATTATACTGTAAGACAGTTTTGCTTAGGATACTGGAACAGGAGCATCTAAAGCTGCACATTTAAAATCAAGGACAAATCACTACCGTACTGAAGGACTGTGCCCCCTCCACTAACTGTTGTGCTTTCTGGAAATTTAGAACATGACTTTGTTTGAAAATCAGGCCTTTGAAGCTGTGACGAATGCAGCCAACGTTGTGATGAAGTAGGGCTAGCCTCATCTAGCGCCGCTGGCACTCTTGTGAGAGCTGGACTGAGGTTCATTTAGCAAGAGAATTCAGTGAGCCTAGACAGTTGATGAGTGTGGTTGTAAGAGGAGACACATACGGGATGATTCACAGTCTTCTGTTGTTCACAGTGTAAGAATGGACCATTTTTGCAGAAGTCACTATATGTCTGTGATGGTTAATCTTGGTTATCAACTTGACTGGGTCTGGAACTGACCACAAAGCAAACCAATGGGCACTCCTATGAGGGGTTTTCTTGATTTAATCATTTGAAATGGAAAGATACACTTGAAATGTGGGCTATATCTTTTTTTGTCAGCCTAGATAAAGGACACAGGAAAAGGAAGTTTTTTGCCTGCTTGCCTTTCCTCTTGTTGTCAAGTTCATCTACTATGTTGCTGTCATTGCTGCATTACTTTGCCAATATTAATTCCAGCTTCAGGCTTCCTACATTGACTGGAGAGCAGCAGCTCTGCAGGACTCCTCTGAGTCTTCAGCAGTAGACTGGGGAGGCTGAGACACACAGCACCTACTGGGTTCCAGGCCTGTCTGGTATGAGACCATTGTTGGACTACCCAGACTGTAGTATGTAAGTCAATGGAATAAATTTTGTTTTGATGTAAATGCATTCTCTAAATTCTGTTTCTCTTGAGAACCCTGGCTAATGTAGTATCCCATACAGGACATAGGAAACAACACACACAGGCATCTCATTTGATGCTAAAGATGTATTTAGTAAAAGTTAATATTTGTTCCTGTTAGCAATAACAAAGTGTTACTTAGCTACTTGCTCTGAGCTGAAACATTCCCTCCTCCAGGGAAGAGTGAGGTTCACAGAGGCAGGAAGATGAGGAAACATACAAAGATTAGGAAACTCACAAAACTTAACAAGCCTCATGGTGCTTAGAGTTGCAAGAGTCATGAAGGAGACTCTTTAGCTGTCTGAAAGCCGTACAGGGAGCTCTAAGATTGTGGCTTTCCTGAGTCTCTACCTATGTTGAGGTGGGCTTTTCAGTGGCATAGCTTCCTGAGCTATCCACACTCCTATAAGTATCCCCTTACCCATATTCCTGTAGGTAGTTCCTCAGCCATGCTTTTGTAAGGAACTCCAATGTACTCATAAGTTCTCCAAACTGTACTTAGGTGGAATCATCTTGTGTGGTCTGGGGTGAATAGGTTTTTATTTGTTGTTCATGTCTCCCCAGGAAAAGTCACACAATGCAAGGGAAAGAGGAGATTGTTTCTTTAACATGGTCACACACAATATTTGTGTAGGACAGTCATCTTTCCATCTCTCAGGCACCCCTTGCATTCTGTTCCCTAATATTATAGATGACACAAGACAGAAAACCTTGATGATTATTTTAAATGGCCATCTTGCAAGTTTTAGTAAATTTTTTAAAATGTGAAAAACATGGCACATGAACACTGGAATGAATGAGATAGACAAAGTAGTGTTTGGAGTTGATGTAATTCCATTCGTGACACTTTGGGGAGCATGTGTCATAATCACTAGATCAATTTCATTTAATTAAAAGAAAAGATTTAAACTAAGATATAAGAAGTTTAGCTAAAATTAAACCAATACACATAAAACAGTGGGCTTCCTATAACCAAAAATGTCCTGGCATAAAGAGTTTATTTGAAATGATAACAGAAATGATAATAATTTTTAAAATCAGAGCAAACTTACAGAATGTCCCAGGGAAGTATTTAAAAATACAAAAGTTTGCCAAGGGACAGAAAAAAAAAGCCTCAAATGGATAAGAAGAATAATGTCCCTGCATGGGAAGATTTAGTGGTGCAGATGTCAACGTTAGCTTAATTTATCTACAAATTCAATGAATATCCAATTTCAGCTCCCATGGGATTGGGGGTGGAACTTAGCAAAGTGTGGCTAAAGTTCATCTGGAGAAATGAATGGCTGAGAAGAGCCAAGGAAATTTTGAAAAACAAGAATAATGATAGAGGACTTGACCTAGCAGATATTAAAATATCATAGTGATTAGAACAATGTGCTTTTGGTGCGGGAATCAATAGAACACAGAAGAAATTCCAGAATATGACACAAATAATTTACTACCTAATAAAGATGGTATTTGGGGGGTGTAAAAAAAAAGAATCTATTATTCAGTAGGTGGTTTGGGGCAAAAAGTTTGGAAAAAGAGAAAGTTCAGCTTTATAATTAAGGTAATAATAAAACAGAAAGAGGTGCTGGAAATATAATGTTTTAGCTGAAGGGTGGATCTGTCTCAGTATTAACAAATGGGTAATAGTTAATCTTTCTGTGGCTAGAACATTTAAAAGCTTGCTGTCATGTCTGGTGTGGTGGCCATGTCTGTAATCCTAGCACTGGGGAGGCAGAGGCAGGTAGGCCTCTGTGAGTTCCAGGCCAGCCAGGACTATTATGGAAAGACTCTGTCTCAAAAACAAACAAACAAAAACCCAAAGTGTGGCATCATCACAAAATTCAATTTACAGGTCAAATGTTCATATCTTCAGTACATATGAAATTCAGACCATTACAGGAAATACAAAGTGTAAAGTCCCATAATCAGGAATTTATCCCTATACATATAAATCTCTCTCTTCTTCACCTGATCCATGTCCCTTTCCTTACACACACACACACACACAGAGAGAGAGAGAGGGGGGGGTGAGGGAAGGAGGGAGAGAGAGGAGAGACTGTTTTGTTCCTTCGATTAAAATAACAAAAGCAAAAATAAAGGCTAATGTTCGCATACACATTAATGCTCTCTCTTCCATGTCTCCAATTTTTACGGTAGAAATCAAACCACACTTTTTATGAGTGGTATTTGAGAGGAGGAGTCGAGGCTTGTTTCAAGGTTGGCAAGATGGATGCTGTTGCATTTCCTGCCCTGTACACAAATCTTAAGAAAGAAATGTCTACGGACATTATGGAGGCCAGATTATGAAAAAGTTTAATTTTTAATTATTGTGCTCTTCTGCAGTTAAAATGACAAGCTTAGAATATAAAAATGAAATGAAAATGGTTTCAATAGAAACTTTAACCTTGACCAGTAACAGAACATAGACACAAAGGAAATACTGATTTGCTTATAAATTTACATACATAAAATTTTACTTATGAAAACATTACCATGATACTCTCTGGTGTTGGGAGTGGGTAAGAAACAGGCATTTCTGAGGTGACAAGGAAGGCCATAGCCTTCAGTGGTGTTCTTTAGGTCATAGTTCAGAAATAATTACATACATTTCAGAAGAATTTGTCCCTGAGATTTTTATTGCAGCATCTTTGGTGGGGGCAGCGTGTGTAAACAGTGGGTATCTGTGGTTCGTGTCTACCAGGAAATGTTAGGCAACTATTCAAAACTGTTGTGGAGGCCAAGTTGGAACAACTCTAGGCTATAAAATATTTAGTCTAAAATGTAGACAGTGAGAGCATCTATATGGCTGGATTCAAAGATTGATTTAAAATGTGTGAATTCTTACAGAAAAAGATGGGAGCTGCACCCAAGTGTTAACATGGGTGTTCTAAATGGCAAGCTTATGAGTGTGTTTTTTTTTTAATTCTTCTCCAATTTGCTTGTTCTTAAATTCCTACAAACTAGATTCCTGGGTGAATTTTAGAGAATAGGCCATCTCAGCAATTTTTGTTTTAATATTTAAAAAATCCACAAAGTACTTTCTTTGTTTGTTCTGTATATAACATTGCCCCTTCAGCTGGAAGGCCATGCTCCTGAAGAAAGGACCAAGGACCAAAATGGTGTGCCCTAACTCAGTGGAAGAAACTGAGTAGCTCCACATTGAACATGCAAGGGAACTAGGGACCAATCTGAGCTCAATTTCCCTTCAACAATCTTGGGAGGAATGTTCCCAGGATCACTGAACTGTCTGTCTAAATTTTTGGAATATTCTACAATTCTTAAGTTTGCAAAGCCCAGAGTGGGGGAGTAGTTTTTCTTCCTCCACAGGTGTGATCCATGGTCCTTCTCAATAGAGTCCACCAAACCCTGACCTCAGATTCATTGCAACTATCAGATGGCAAGCTGCCAACTGAAACCCCATGCGTCTCTGCTTCTAACTCCTCTCCTGGGGTCTGCTGCTGCTACACTCAGAGAGAACCCTATGTGATGATCCTGATGACAGGCAGCCTTTCTCCAGGCCACTGGTCATAATTTCACTCTCTCTAGATTTCTTTGAAAGGTGGCTGATGTCTGACTGAATCTACTACAGAGAACACCCAGGGAGAAGCAATGGCTCGCAGTCCTCCCTGCTCCTCCTGCTGTCTGTCCCATAGCAGAAGCTCAGCTAACACCTTGGCTTGACAGCAGCTGGACAGAGGCTCCGTCTGAGCCAAGTCCTCTGTGTCTGCCTGGAGCCTCAGAGCCCCAATCTTCCACCTGTGAGGACCTCATTAACTTGTTGGTCAACTCCCTTGAAGACTCACTTTGAATGGTTGCTTGTTGTTGTCGCCTGTGTAAGTTGCTTTTTATTTAATGCACCTTCATCAAAATCACCCAATGTCAAACTCACCCTCTGTTACCTTGATTAATACAGTCTCTCCAGCATGCACACATGCATACAGATACATTGCACATAGGTTGCTTTTATTGTTTCATTCAAGTGTCTAACTCCATTAAAACAATATTCCAGGAAAAGGAGGTTTGTTGGGAGACCCAGATGAGGGTACAGGCAGCAAAAGCCAGGAACATTTTCTCAGTACCTTCATCTCACTCAAGGTCCTTCAGGACCAAGCTGAAGGGCTGATTCTGTGGAGCTGCTTTTGTCCCAGGAACCTAGGATCTTAGTGGCCTCTAACCACAGGGAACTGCTCTTGCAGGAGCTTGCAGAATGTAGTCCTTGGTCTTGCATTTGGTCAGCTTCTCCAGCCTGCATTCTGCTGAATAATTGAAGCCTGTTTTAGCTTTCAGTTTGTTGTTAATTTCAGGCCTTATGCTAAGTCTGTATTGCATACTTAATCTTGTCAAGAAATCTCCACAAGATATTTATTACTGGAAAACTTATTTCATAGGTAATTGCATCATACTTTTTTTTTTTAAAAAAAACTTGTATACTTGTATTTTATGCCTTTTTGTAAAATAATTAAAAACATCATTTTAGTTTTGATCTTTAGGGGATTGGAACTATATTTAATCATGCAATGTTTTTTTTATTATTTTTGTTCTTGTGTTATAGCAAACGGGCAGGGTTTTTATCTCCTCTGTACTTGCAATAACATATTATTTGACCATGAATCACTTTAACGGATTGAAGCATAAGCATGTGAATTGAAAAATAGATACATTAGTCAAATCAATAAATAAATATGAAAATATATTTCTACGATGAAAAACCATCTTGGCTACTGTGTCCTCCAACTTGGACAGAGAGAGCTGAAATATATGGCTGTAAAATATAGCTTGCCATGTCAACTAGCCAGTGCCTGCAGCCTAAAAGGAATTTTGAGCACTGGGTAAGTAGTATTTCATCAACAAAATCATAAAATAAAGACATTAAAATGAAGGGATGATGGAGTGTTGCAGGACGTTTGTAAAATCACCCTTCAGTCTGAGGCTGGAGTATTTTAGTATTAGATACCACAGACTTTTCATATAAATTTGCTTACAAATAGCATGCCCTAACAAGCCGCATTACCAGGCTGCCCCCGTAGCAAATATATTTCTACCATTGCTGCTAAACAAACTCTACTTGCACTCTACGGTACAGCGAGGGTACAAATAAATAATTCATCTCTTGGTCTAAAACACACAAGTCTTACAGTGTTCACGGGGAGTATTTGTCTTTGTTAATTAATGACTTTGAACTCCTTTTAGCTATTCCGCGGCTGGCTCCCCTGTTTTTATGTACTTCCCTTCACATTCTATCTTACTGCACAGACACCCTTACTAGCCATAATCAATGTTCAATCTCTAATTTCATAAGATAATAAAGTGGACTGTATGTGCTATTACTAGCTTCATTGTGAACCTTATCAGTTATCTGTCAGATGAGTGTAGGGATATAATTAATGTGCATGATTTTAACGCATACAACTGAGAAATAAGGGTTTTAAGTGACTTGCTTTTCCCCAAAACTAGGTACAAAACACAGTATGGAAATATGAATTTGCATTTATTTACATATAAGTGTGATTATTTTCTTGTAGCACACAGCATTCCTTAATATATTGAAATTGCAAATTGCTATAATTTGTTGTTTGATTATATTTTTATACACGTTAATAAGATTAAGCAGTGTTAATTAAAACTGGTGGATTGTGTTGGATGGGGGGACTTTCATTGAACAGATGTAAAAGGGGGTAGGAGAATTCTAGATGGAAGAATAGATGAATATTTGAAAGATCTAGTGCCCCAGATACCCCTCCAGCCATTCCTCCATGAAACAATATAAAGTCTTCAGAGGGGGCCTATCAGGAAAGAGGGAGTGTTGGTTCAGCTTCCCAGGAAGCCCCTTGGCCCTCAGCCCCTTGGCCAGGGTACAGTTCCTGTGCACCCATCCCAAGGGACCAGGAGAGTGGAGGCAGCCTTTCAGCTCCCCCCAGCTGGCAGCAGTGTCACCCTCTTGCTCTTGGTTCATTCAAACTGGGAATCAAAGAACACCTCCAACTGAGATTTTAAAGTTAGAAGGTTTCTGATGTAACCTCCACATTCTCCAGGAGTCCAGCATGCAAACCACCTGGGACTGAACCTCTGCGTTATTGTGCACTGTTTGGGACAAAGGACGGTGTCCTCCCTCTGTAGAGAAGGTGAGGCTCAGGGTCTCTGAGACACAATCCATGTAAGAAACCTTTGGACGCCTGTGCCAACCTTTACCTACTGTCTGTATTGTGGGGCTTCTGGCTTCTGGAAACGACTTTGGAGTGACAGTGACAGAAGCAATCAGAGCTGGCTTTCCTTCTTATGCCCTAAAGCCAACCCCGCCCAGCAGGGGCGGGACCATACTTCGCACAGCTGACCAATCATCTAGTCACCGATCAAGAAAGATGCATTTGGGGGTGCTCATCTCAGCATTCCAGGCTCCTCTGTGCCAGTTTCAATGTACACCTTTTATGAAGCGCTTGATCCCGCGCAACTGATGTGGCAGCCTTGGCTTCTCTCTTCTACGCTTTCCTCCGCTCCCGGGCCTACTCCCACAGTTGTTTCTTGTTATAGTGTAGCCCACCCACACGCAGGTTGCGGAGATGGGTGAATAAAAGTCAGAAACAATTCAAGGTAATTGCGGTGAGGGCTTTGTAGAACATCTGCAGATGGGCTGTGTTTCTGGAATGGACCAGCATATGATTTTTGGAATCAATAGCTCAGACTTCTTTTTCTGCTCAATTGATTTTTTTTTTCTATTTTTTTTTCCTTAGTGGCGATGATGGGGGTGGGTGGGAGCGATGTACAGAAACGTTTTTGAGTAAAAATTATTTTTAATCACAGATATGTCAGCCCCATTTAAATGCCAAATGGGGAATACTGTACGCACATAAACATTTAAAAAAATGCCAGTAAAAATTATAGCAACTCATTGTACAGACCACCCGGTACCAGCAACTGCAGAATACTGATGTTGAGCTCCAAGCTATTTCTGGTTTAGCATCAGGCTTTATTTAATATACTGACCTCCACATACTGTTGTCATTAAAGTTACTAATAAATGTGATTTAATTTTTAAGTACAGTAAATTGTTTATTGTACAGATGCGCGTCCCTCTTTGGAGGAGATCTTAGGGTCGTTTCTTATACAAGGCACCTTGTACTTGGGGAGAGCCAGACGTGCAGCGTGAGTTGTATTTCTTGTGTCTGTGTCCTCATTCCCCGAGTGTGAAAACTTTATTGCTCATTATCTACTGAGCTGTGATGAAGTGACAGATGATTTATTGGGAGCCAAAAACTGTGTTTCAATAGTGAACATTTTTATCCTTTTGTACTGTGGTCTCGCCAGCCTGGCTCCCTAACTGCCCAGGCAGGCAACAAATAAAGGAAAGTCTACTCCAGAGGGGCAGCCCCCCCCATAAAGGTCTCTATTGCTGATCTACTCTGTTCCTAATTCTATTCAATTCCCCTTTGTTGCTTAAAATTTCAATTTGTTTAATTGAGCCATTTGACAGTAAAATTTTGAATTCCATGCATTTTAAGCATTCATATTAAATCTCCCCCTGTACAGTATTTTTTATTAATGTGCTTTATAGGCCAGAGCCTTAATTTAAATTTGGTGACCTCACAAGCATGTAAAAAGACCCAGATTCTTATTTTCTTTTTTGCTTCCTCAAACCTAAATTAAAACAAATTATTGTAAACCAACAGAACGGTGTGGTTTCTTCCCTGGATTTAATGAGTTCAGGGAAGGAACTGGGCATGGGAGGGTGAATTGTGCAGAGCCGGGTGTACACACATTCTTCTCCTAGTATTTTCATATTTTAATAGATGTCGTAGTGATGAGCAGAAGTGAGAATCGGACAGTTCAAAAAGCAAGCCTCTGTCTCCATTAAGGTGGCAGGTGAAGTACACTGTAATGAAACACACAGCATCTTCCTTTTACAGGGTTCCATGTTTATTGACATTTAAATAGCCTAGCACCTCGTCCTTTAGGATTAATAAGACACCCAGAAACCCATGCAAGAATTTGGAGGTTTACTAAACTTTAATCTGTACGATTTAATAGCAAGATCTGAGTCATTACGTGTATGCAGAACGCCATCTGACTTTACAAACACTTTTAAACGATGAGTTATGTGGCAAGAGTGGGTTGGCTGTGTATCATTATGTCCAGGTAAATGCCAGAATGATGACATAATTGGTAGTTGGGAGTAAAATACAACCCCTGTAAAATGTTACTAAGGTGAATGCGGAGGGATTGTAATTCATTACACACAGACGTGGCTCCCAGGTATTTATCATTTTATGAAGTACAGGCTCACTTGATCTCGCCAGGCGTTGTTTTTCTTTTCCGCCTTTGTTACTTCCTTTGGCAGTGTAACACATCCTGGTTTCAAAACTGCTAATTCCTTTCTCTTTAACCATTTTCCAGGATACCCCAGTGGATTTCAGTTTCTTGTCATGCACTAGAGACCGAGAATTCTGTAAATGCTAAATCCTGAGGACTGGCCCTAATAAGAATGATAATCCCCCAATTTCAGACAATGATAAATTTATGACTTTGGATTAAAGGTCAGATGGCTATTGGAGACATTAAAACAGCCGGATTTCATAATGTCCCAGCACCTTAAGGACAGACATTTGTGCACCCTGGTGCCTGTTAGTTCCTGCTAAAGACATACAGTAATAGTTTAGGAGTGGAGAAGCCCATTTCCTACCTGTGCAAGGTGCTTTCCCTTAGCCCCAGGCGGCTGTTTAACTTCTAACCCCCTTGTTCACACAGCGTACATGCATAAAAGTACAATATAGCACATAAGGATGCGGGTCTTGCAACATTTGTTTTATGCTGTTTGCTACAGGACCCATTACTCACACGTTTGCAGACATTTTCTGCTATCCTACAGTAAGGAGTGATTTTCTCTAAATGGCTACTTTGCTTTAAATTCACTCAATTTCAGGGCATCTCCTCCCACCCCCCCCCCAACCAACATCAATAGGGCTCCTAACTAAGAGAAAGTCTGGTGAAAAATACCTTTGAGTAGGCCTTTGGTTTGATTTTCTCTTTTGAGGGGTTACTGATTTATCCAGTGTCAGTTCTGTGCAGTAGTCACAGCACCTCTGGGATGTGCTACCTTCTCTCTGGGACACGAGTCCTCTGATTCCAAGCACCCTGAGCTATCACCTGTGACATACCATCCTGGCTTGCTGCTTCCTGCACAGCCACAGCTCTACTCCAGAGCACTTGTGGCAAACAGACATTCTATATAACATTTAATGAATGGTCCCAGTGAGTACATGATGAAATGGTTGGGAATTAGCCCTCTTCCGTTCCCAAGGTCTATTACTGCAAGCTTGAGATGACCGCTCCATGGAGACTACACACAGTGTGGAGGGTGGCAGGCGTGGGGTGTGAGGCGTCTAAGAGAACTGTTTCTCCAAGTGAAAGGGTGGAATGCCTGAGAAAGAGGTCCCTTCTGGGGGGCTTCAGTGATTCTTCAAAATCAGGAAAGGTCTGGTTTGCCTAATCATATTTACCCCTGTGGTCATCTGAAGTACTCTGTGTACTTATTTCCATTCCTTGAATGTTTTCCCCAAAAGTCTTTCCTCTCAGTTCTTATGGCAACAAAGGGTGAACATAATGGGTGATGTTGTTCATGCAGAGACCATAACAATAATTCCATTCCACCTGAGGTCTATCCAGAATCTAGGTGGTGGGAAACTGAGGGACCCCTAAAGAAAGACACTGGATTTTCCAGGGTGATATTGTAATTGCAAGATCTTGGATTGTAGGAAAAATGGCAATCAATCTTTCAGATCACAGATGAAACGTCTTTTTTACAAGGAAAGAAAAAAATACCTTTATCTAGTAATTTCATTGGATGAAATCCAAAGTGAGTGGCTCCTTTCTAGGTCTGCTTCCCTTTACTCTTCCGCTTCTAAGATTCGGGTGCAGAAGCACAGGGGACTAGGGAAAGGTAGATAAGATTGTGTGGACTGTAGATGCATTTAAGAAATTTAAAAGATGCTGTAAATCTTCTTGGATCTCCTACAACCTTCCAAAAACCAAACAAAGGGCTGGGGCGTGTCTTAGATGGTGGAGAGATAGCCTAGCACCTGTGAGGCACTGAGTTCTGTTCATGCACTACATCAGCTAAGTGGAGTGTGGGCTTGCCTACACAGTGAGTTCAAATGCAAAACTCTCTGCAACCTGGATGATTGGACAAGGACTGTAGTTATCTAACACCTTTACGCAGAGCATGATGCTATGGCAATGGCACAGAAAGTGTGATGTTTCCATTGATCATTGTTTTTCCTCATTTCTTCTTCATTTCTCCTCTACCCCAGAAAAAAGTCAAGAATGAATTTTGGGGGGTTAGTTTTGGTCAGTGCCTATAATATTGGCCAAATTCTTACCATAGTGGAAGAGGAAGAAATGCTTGACTTCATTTGTTCTAGATAACCCAAAAATACACAGTATGAAAAAGAGTTAACTGATAAAGTTCAAGTCAAAATGTAACATGATTTCTACATTCTACATTCCTCATTGCTATTTATTTGGACAATTGTAGACCCCAAATAACGACTTGTCTTAGATAAGTGGGTGTGTAGTTGTATGTGCTTACCAGCTGTGGTGGCTCAGAGGAAGCTGTGGCTGGTGATTCCCAGTAGGAAATGACATTGTATGCTTGGAATAAGGAGAATCCAAATGAGCATAGATCAAAGGTGGGATGCACTATTTCAGTCAGAGAAACCTGCTAAATTAAGAATTACTCTTTATAATCCAGACACAGTGGTTTATGACTATAATCCCACACTCTGAATGCTGAAGCAGGGGAATTACTCTGGGTTCCAGGCTGGCCTGAGCTATGCAGAGTAAGGAGATGCTGTTTAAAACCAAAAATAAAAAAGCAACATCCCTGCAAAATAATTTCTCTCATAGTGGGTCTTGCTGTTATCACAACTTCATCCTCCACATGAATGGGCTTGGCTCTCTTATCCATCTTTTGCTGCCTTTCTTTGTTTACTTTCAGGGCAGCGGACGTTGGCAGCTCAGGTACATCTGTAAGAAGGGCTTATCGCACTGTATTTGGTAATGCTTAAGTGTTTGCTTCCTTTCCTATTTGAATCATTGCTGGAGCAGATGCAAAGCTCTTGGGTCCACACTTCCTCCACCTGGGGACTTGGGGAGGCTGTCTCTGGCTCCCACCCTGAGCACGGCATGCTTCGTTCCCAGTAAGTGGTTCTCAGAACAGACCTCCTTCTCCATCCCCCAAGGATTCTTTCTCCTTTTGGAGAATCGATGACTTACTTGCCTGTGTCTCCGTATTGATCACTCAATATCATTTTTCTTGGTCCACAGTGTACTCTTTCGGTTGTACATTCAACTTGCCTTTTATTTCTGGAAAGTTTTCTTAAGTTATATCTCAAAGTTTTGCTTCTTTTCTGTTTCTGAGGCTCAGCTTTCTGCTCTGGGAGGTCATTTCTGCACTTGTCAGTGACGGACGGGCCCTGACGGATCTTCTGTCAGTACAAGGACTGTTTCTCTGATGGTCTTATTTTCTCACACTATTTTTCTCATTTCTACTATTGCTATGCTGTGGGATTTCTGTAACTGTTTGTTTAAGAGGTCATTGTTTCATTAAGTTTTTTTTTTGAAAATGCATGCAGTGTGTTTAGTCGATTTCACCTGTTCCATGGGAGCCTCTTGCTTGGGGAAACACTCTCCTCGCTTGCTGCCCTGCTCATCCTCTTTCTTTTAAAGACAGAGTTGAAATGTTCTTTGCTTCTCTGCTTGTCCTGTTTTGTTTTTGTTTATCAAGGGGACTGGAAAGATGGATCAGAGAGAAAAGGAGCTTGCCAGTTGAGTTCTACCCCTGCAATCTACATGGTGAAAGGAGAGAATCGCATGTTACAAGTTGTCCTCTGACCCCCATATGCACACTGTGGTCTGTGTACACACACACATACACAAATGTGACATATATTTTTCTATTGCTTACCTTGAAATGAATGCATTTAATGCTAGTGGAGACAGGGATGCAGTGGCATTCTAGCAAAGAACACCTCTCTTTGGTTATCGTAGGTCAATTTGACACTTAAGGCTTAAGTCCCTTCAAACAGAGAACAAATGCAGAACAACCCTGTATCAGCCTTCCTATGCTTCCTCTCTAATGGCTGCCTGAAAATCTACTCAGTGGATGTACTCCTTGTGGGCACACCATCTTGATTCCCCATGATGTCAAACAGAAGTCAGGGAGACTCCTGTAGGAGCTAGCCGACTTGATGGTTTTCCTTCTAAAGCAGGATCTGCAAATCTGCCTCCTGTGGAGTATTGCTAGAAGCCTGTAGCCCTGGCCAGCAAGTCCATACCTAGTCTATTCTTTCCTGTACCAGGCCCTTGCAGTGTGGTGGTGTAAAGTTACAGGAACATTATAGTAGATGATTCCTCACTGAGTAAGAGAACATTTTTATCTTAAATCAAACATTTTTAACCTGGATATAAATAGTGAGTGGCAGCTTAATTTGGAATCTGAACTCAGGAGGAATTAAGAGGGTACAGTATGTTTTTTTTCTTTTGGTAAATGCTTAAACCCCTTATGAAAGTTCCAACATGTGAGCGAGTCATTATTAGTTTAATTTTGCATCTGACCCCATTATTCAGTTACTCATTGGATAAACATAGCCTACCAGGCTCTGCTTTTGGTACTATTGAAAAACCAGGGAATGAAAATAACATCTCTTCCACCAAGATACAGTGGGTGTGTTAGTCAATGTTTACAGAAACAGATCAGTAGGAGAATGTGTGTGTGTGTGTGTGTGTGTGTGTGTGTGTGTGTGTGTGTGTGTGTGTGTGTGTGTCCTGTATGAGAGAGAGCATGTATGTGTGTGTCCCATGTAAGTGTGTGTGTCTCTCTCTCTCTCTCTGTGTGTGTGTGTGTGTGTGTGTGTGTGTGTGTGTGTGTGTGTGTGTGTCTGTGTCTGTGTCTGTGTCTGTGTGTGCTCCCAACCAATCTATGACCTTCATGGCAGTCTCCAGAACCTTGACGATATGCCTGAGGTTGATTTTCTAGCTTCTAACATTGTCTTTTCCTCTCCCACTGGGACAGTCTACCCCATGATTCGTCTGCTACTCTATCCCTCACTTCTGACCTCCATGATCTTGATTACCTTTGTCTCCCCAACCAAGAGAGCTTTCTTATCTGCCCATATAAATGTGAGTTATTTTAAGGTCCACAGTATGTCTCTGAAGGTTTTTCAGGCTTCTGAAACCGGTTTTAGCCATAGCCATCTCCAGGCTCCAGTGGGTTCTCTATTCTCCTACAGTATATACTGCTTCCTGTTGGCTGGCATCTCCTCTAGTTAGTCTGGTAAGCTATACACCCTATGTTATGCAGGACGGTGACTAGACTTGGGAATTGGGCTGGCTATAATTTGAATCCAGATATCCTCACATTCTATCTAGGTCACTTAAGTGTTATTAAATATCTTTGAGACATTTTTTATTGATCAGAGAGGTTTTATGTGAGTACCAACAGAATAGCACCACATTAGCCTCACTCTGTAGACTACAGGCTGGGTGAAGGCTGGCCACAGGTTTTTCTTATTTGTGCTTACATCCCCAGCATTGAGTATTGTACTTGACATATGGTAGACACTCTGTAAATATTTGATGGAAAGCTTAATTAATTTGTGAGTTTGTTGTAAGCAGTGAAATCGATAATTAACACGAGGGGCTTGGCACATGGAAGCTCTTACTATGCACTTGCTGGATGCATATGACTCCAACTCACGAAGGCTTTTGGAGGCCAGTGACTAAGTTTGCTTCACTTTGTTCTCAGCCCTTACCACATGTTAATGCCTTGAGCCATCGAATTTTGTGATTGCTGGAGCTGAGAACAAAGCTCAGGCAGAAAGCAAAACAAATGAGGTTTCTTCCTTCTTGGAGCTTATGGCTATCTGTGTCCAAATTAGGATAATGATAACTCTACAGCCACTTAACATATATATTTAATCATAAAACAGACTAAGCATTTCTGTCTATTGATCATTTATTATGTGATAGTCCTTGGTATTAAAACTATTGTATCATAACAATCCTGTGAAGACGTTGTTGATTCCATTCTCTATAAATATACTGCAAAGTAGTGCTCAGAGAGGTCTGGCAGTTTTCTCAAGGTCACACAGCTGCAAGGAATGGAGCTGGGATGAAAGCCAGGGTTAAACACATAAGCTGGAGGGATATTCCCTTTTGCAGCAAGTTGGTAAGTCTTGAGGTAGAATCTGTGCCAGGATCCTTAGACCTTTGGGTTTCAGGATGGGCCTGTTTGAGTGGAGGGGCTGCCTTATAAAACCTGGGCTTTGAAACCTGGTAACCTTGACTTCTCTTCTGACTCAGGGTAAAACCTGGCATGTCACTTCTAGCTTCAGCCATCTTAGTTCAATCACAGTCCTGGTGTGATTTGTCTCACTGGCTGGTGCCCTGCTTCACTAGACCACAATGCCTCATTCTTTCGAATTTGCTTCTGGGAGTTTTGGAAGACTCCGGAAATCAGAATGGGGGTGGGAGGTGGCCACAAAACCCCAAACTGGAATCCTGTGTCTGAGAGTAACTAAGTGTCTAGTCTTGTGGAAATTTTGCGACATTTACCCTAGTTGCCATCATGGATGATCAGGTCAGAACCGGTTTCCTTCACACACCAGCAGCTTTCTCTCCATGATTTAGGGAGTTAATTGATCTCATCTGGTGGGGCTGGCCCCGACCAGCCTGGAGATCTGCCTCTTAGGGAAGACCCATCTTCATGCCTTGTTGATACTGTGATTGCTCTTGCTGCTCCTTCCTTTGGAGAAACGTTTGCAAAGTCATTTGCAGATTCAGACCAGCCATCAGTCAAATCACTTGTTAAGCAGAGGGCATCTCATCCCTATCCCCAAACACATCCTCTGTTGTTGGATGTGTTTTTACCTTGTCCTCTTCTCATCCTTTCTTCTGGTGGCTGTAGCAAGAGTTTCTTGTTCTCCTGGTGGGTGTGGGACCAAGGTTCTCTTCTGGTAGATGCAAACAGATCCAATACTCTGATGTCGGTCCTCTTCTCGTGAATGGAGGTGTCACTGTTCCCTGGGTGTCGGCAGTGTTCGGTCATGCAGGGTCCTGGACCGGCGGATGGAGGCCGGAACCCGCCGCCGAACTGGTCCGGCACGCAGGTCACTTCCCCAAACACATTCTTACTTGGTAGATTTTTTAGGGGAGATGGGGGAATCTGGGGACATGATGGGTAGGCTGATGCAGGTGGCCTGGGCCACCACATGAAACCACCATTCTGTTAATAAATAATGGTAGACTGCCAAACTGGTCCAGTTTGCCCAATATGTCTAGCACTAAAATTTCTGTGTCCTGGGAGCCTCTATCCCAAGTATGCTAGGACCAGATGATAACTCAGGCTGTTAAGGATACTTTGGGGTCACCCAGTACCTGTTTACCTGAGTTTTCTGATATCACTTGTCATTGGGTTCCCAAATGCCACTATCAACTCATGGTTGGTGACACACAATGGCAGGGGAACTTCTCTAGCCACTACTTGATCTCTGTGCCACTACTGTGGCTCTCTCTGGCTTCTCCAGTTGCCCCCTTCTACTTCCAGGCTGCACCACGGATCCCATGGCCAGTGTTGAGTTCAGCTCCTTCTATTCTACCATGTCTACAGCAGACATATTGATGCTGCTGATATATCCCTCTAGCCTCCCTGCCCTTGGCTACTAAGTCTGCACCGAATGGCCAAGAGCAGGACACAAAGAGAAAAGGATAGAAGAACTCTAGCTTTTCTACTTGAGCTATTGCTGAACTTGGAATAAGCTGAACTTCATTCACCCAAGGAGTCACTGCTTTGCTAGGATCTCATTCATTACTCAGTGGACCATTTGAAACAAGGCATGGAATGTACTAAGGGTGATATATAAAAACAAATTTAAAATATTTTTAGTACAAGTGCACTTGGGCAGTTGCTTCCAAGAAAACCTGATAATTAGAACTCTAACTTGTTCTGATGGAACAACCCAGCCCAGAAAGGATGTTTATTATATCTATATCATTCACTCAGGCATCTATGAATGTGTTTCCATTACACAGAAATATTTCAGGAGGATATGCTGTCTCTGAGAAGTGGCATTTGGCCTCCCAACTCTGCCTCAACATCACTCACAGTCCCAGCGACATCCATCTTCTATCTTCTTTCTCTCTTCTCTTTGTAAAGTCAGTTTTGTTTGTTCTAATCTCAAGCACACACATGGAGGCTGCTGCTTTGGGGGGGTGTCCCTGCAAAAAGAATGTACATGGTTTTCTTTTAGAGAGCCCTGTATTTGCCAGTGTGAGCTGCTGTAGCTAACTGGGAGATTGGGACCAGCATATTTTTTTTCTTTTGTGGTTCTGTAGACTATAGAACTAGGGTTGATGGTGTGAGTATTGATGTTTTCTGGAGGTATCATTAAATGATATGGCAGAAGGTGGAGGGGGAGAAAACACTTACTCTCATGTCTCATTTATAAGGACCCAAGATACTTGTACCATCATGAAAGCCCAAATTCATGACTTATCTAACCCCAGCTAGCCACATCCCAAAAGTCCATAATGCACAACAACAAGGATTAGGGCTTTAGTGTAGGAATTGGAAAATGACATAATGCTCAGGCCATAATCATCACATTTTAAAAAGTGTTTTTACCTCAACATGGAGTAATGTCATAACCAAACAAAATTATTTTCCAGACAGATACAAGGAAGTCAAGGGCAACATCTGTTCATGATAATAACCAAAGCCTTTTTTGTACTGTGCGTGATAGAGCCTGAACTAGACCCTGCCTACGTGACTATAGTTGACCTGTGTGAGCACCGTCAATTCCCATGAGCACTGAAGTCATCCTGCGTGAACACCTTTGTCATCTAGCGTGTGCACCATTGCCCCCTCCCCCAGTGAGTGCATCATCCCAAGCCCTGGAGCCTCATTGGAATGGAAGGCTCTCAAATTGTATACAGTGGCCTTTAGCGTGGCTTCAAGAGATAGTTGGCAGACACAGCCTATTGGACTCACTTCTACTCCTGGTCTTTCTCCCTAGTCCATAGTACCCTGTTTGGTGAGCAGTAGTAGTGAGCCCTATTAGAACATCTGGCTTTCCTTAGGAAATTTCTGTAAATCCACATGAAAGATGCAGCAATTTTCACACTAGGAGGCTATTGAAGATCTAAGAGATCTCCGTATGTTCTGATTAGTTGGGACACTAGCCAATGTACAGGAGTTCCTTGGCATGGATAGTACCTGAAAGTGTACTGCAGACACTACATGCCAGACTCCTGCCATGGTATTCTTCAGAACTCTCAGCAAGCTCTTCCAGTTAGCTTGCTGGTAGCTCCTAGGTAAGCCAGCCTCAGTTTCCCCCATGTGTTTTTTCCCTGATAACCCTGGCTCTGACTAGGCTGATTCAGCAACTGCCACAGCATGGGAAAGAGGGCCTGCTTTATGGAATGCACTGTCCAGACTAATGAGAGCCAGCTGAAGTAAAGTTCCATATGACCTTTCACACACCCAGATCTGTGCTAACTCTGAAGTTGCAGTGCCCAAGTAGTGGCACATCTAGTGAGAGAAAAAAATACCTTTCAAAAGACAGAGTAGAAGAGGGTGGGTGATAATACAACATGGATTCACAGGTGTATCCACAACACCAGGAACAAGGAACCAACTCTTCTTCTGTTTGGTAGCAGGCTGGGTACTTTTGTTATGACCATGACCTGTGAATACATCCAGAGAGTGGCTGGTGCCTCTGGGGCATCTGTACTAAGCACAAATGATGCTCTGGCCTCAAGTCCAGTCTCCATTTTGAAGCTGAGAAGGATACCCTGTGCTGGTGCCTGAATAAGCTCAAGACTGAAACTAGTATTTCTTGATCCTCTCTCTTCTGAGTTGCCCCATCTGTTCCTTACAGAGGGGCATGAGAAGACCATTTGTACTTAGCTGTGAGCTTAGCCTTGGACAATAGACAAATAGTAAAAGAAACACCCAAGTGTTTTGAAGTAAGTTGTGTTAAGAGGCCTAAGATTTTGGTGGGAATTTTCATTCTTTGGAGACTATCGATTGGGTGGAGACCTCTCGCATGGTGGTTCATTTACCAACTTAGACGTCCAGTGTGTAATCAGGCAGAATGTCAAGTGCAGATATATTCTCCCCTGTGTGGAGGCTCAATCAAGGTCACCCGACCGCATAGGTTTTTTAAAAGGCATTTGGATATATGGTAAAAATCAATATCCTACAGGGCCCCAAGCCCCTCTTGTAGCAGGATATCAGTGTGGCCCTGAAGGGAGATGGAATGGTGTTTCTTTCAGTCTGTGAATAGGTTTCAAGTGGAGATGCTTTGTTTTGAGCACCAGGACTTTGGTAAGTCTTCAGCTGCCATTTATGGTACTTGAGATAGCTTTCCTGCTCTGCCTCCCCATTAGGACACAAATGTAAACACGCACTGATGGCAGGGGTTCCACCCCACTGCCAGGATCTGTGCCCAGTCTCAAATGTGACTCAGGTCTGGATTGACATGCATGGGTGAAATGTGTTCTCAAGACGACTGTGAATTATCCTAGCTCAGAAGTGCTCCAGACTAGTGACTTTTCAATCAGACAGGCCAACAGCTATCCTATAACATGGTTTTCCATTTTTTTTTCTTCTTTTGTGTGTTTGGTAACAACAGTTTCCTTAAGCCAGAGTGGCATATATAGCCAGAGGAAAGAGGTGTTAATGAGACTCGGTATAAATGGAAGGGGAGCAGGACTGACAGTTTTCTATAATGCAATTGGCACTGGATAGAAAAGACAGGTGGTAGCATGGAGCTGACCAGTCACCTTAGATAATGATGGAAGAGTAATGACAGAGGAAGAGTCACAGTGGCCAGGAAGCAAGGAAGACCTGGGAGGAGACACGATTATCACCTTCATCATGCTAGGCCCCCTAATGGGATATGAGATCAGGACAAGTGGATCCAGTGAAGTTAATACCAAGGTTTGTGCAGTGTGGCCCTCCAAGGTGGCATTGTGTTTAGGCAGTTACGGTAAATGAGAGTGACCTGGCATTTAAGGATGTCCATTCTAGGCACTCATGACCACTGCTACTTTTATAATGGCCACTTCATATCAAAGATGCCCACTTTCTTCTTGCCTGCCTGGATGCTCAGCCAGGATTACCCCATTACATGGTTTTCTAAGAGGTAGCTGGGCACTAAATAATGTCTTAAAGCAGTGGTTCTCAACCTGTGGGTCTTGACTTCCATATGGAGTTGCATATCAGATATTTATATTATGATTCATAGCAGTAGCAAAATTACAGTTATGAAATAGCAACAAAAATAATTTTATGGCTGGAGGTCAGCATTAGGAAGGTTGAGAACCGTTGTCCTTAAGAGTCTGAGTGTTCTCCTTGCAGCAGGACACCAGGGCTGAGTCTGGTTTTTTACAGGTATAGGTTCATTCAGGATTTTTTTTTTCTCTGGTGTTCTTCTGTCTTTTGTCCATTTCTCTGCTCAGACACACTTTTTATTTTTAGTTTTTTCAAAAATTAAATGAAAATTGGAAGATTTCTTTTCCATCTTATCGCTTTGAGGATGAGGTCCATGAAGGTAGGGTGTAGGAGGAAATGGAGGCATCTGGCTGATAGGACCCTGGGGATAAGCCTTTGTTTTGAATGTTCTTTGCTTTTGAAGCTTTCGAGACAAGTTCATATTCCCACAATGCATGTAGAACCCAAGGAGAGAGGCAGATGGTAGAGTGGAGTGTAATTACCCACTGTGTCTACATAACTAAAATGTTACTTCCTAATGTTTTGGCCACCAGAGCCCCAAATCTCCACCAGTGTGTGACCTCAGGAGCTTGGAGGGCAACCTGACCTCTTTAGTAGAGACAGCTGCAAAGGAAAGATCTCTGTATTACCCACAGGCTTTTGATATCTAGGGTGACAGTGGAGGGAAACACACTACCTCTGCAGCCGGGTGACAGGAAGTCACCTTTCAGGTCTCTGAAGCACAAATTAGACAGTAGTAGCATCCTGCCAGCATGTGGCAGAAATGGCCACCTGCACATTTCCCTTCAAATTGGTCTGAGTTCCGCGCACCTCGCCTCGTTTTCCTTTCCTTAGATCAGAGATCCATTTGAGCTTATGGAAGATTGACCAGTTTTACTTAATGTTTAAAATTAGTTCAAGACCATTTTTGGAGAAAATATTCTTACTCCCACCTTGCCCCCTGTTCCTTCCCCGTAACGGCCTGAAGAACAAGCAGCCATCTTCCTTTCCCACTTGGCAGACTTGGCTTTGTGAGACATTCCCCTAATGGGTTAGATATACCATTGTCTCCCTTGAACTTAAAAGCTGGTGTTTAAAACTTCATATTTTTTATAAGAAGAACTTGACATTGGTAATTTTTATACCTTTGATTAAATAACTAAAAATACATTATTATTGCGTTCATAATTACTCCAGGTATGGGCCGATTTTTGACCACCTCGCTGCATTATGACAGCACAGAAGCAAAATTTAACTCATATATTTGACTTAAATGGCAGTCTCTAGGGATTTGGAGAAGAAATTATAAGTTCCACTGCAATTTACATGTTAAGTTCTATAACCCCATGATGGTTCAACCATCGGTTAAAAAAAAAAAAGGAAAAAAGGGGGAAAAAAAGAAACAGTAGGTGGCCTATGGTCTGATTTTCAATGAATAATTTTATTTTACATCCATTTCAAGGTCTGGCTGACTGCTTTATTACATTAAAATTTCACCAAGTGACACAAACCTGGTAATTAAAAAGTGTTAACTTTTTATAGAGCAACTGAGTAATTTTTAAAAAACATCTCTCCAAAATGTCACTGAGATAGCACTACAACATTTTGTCACATGACATTCTCAGATCTGGTTTTACTTAAATTATTTAAGGTAAGACCCCCCCACACACACACCCCAGTTTCCCAACCCTCCCTCCCCCACTCCTCACCATTCCCAATCAGGGACCTTAAAGAATTCAATGGGAATAAGGAATTAAACCTCCCAGATCATGTTCCCAAATCATTCTATCGAGGTTTGCATGGCTGTGCTGAGTCTGTCTATTGGATGTCTTTTGTTATTTTAAGTTCCTCACAGTTCATTATGGTCTCCGTGTTCATCTCACCACTGTGTAATTAGTGGTACTTCTCTGGCATGTCTTCGTAAAGGAGAAGAAATCAACATTGCCGCGGCAGTTTCCTGTCTCCTGTGAGGAGCACTCCCAGAATTACCCATGCCATCTGCAATCCCAAAATACCCATGTTGCCCACGGGCACCTGTAGGGTCTGCGGTGCACTGACATTATTCTTAGACACACCGCCTGGGACTTCTAGGAATGGTGTCCCAGCAACGGCCAATCGGGACGCACTATGATCCAATGTTCCTGCTTACATTAGGGTAGAGACAACTACTTCTGGGAAACATTGAGAGAGCAGGGGAGGGGGAGACTCCTCACTACCTTCTATGTTCAAAGCCCAGAGGTCATGAAAGAAATAGCTACCCACTACCTCACAATGTGAAAGCAGAGAAAGCCCCTGGCGCCAAAGTAGGCTAGGGCAGGTCTGGGTGGGCTTTGGGTGACCTTTTTTTGTGGGCCTGAGAAAAAACTCTTGGGTACCCCTCCCTCCCTGAGTAACAGACAGGAGAACATTCCTTGGTGAGAAGACACATAAACATTTGATGTTCAGTGGCATCCTTGAGCCATTGTTCCTTTGACTTTGTGTTGTGTGTGTATTCTCTTAAAGAGATTTTATTTTTGTATCCTTAATGCAGTATGGATTGTTAGTACATATGGCCTGGGGCCTTTCAAAGGGAAAAAATGAATGCATACATTGAAATCCATAGACACAAGCTCAGAGAAGACTGCTTCATTTGCTCTCCACAATTATATCATCTGGTACAGCCTACAGAATGCACACACTGGCATGTAAGCCCATCCTCTCCCATCAGTGTCCATGTGTCTCTGTTTTTGTGTGTAATGTCCCTTGGCTGCTGCCAGAGTATAACTGATTGGAATGTGAACTCCAGGGGAAATGGATGAGTTAGAAAATTATGCCTTTCTACTCTGCTAGGAAAGAATAAGGCATGCTGCTTAACCCCTACTAAAAGAAAACCAAGGGAAACTAGTTGAGAGTTTACCCAGCAAGGCCTGAGACTCTTGGCATTGGCAAAAGATAAAAAGAAATTGATATTTATATAGTAGCAGAAGGGAGGGAGGAACAGGAAAGAGGTTGGATGCAACAAATTCTTCAGAGTAATAGATAGAGGCATCCTTTCAGATGACCCTTCCATCTCTCAGAGACACGTAGAGGTGGATCCAAGAGTTCTTTCAAAGAAGTTCTGTCTACTACTAAGAAGACAGAAGACACAGGGTGGTAAGACACAACAGGTCTCTCAGAAGACTCCCACAAATGTCAATCAAAAGACTGTAGGGCTTGTGGCAATACTTCAGCTGTGAACATTGTGGGTTTTGTCTTAAGCGTGAGAAAGAATAAAAAGAAATTTCTTTGTATGATTTAAATCCCACCCATCAGGGCCAATGCTCCTGAGAGTAGAGATGACCTAGCTTAAGCATCAAAGACTATAGACAGACATGCCCACACTCACCCCCAAGGATGGCTGCTGACTCCTCCCCTTACACTAAAAGCCTGGTGTCTACTAAGGCTTCAGGAGCGATATGCTGTGTAGGAAGGGCTGTGCTGTGACCACTCTGGGCTGTTGTATTCAATAGATTTTACACCTGAGATGGGTGAATCCTCTAAAGAACTTCATGCTGTTGCCCTTTTCATTTCTGATCACTTCCTACTTTTGTTCCTTACTCATGACTAAAGGCCTTCTCTCCACTTGGAAGTCATCTTTCTGTTTTCCACCTTCCTTGCCATCTAGGTGAATTCCATCCCTGAGAGAGAGAGAGAGAGACAGAGAGAGAGAGAGAGAGAGAGAGAGAGAGAGAGAGAGAGAGAGAGAGATCAGCGTTAAGTCCATTAAGAGTGGTGGGAGGTTTGTGAGCTGTCACTAACACACAATGTGGGAAGAAGACCAGAAGGTGCTGCATGGGTGCTGGTTGTGTCTATTTTTACAGACTCGATTGGTTCTGTTCCAGACGTGGTCTTGTGAACAAGAAGAAATGTTTAACTTTAATTTTTTAAGGAGTGAGAGATGTGCTCAATGGCTCAGAGCACTTGCTCCTCTTGCAGAGGAGTGGAATTTGAGTCCTGGCACCCACATCAGAAGGCTCACAACTGTCTGGAGATCCAGTTCCCAGGGATTTGATGCCCTCTTCTGATTTCTGTAGGCATCTACACCCACAGGTGCGTGCCCTCATACATATGTGTACACACACACTCAAAAATAAAGTAAATCTATTTTTTTTAATGCAGACCTAGTGAAAGTTTTCTGAACATTTTCCAAAACCTCAAGCCTATTGTCAGTACAGACACACAGTGCAAGGCCAGTTCATTCCCTCAAGATGGGGTTTGTCTTCCCTGGTGTTGGTGCCCATAAATGGAATACCTGTTGGGTCCCAGAGAGAGGCATATGTGTAGACAATGACAAAGTATTAATTTTAGCACCTAAATATTAGCTTACCCAGAATATTTTATGAAATTTTTACACCAATCACTTGGATTTTAAAAAGTCATCAGGCAGTAAGAGATGGAGAATGACTGTAGATCTTATAAAACCAGGGTCAGGACGGAGGGCTCTGAAGAGGTGTTCTGTCTTCCTTACTTCCTACTTCTCCTCCCTCTGACTCTTTCCCCTCCACATAAAATTAAACAGATCTAAGAACTGACAGCCATGAGAACTGTCTCCACAGAGCCATTTCAGTAGTCTGCTGAATTGGTGAAAAACAAAAGATTTTTTTTAATGTTTATGTTTTGTCTGCTCTATTTTTCTCATCTGAGACTTGTCTGCTTCTAATAATTGAGAATCCCAAATTTAAAAAAATCCATGACCATGATACACAGCTAAGCAACTTCAAAAAAATTTTGTATTTATTTGTTGTGCTTTTTTCTTTTTGAGATTATAATTTAATTACAATATTTCTACCTTCCCTTTTCTCTCTCCAAACCCTTCCATATACCCCTCTCACTCTCCACCAAATTCATGACCTCTTCTTTTAAAACTAATTGTTATTTCATGAACATATTATACATTTACATATATATATTCCTAAATATATCTTCTGTAGTTCTGTATCATGCTACCTGTATACATGTTTCCTCTGATTCTTTGGCAGTGGAAAACCAGTTGGTGTGCTCTTCACTGTGGAAGATCACTCTTCCAGCTCCCAGCTCTCTTCAGTTGCCTATAGTTCTTTGTGTAGGGTTGAGACCTTGTGGGCCCGTCTCTGTCCAGCCTGGCATAAAGCCAAGCAACTTCTGAAGGTGAATTACTGTGTTAAGTGTCTAGTGCTTGAGTGACATCCACAAATGGGACAAAGTGCAAAAGGCAAGGTTTGATAAAAACCTGTTTCCAGCTTTGCTGGGCTGTGATATTCATCTGTCTCCTTGGATTTCCCTACCCTGTGTCCAGGAGGCTCATTGCAGCTATGGCAAGGGGGAGTCAGGAGAAAAAAACAAAACCCTCTTAAAAACAATGAGGACCTTGAGTAAGAGTGCCCATGAATCCCTATGTAGTATAAATACTCTGTTCTGTGTGTCTGTGTCACTTCTTACAAAACCGCCTGTTTAAGGGTTAAAGGGTGGGGGTGAGAAACTAACATTCAGTATTTATACTCACAAAACCATCAAAGAACAAAAAATAGATTAAGATGTAGAATTGTTCTATGTGTTAAAAATTATCATAAGAAATAATGTCAGACCACATGAGAATCACAGACATAGCACAATGTAGCTACATAGATTGAACAGTTCAAGAATGTTCACGTGACAATTTTCACCCTAGTAGTATGTCACAGATGAGAGTGTCTATTTAGACAAGTTAAAATTATGCTTAAGGCATTGTCCAAATAATTTAATTACATTCATGAGTCCTTTAAGTTAAAGTACCTAAGTGAAATAAAAGCCTCTCTGACATGAGAAAGAATGCACCTTAATTTCATTGCCTATCTGCATCCAGAGAAGGGTGTGGGGGAGCACCTGGCAGGGCAAGAGAGGCTGATGTCACTGTATTCTGAGCCATTCGGGCTGTGCTAGACCTTGTAAGGGCATCCCGGGCTGCAGCCCCCATCAGTTCCCCCAGGCTACAATTTTCCATCCAAAGTAAATCTAGCTAAAATTAAGAAAGAGAACATACAGCTGCCCGTACTCTTGGCCCACAGATGTTACCAAAATCTGATTAAAAAGCCTGTAATGTCCTGCTGCACCTTTTCATTACTGTAATAATCATTTTTTGCCACATATCTAGCAGAGGGGGGAAGGGGAGAAGGAAGAGAGAAGGTTGGATCTTCCGGGTGCCAGCAAATGTGTGTGGAGCCGAGGGTGGAAGATGAGGGGTGGGAGTAATCCATGTGCTGAAATATTTTTGCTTCTTTTTCTAGAAAATGTGCAATTTGGTCAGGCAGAAAAAATTGAACAGAGCCTTCCAAGCAATAAATCACTGGATTGCTGGTGACATTCATACAATGCGGATATAGTGTTAACTGTAGGACTCAGACAGCCCCCCCTGCACCCAGCCTGTCCCTAGGAGGTGACCTTGTGCCGGTGTGGTAATCAATCATCCTGGCATAGGACACACTGTTTTTGTTTAATATTACACTATTGGAATATATAGTAAACAAAGTGTAGAGGAAATTTGGAGAGTGAGTGCTGTAGAAGGGATGCTGTAACACACTTGCTGCCTGATGAGAATCACCCACTCCAGGCAGCCTCAGAACATCTCCTCCTCTAACTTCACGGTGTCGGGCATCAGAGCACGTCTGCACTGCTGGGGAGGAGCCTCACAGTGTACAGATACTAGTTAAAACTGTAAGGGAAATAAAAGTTTGTGGAGACTGGGGTTACTATTTACAGCTATTGACTGGAACTTGTGTCTGAAGCTCTACTTTGCAGCCCAATTTTTCCCGGTCCCTTTATGCTTCCCTTTGGTGTTTTCCTGGGACAAATCCTTGGAAAGAATGGAATTTGATTTCAGAAACACAAATCCAGGCATCCATCTTGTCAAAGCCGCATCCCCCCACCCCAGAATATTCTGGAAGGGAACTGAAGCAGGAAATGTGTTTAGTGTTGTGTGTTATTGTGGATACCCCACCATGCCAGGTCCTGTGGGTTTAGTATGTAAAGTCTAGTGTCCTCAAACTGAGTTTCACAAAATGAAGCATGCATCCTCATGAATGGCTGAGGTGTTATTTTCAGACTGAGCCATTCTCTGGGCAGGGTGATCCACAAGGCTCAGGGCTCCTGAGGAGGCTCTATCTTACCGAGGAGATTTTGAAGGAGAAAGAGATTCAACTGAATGAATTATGAAAAACAAAAGGACCTACTCTTCATTAATTCTTCCTCAGCCCTTTAACATCTGCAGGGGTGGGATGCCGTAGACTATTTTGATTCTGTGTTTTGAGGGCACACCCTTCCATTCCCAATGAAAACAGCCTTGAGATTGTTTTGTTTGGGGTGTAGCATAGTGGGGTGTAGCAGAGATTATGAGCCTAAGTTAAGAGGAAAATTAGGCTTTAAACATATATCAGGGGAGAACTTTCCATGGCCCATTGGAGTGGCACACATCATAGCCCACCCAAGTGGTCTCTCGCTAACATACCTGAAATTTCTCCATGTTATAGAAAATCAGCAAGTCCAAAACACTCAGTTGTCTCTTAGCATGTTGAGTTGAGGGGCATCTAACTGAGAATGGTAATCACACCAGCCAGAAAAGAACAATAGCAGAGAGAGACCTTGACACCAGTGTGGTACTACATAACCGGGGAGCCACAGTATCCCACTTCTCAGGTGGGTATGGAATGCATTTCAAGAGTGCAAATGGGGTTCTGGGATCACACATCCACACCTTACTCAGAGCCCACAGGGGCAGCATTGTTCTGGGATAGGATGTCAGTGAAACTCATGCTGTAGAGCACACAGGATGGGGGGTGGTGAGGTGACAAGAGAGTGATCATAGCTGCTGAAACCCCACCACTGTTGGATGAGACTAAGTGAGAAGGGAAATGAGAGACACAGAAGGGCCTGGCTTTGAGTAATACCACTTGGTTCAGTAAATGTAGATCCGACATGGACTTAAAGAGGTGAAAATCTCTCCAGGCTGCGGTCCAGTGAAGGTGTGTGTGTGTGTGTGTGTGTGTGTGTGTGTGTGTGTGTGTGTGCCTTTTTACCGAGTGAGAAGGAAATGTTACCTAATTTTTATGTCACTCGTCTTCAGAGGAGGCAACGCATATTCTGCAGTGGGAGAAGAGGGAGAGATGGAGAGATGTGGAGACAGATAAATAATACCTTGTCTGGGCCTAAAACAGCATCTGGGAAACAAGGATGGAGACTAGGAAGCAGCAGAAAACATAGACAGACAGACAGACAGACAGACAGACAGACACATTAATAACTCTCCTGGGCTGAGTATTCCCCAGAACAGTCCAGGGCCCCTGATTATAAGTTTCCCACTCCCACTGGAGAGAGCTTCCCCTGCCTCCCAGTGGTCAGGAGAAGGCACCTGAGATGGAAAAGACCTATCTTTTCCTTTGAGACATTGTAGAAATGTCTCCGAAGCAACTCTGTGAATTCCTTTATTAATTTACACATTTTAAGAATATCATCCGCCAGCAAACAGTATTTCCTCTAGCTTTGGAGAAGGCATTGTAGCTATGAACCTGCAGTAGCAACACCCCATTGCAGATCTCTGTCCATAGCACAGGCATCTGCATTTCTCAGCTCTAGTCCTCACTGAATGGTCTAGCTCCAGAGATCAGTGGTCTGCTTTCCACACATGTGCTTTTCTTCCTGCCCTCTCTATCTCCAGCTAGCTTCCCTGTGAAAGAAATTAGTCAAGGCATCAGACTCCCATCTAGGAGGTACTGCCTGAAGACACAATACATTCTCTCTTACAGGGGTGACCTGAGAGCCTGTGGTCTTATTATGCTGCAAATTTACAGACAACTGAATCCAATTTGCATGGCTTTAGCCGTGCTAAAATTTTAATCTTCAAAGGATAAATGCAATAGAAGAAAAGAAGAAGAAGAAGAAGAAGAAGAAGAAGAAGAAGAAGAAGAAGAAGAAGAAGAAGAAGAAAAGAAAAGAAGAAGAAGAAGAAGAAGAAGAAGAAGAAGAAGAAGAAGAAGAAGAAGAAGAAGAAGCTTCAGTTTCTGTATGTTCAATCATCCGATTTCTGACTGGATGAGTTATAATTCATAATTGCTACAATAAGCGCTAAAAATTGGGGCAAAAGCAGTGGGCATTTTAGTCATATTATTGGCTAGGAGAACTATCTGAGTGAATTTTTAAAAAGCAGAAAAAAGAGGAACACAGAAATTCATATACGGGGGCTCTCAAAATGAGATGAGACATAAATTATTAGCATGCTGTAATTGTCCTCAATCCACCAACAATCCTATAAGTCCCACACTTAATGTAAATATGTTTATGTAGTATTTAGAAACAGCAAATTGAAGTCTGTCAGAGCAGCATGCCCTTTCGCTGAAGATGATATGAACTCATATTAGTTAAAACTGTGTGATGTTTATTTAAAGGGCTAAAGTATGTATTTAAAAAGAAAAAACAATCAAAGCAAGAGATTCCTCCTTGTGCCTGGAAATTCTTCACAAACAATAAAAATGGAGTGTCTATAAAAATGTATTATTTTTAACCTTGTGGGAAAGAAATATAGGATTCTTCAAATTTCCTTTCCTTTCAAAGTGTAGGGGGTCTGGGCTCGAATGCTGTGTGACTCCAGAAACAAGCAGTTGGTTTCCATGGACAGCGATGGGTGCTTTGGGGGTCTGGCCCCGAAGCCTCTGAATTCCAAATGTTCTGGACAAAACAATCCAGAAGGGAGGTGTTGCTCGGAGACATTCGAATGTGAGCATGCTTCTAGATCATTTGGAGGAGGTGTGTGTTCTAAAAGTCTCCGGTGAGTGTTGTCCTAAGGACAATAATTCAGGCTTCAGTCAGTTATGTTTGAAATAATGAAGGCAAATCAGAACTTCCCAGCATGAGGAAACATTTGTTAGTCTCGGATACCTGGTGGAAAAATCTTGGACAAAATGTTCACAGGGTTTTATCTTTTGTTTTAGTCATTGTTATTGTCAAGCCGCACTACCCAGTTTCAGAGGGGAAAGATGTCCTTAGCCTTATTTGTTTTGTATTACTAAACACGCTGATAAGCTTCATCAGGTACCAGAATTTTCATTTTTTTTCTAAATGTCAAAGGCATTCCTTTTGCATTAAATAAAGGCGAGATGAGAAAGGCGTCCCTGACAGGTTACCGGGAATTCAACACACAAATACCATCAAAGCTGTATGGGGTCCTTCTCAGAATCACATTAAGTACCTAGCGAAGAGCTGGGAATCTTTGGGGAACGTTCATTTTCGCTCCAGTACTGTTCCCGAGTCCCACCTTCTGTAACAATCATGGGTGTCAGGTAGAGTTGGACTAGACAGGATTAAGCTATCACCCCCCCTGCTGTGCGTTAATTTATTGCTTCAGATATTTTCATATCTGATTCATTTTCACCCACCCAGCCACCATTGCACAAAGCTCTCAGTCTCTGCCAGTCCAAGTGGCCCTGGCGTGTGAATCGCTGGCACCGTGAAATGGCTTTCTTCACAGCGCACGCCCAGGTACGTCCTCCGAGAGCACAGCTGTGCTCGCCCTGCAGAAGCGGGAATAGGACGCATCTCGCCGGCAGGCCAGACAATATGCTTAGGTGTGACACAGAAGCCAAAATCTTGGCTTTTTAGTAAACAAGAAAGAAAACTGCGATGCTGCCGAGGTCCCAGTGTGAGGCATCTTTAGGAAATGGTGTTATTTACTCATGATGAGACAGGGGTCACAGCTGCCAGGCATTTACATCAAAAATACTTTCTTTCTCAGTTTGTTTGGTGGTTATGGAGAACCTGCTGGAGAGGTGTTTGTTTCTGAGAATCAATTGAACGTACTCTATTTCCTTTCCCCTCAGTTTCCCCTTGTTTAGTAGCCTGCGTTGCTTATGTCCAGCGGGTCAGAAAACGGAAGAGGGGAGGAGGTGGGTGGAGCAGTTTTGATCTGTCTTCTTCCAAATTCTCAGTGCCAATTAAAACAGCAACAACAACAATCAAAAAGACAACCTGGACAGTTAAATGGGACAAGGAAGGAAATGCTGCATGCAAAATCCACAAGCAGTGGAAGCTAAGCATTGAGCAGAGGTGTGGGGAAGCTGACTGTGTCCCTGTGTCCTGAGGATGCTGACAGGCAAAGGGATCTGCCAGCCTGTGTTTGCACACACTTTCCCAAGGAGCAGTGCAGGTTTATAATAAAAGCACCTGATGAAGCTTGATGATGGCGGTGGCGGTGGTGGTGTATGTACAGGGAGGGACTGGCCCTCCCCTGCAGATGGAAAGCCAGGGGCTTCTGAGAATAATCTCTGCTTCATGCTGGTCTTATACCTTGCCTGGCAGAGCATGGCTGGGAATTCAGCTCTACTTTCCATTCCAGGCTCCCACGGAATTGTGCTAGCAGGCAAAGGAAGAAGATTCTTTCTCTCTTTCCTTCAGTGAACAAACAAAAACTTCCATCACCTCAGGTACAGCCATGCACAGCCAGGTTGTGTTTTCCCGGCTTCCTCTTTGAACATCAGTTTAAAAAAGCAGGCCCTGACTTTTCTTAGCCTGACACGTCCCGCTTGTCGTTTTAGGAAATAATTGTTGAGTCACATGTGGCCAGAGACACAGACCAAGCACCGTTTGACACGTGCAGGAGAAGGAACGGGACCTCAGAGCCCCATTTTTGTTTTCATTAAAATTAAAATGCTCCATCGAACAGCACCAGGCAGATGCTGACTGAAAACAGCGAGTACATGGGTGTGCAAAGGGGCTGACATATGTACAGTGCTCGGAGAGCTGGTTCCTGTGACACGGTGGAGACGACCTCAAGCAAGCTTTTAGAAGCAACAATTACTTAAGAATCAGAGGTAGCAGCAGAGGGACAGACAACTGGAATATCTGCAGGCTGTGTGCCCAGGCCTTGTACACACCAGTCTTCCATTCAACTTTACTGAATCCTGCCATTATGACAGACTAAAGCGATTTTAATACTCTACAACTGGATTTATGACGTCTGTGTCATCCTCTGTGCTTCTGACATCAGGAAATTTTCAACACGAGGGACTCATTCTATGTTTTTTTTTCCTTTTTTTTCCTCTCCACTATAAAACATCTGAGGCTTCTCTTTTTCTGAAATCTCTACACGGCTAATTTGGCCTCCTTGTTGGACTGCTAGAATTGGAGTTGCATCTGCTCCTAATTTAGCACTGGTTTTTTTTTTTTTTTCTGTTTTAAATCATTGTGATCTAGCATGTGGCAAGGCTTCATCTTGGAGTTTGGCTGGGCTTCTTCTTGTTCTAGGGGAGAAAATAGAAAATCTTGGATTGTAGGAGCTGCCGTGTAGAGGTGCCAGTGTCCAGTGGATGCTGAGGGCCTAGAGACGGAGTGCTCAGAGGATATGCCCAGGGGCACCGGCAAAAGCAAAGACCAAGAGTGTTCCATAGCCCTTTAGTGTCAGGGGTCAGACTGCAAGGGGGTCTCTGAAAACTGGGAAACAAAACTACAATAGCAACAATCTCAACAGTTCGTATTTAATGTGTGTTTTTTTAATTTTTAAAATCAATTTCTGCTGCAGAAGTTATCTCTCTCTCTCAATAATCTCCTTCCCCCCTCCTCTCTTATGTCTGTAGAAAAGAAGAGAAAATAGTTAAGCTCTTTTAAGCCTGAAAGCCCTCCCCTTTCAAAGTGTGATAACCCACTATATTTTGGGAGGGCTCGGGAGGGAGGAGATGGAGGATGCTGATGTACGCGCAGTTCCAACCCCCAGCATACGCTCTGCTAATTAACAGCATGCCTGTTAGATGGTTATATTTTATCTGCAACTGAGGAGCTTGCTGTGGTTTGGAATGGGGGTGCTGCTGATGGAGCCCGTGTCTGTGTTTCTGGTTATAGGGGGGTTGCTCAGCACAGCGAGGCCAGCCTGTTGTACCTCTTACATCGACTCTGCCTTGGCCACTGTTTTCATATCATACATCATTCCCAACTCGCAGCACTGTTTCCTGAAGTCAAATAGCCCTCTCCTTCTCTCCCATTACCACAAATCATTTCGTAATCCAACTCTCAGAGTTGCGTTCGGATATGAGCCGAGCCATAGAAGTCACAGTGGGGCGGGAGTTACAGGGATGGCCCCATTCTGAATTCAAAGACATTTCAGCTCCCTACCTGCTGGAGCCATCTACACCACAGGCCACCTAGCCTGGGATGTCTTTTTAATTTTTCATTTTGAAACAATCGGGGGGAGAAAGAGAGAGACTTGGGGAGCTCAGTAGGCCTCCATGCTTCACACTCCAGGCTTTTGCTGGGAAAGCTGAACATGCAGTGTATAACTTCAAAGCCAGCAGTGAAGATCAAACCATGTGAAGGAGAATTGGGGGTCCATGACCTCTCTACAGACCTTTCCATAGTGTATGTTGGTATCTGACTCTCCCACCATCATTAGTAAATTGGTAAGTGCTCCCTTCTCCGCTGGAGTGGCTGTGAGTAAGGCCCATGAATCTGAGAAAAGGGTTGACCCTGGGGCTCATAGAAAGCTGACAATGTCCTCCTTTCTCAATGCCATTTTAAGGACATACTAGAATTACAATGTAGCTGGGTAGAAAGTGAACCTTCCATTCCAATCTCAATAATCTCTCTCTCTCTCTCTCTCTCTCTCTCTCTCTCTCTCACACACACACACACACACACACACACACACACACACACACACACAGGACTCCTGGGGAAGCCTATTGGAGATAAGGCTGGTGGGATCTTAATGGTTCCAGTTCCAGAATCCTCTGCTCACAGGATCCCCCTTCTGCTCTCTTTCCATCTCACTGTAGTATTAGTACCAGGTGGCAGTACTATCTCCAGAACCTTCTGGAACAACGAAACAGCTTTCATTTGACGAGGTGACAAATAAGCTAAGTGGCCATTTCCATGATCTCTTAGTCACTGCAGGAGCCCTTACCAGCTAGCTATTCTTCACCTGTGATGAATGCTTTATGGGAGCAGGGCAGGAAGGGCTCCTAGAGTGGGAGGAGAGGAAGAAGACGACAAAGGGGAGTCAAGGACTTTGCTTCTGGGACTCAGTTCAGTATTTTGGGTTGCTAGGATGCACCTAGAAGGATCTCAGGGCAGAAAGTTTGAGGTGGATATGGAAGAGGGGACAAGTAAGAAAGTTTTCTAAGTCCTGGAAAGATTATTTGTCAACAAATACCAGGAGCCTTTGGAAGCTAGAGAAGACAAAAAAGTCAATTCTGCATGGACTCTGTGGAGGAGAATGCAGCCCTGCACACTCCTTGTTTGCAGGAGTGTGACCTTGGAGCCCAGAACAACTTTATTCAGGCATGTGTGGCTTTTGTTCTGCTCTTGCAGCAGCTGTAGGAAATGTCTACTTCTTCCGAGGACAAGCTCCTCTTGTGTCATGAGTCTCTGGCTCTCCAGATACCTTTTTACCCCTATCCGAGTTTCCGGATCTTTCTCTCACTCTTACTAGAATCACGTGGTATGGAGGGAATGTGGAAAGCTAAATCTGAGCTCTGGGAGACATGAAACTGTCCAAGTCATTTCTGAGGTTCTAAAGAGTGGGTGCTCAAATTTACATGTTTGGAAGGCGTGTGCACTGATGGTTGCCTGTGTAGGGCTTCTGTTTGGCCTAGAATCCAGCTAGATCTCATGGGAAATGCCAGCCATATGAGAATGGTATTCAGACAGATTCCAGGCAAGCAGCTGAGTCTGAGATGTTCTTCCAATCCAAACTCAGGGCCGTGTGAAATTTACACACAGCTCCTCAGTGGTCTGTGGGCGCAGCAAAGTATTGTGAAATGGAAAGCAAGTGCTCTCTGTGGGCATCTTCAGTCGTGACCCTGGGCCAGGGGAAATGTCTTAACACCTCATTGACATCTGAGCAATGCAGAGCTCAGCATCTGGAGCCTGCACCACACTGTGCGGTTTGTGGCCAAGTACGGTCCTCCTCCAGGGCCGAGTCAACAAGGAGAGTACCTTGCAGCTTCAGCATCCCCTAAAGTAAACACAGAGCACTGCTAAATCTTCCACTACATTATAAGTCCTTCCCTTAACTATCGGATTCCTGATTTCAACATTTATCCACTGGCAGGCTTAGAATGTGCAATGTTTCTGAAAGTTCAGAACATGTTTGAACATTCAGTCCCCAGCTGGTGGTGCTGTTTGGGGATATCATGGAGCCATTAGGAAGTCAAGTCTCACTGGAAGAAGTGAGATTCAGGTGGCTGAGATTAATAACCCTACACCACTTCCTATCCCAACCCTCCCTGTTCCTCTGAGACCTGGATAGACAGTTGATACACCCTCTCCTACAGTCACTGAGCAACCTGCCACTATGTCTTCCTCACCTTAATGAATGTCTGTGAGCCAAAATAAACCTCATGTTCATTCAACTGCTTTGGAGTTGGTGATACAGATAAGAGAAGCAATGAATACATCCACCATTTGCTAAATGTATCTTAGGAGATCTTTTTCACCAGAGGTGTGAAAAAGCAACAGGAGTTGAAGCCCAAGCATTTCTGGGGAGCATCATCTTTTCACTCTACCTATATGGGGTGTGTGCCTCCACTGTAACAAATCATTATGGTGTCCTTATGTTTTGGCCTTCCTGCTATCATGTGTCTGTATGCAGTTTTTCTTTCTAACACTTAGAAAAGTGGGCAGAATTAAAGGTAAATTAATCATGCTAAAACACACCCACATGAAATTCATGTGCACTTCTAGGCAGTCAGAAACAAAGCAGAAGGGCATGACTTGAAACCATAGCTTTGTACAGAAACTATTTGAACCATTGTAGGAAAGGAAGTATTGAAAGTAAAATGTCAGTTCTATGATTGTTGCCAGTGGGAGTGGCTCCTATGTGGTCATCTGTATGCTGTGGAGATGTGTGGCTGGAAGAGCAGGGAAAAGGATCAAGCCTAGCCTTGTTTCTGACCATCCATGAAATAGGGACACTAACATGCAAAACGTTTTCTTCTGCAGTCATAGTGGTGACAATTATGATGGTGCTGATGATGCCAGTGGTGCTGATGGTGGTGATAGATGTGACGATGACAATGGCGAACTAACTGACTCTAAGTCATCTATGTGAAATGTTTAAGGTTCATCAGGTTTTCAGTAAAGGCATACAGAAAGAGCCGATTTGGCTGTAATTTATCAAGTACTGCTCCACCATTCCAGAAGTTATAGCAAGAGTGGAAGCACCTACCAAATCCAGGATGGATTTGGATGATGGAGTTCTGGGGTCACAGGCTTGAATAGCTACTTTCTGCTGCTCATGGACAGCCCTGAATACCATGGATTGACTTAAGATACTAAAATATCAACCCACAAAACACTGGGATAACAAGGGTAGTGGGTCAGAAATATGAAGTGATCTCAGAGAAACAGAGGGAAAGGAAAATTAAAAAGAGGGTATCCTTGGCTGAAAATGTTCAGAGATTCCTCTGAAGGTAAGGGGAGCACAGTGACTGAAGGTCCAGCCCAGGAGTCAGTAATTCTTTACATCAGGCAGGGATGAGCACTGTGAATACGGAAACAAAAAGATTGGTGGCAGATGCAAATGTCTATCTGGAGAGGGCTGTCCGTCTGTTTTAGTTAAGTTTTCTTTTGCTGTGATGAAACACCATGAGCAAAAGCAAATTAAGGGGGAATGAGTTTATTTGTCTTATACTTCTACACTGTAGTTCATTACTGAAGGAAGTTCCATCAGGACAGGAACTCAAAACCAGAGAGGAACCTGAAGGCAGGAACTGATGCAGAGGTTATGGAGGGTACTGCTTACTAGATTGCTCATCATGGCTTGCTCAGTCTGCTTTCTTATAGAACTGAGGACCACCAGCACAAGGATGGTGCCACCCACAATGGATTGACCCCTCCCCTATCAATCACTGATTTAAAAAATGCCCTATAGGCTTGCCTTACAGCCCCATATATATGGAGGTGTTTTCTCATGTGAGGTTCCCTCTTCTCAAATGACTTTACCTTGTCAAGTTGCTATAAAACTATCCAACGCTCTAGTCAGGCCTTCAAAACAGGAAAAAGAATGAAGGGAACAAAGAGAGTCATTAACATTGAACAATGAGAGGGTGTGTCCCAAGTTAAAACAATATATGAATCTTTCAGTTAAAAGATTTGAGGAAGATGCAGAAGAGTGTAAAGATGGATATCTTGCCATATTACTGTTTTGAATTCTGGCCTCAATGGTTAAAGAGAATTATGATATTTATAAAAGAGTAAAATAAGATGTCAAGATTCATATCACATAGAATCTACTCAATATCAACACTGAGAAGAAGGAAACAAGGGGAAAATATCCCTAAAGTTCTGACACAGAATTTGATACTAGACTTTTGTACCCAGTCAAACCGGCATCTGAAAGCAAAATAAGGGCATTTCCATTTTAGAGGGACCTACAAAGTTTGCTTTCTCTAAACATTTTATGGAGTAATAACTGGAGAAGGGGTTCTTGAAAAAGCCAGAGTGAACATACCAAGATTTTTGTCTACTTTACTTTTTAAGCAGGGCTCTTTGTATGGGCTAGCCTCTTGGGACCTTGGTTTTATTATTTTTTAAGCTCCTTTGTGAGGCTATTTAAAGGGTTAGTGAGAATGAAAGGGAGCCTTCTTTGGAACCTGGTAAAAAAGTAAGGAGTTATGTATGGGAGTGATGGACAGAGGTTTTTTGTTTTTGTTTTTGTTTTGTTTGTTTGTTTGTTTTGTTTTGTTTTTTGTTTTTTTTCCCCCCGAGACAGGGTTTCTCTATGTAGCTTTGGAGCCTATCCTGGCATTCGCTCTGGAGACCAGGCTGGCCTCGAACTCACAGAGATCCACCTGCCTCTGCCTCCCGAGTGCTGGGATTAAAGGTGTGTGCCATCAATATCCAGCCAGAGGTGTTTTTATAGCCACTCCTCTTTCCCCCAACTGGTGAAGCTGAGATTCAGTCATGCGTGGGACAGAGTCCAAATGTATTCTTTGAAATTGTTATTTACAAGCAAAGTAGAGTATGAACAGCATTAAAAGGAGTTTGTGATTTTTTAATTTTAAGTTCTTCCATAAATATAAGTTTTAGATTCTGTTGAACTTCTTGTGTTCCTCTGCTGGAATTTTATGTTTTCTTATATTTGTGCGTAGCAATGCTACATCTAGGGTTAACTGAGTTGGATAACTCATTCACTTTTTCACCGGCCAGTCTTTGATTCTTTGCAAATATTTTCACATCGGACTATCCCCTTGGCTAGAGTAGGCAAGCAGTGGAAAATTGCTGTTGGATTGTACTCGGTTTTCATTATAGTAAATGGCCCAATTCTTTTCTGCACAACTTATTTGTAGATGATTAATCATGGAGTATATCCAAAGAATCCAGCCTTTTAATAAGTCCTGCTATTCTAAACATGATGGAAAGTTTACATCTGCCTTACTAAAGTAGATAAGGTTGAAGTCAAGAAAATCATCAATTGGAATTATGGGAACTACTTTCTTCTGTGGTAGTAATGGCAGTGATAGCGGTGGTGCTGAAGACGGTGATGATGGTGCTGATGATGATGAAGGTAATGGTGGTGGTAGTAGTGGTGCAGATGATGTTCATGGAGCTTTTGAGGGAAGTTTCGGTTATGTATTAAAGGGAAAAAACAAAAACTATTCAGCCTTTATGAAGAATAATACTATGATTTTTCAAAACCTTAAACAAAGAATTGCTACTTGAGCCAGCAATTCCACTTCTGGATATCTATATCTATATCTATCTATCTATCTATCTATCTATCTATATGTGTGTGTGCACATATGCACATATATATTAATTGAAAGCAGATTCTGTCATATATATGTACATATATATACACCCATATCCCTAGAAGTACTATCCATAATAGACAGAAGACCAAACAGTTCAAGTGTCCCTTGGCAGATGTATTAATAAACAAATGTGGTGTATACATACAATGAAATATTAATTAACCTTTAAATAGGGAGGAAACCTGTATCCATTCTGCAGGAAAATAAGTCAATCACCAAAGAGCATACGCTATATGATGCCACTTACATGAAGTCCTTCAGGTGGTCAGACACATAAAGACAGAGTGTCAAGTGCTGGTTGCCAGGGGCAAGGGCAGAAGGGAATGGGAAGCTGATTTAATAGCAACAGCCTGTGCTTCAAGATAAGGATGGATAATGGTGGGAGTTGTGAAATAGCATTAGTGTGTTTGACACCACTAACTTAAAAACTTAAGAACAGTTAAAATGGTAAGTTGTGTGGATGTTATTGCTTTTAAAAGTAAATACAGAAATCACATTAAGTAACCCATTGGAAACTATTTAAGACAAGAGGTCTAGACAGACTCATTACTTGCCATGTTTCATTAAAGATCATATTAAAAGTGCAATGGGAAAGAAGTGACTGGCAAGCCTTACCTGCAGCATAGGAAATGCCTTTGTATACCATCACAGGCCTCTTTCCAAAGGTGTGCTCGTGCTGCAGTTGCCATGATCTCAGCTGCTAAAATCACACAGCTGCTGCCTCTGCATGGGCCTACTGGCTAGTGTGTTTTCACTTAACATTGTAACTGGTATCCATGCTGCTCAGTATAGCTCTAGCACTCTTGTTCATCTTTAAAGTCACATGAAACATTACTTTACAAGGCTATATCCATTTATTTACTCCTGTTCTGTCAACGGTGGTTGAAAAGTCTCCATAAGCAGCCGGGCGTTGATGGTGCACGCCTTTAATCCCAGCACAGGCAGATCTCTGTGAGTTCCAGGCCAGCCTGGTCTCCAGAGTGCCAGGATAGACTCCAAAGCTACACAGAGAAACCCTGCCTCAAAAAATCAAAAAAAAAAAAAAAAAGAAAGAAAAGAAAAAGAAAGAAAGAAAAAAAAAGAAAAAAGAAAGAAAAAGTCTCCATAAGCATTCCTGGGAAAATGGGTAAAAAATATTAAGGTATGTACTGAGACCAGATCTGATTGATGATTGGGAAGTGCCTAGCCCCAGTTTGCCAATTTTCACAGTGCATTATACCGAGTACACCTTAACAACATCTTAGAACATCTTCCATTGATCCATACCCTCCCTCTGGCTGCTTGTTACCAGATTTCTGAACGTTTACCAATTTGCTACTAGAATCTATGTCACTGTTAATGTCTTTGACTGCTAATGAGCCCAAGTTACTCTCTATACATTTGTCATTGGTGCGTCTGCAAGACACCTGTCCATGTCTTCTGCCAAACTCTAAAAAAAGTCAGTTTTAAAAAGCTGTTTTCCCTTTAATTTGTTACTGTTGCTGTAATCTTAGAATTTCTCTCAAAGCTGTAGGGTTTGTGATATGGAGATGAAAGCTGTTTTTATGAATACTCCCTTGGTAGGTTCTGGGTTTCACAAACATCACCATGAATAATTGCATATATACATCTTTGTGGATATGTGCAAGAAATAGTTAGAAACATACCAGAATGGAGTCTTGGGTGGCCATGTAAGTATATATTTAATTAGTAGGTATTGCCAAATACCTTTTCTCAGTGATGAATTGATTTATTCTTCTAACAGAAATGTGTGCACCAGTGGCTAAGCAGTCTCATCAACAATCAAAACTGTGGTCTCCTTAATTTCAGCCATTGTGGTGGCATACAGTTTATCAATTCAGCTTTAATTTGAACTTGTAGGCTTACTAATGAGAATCTTTTCTATGTTTATTGGTGATATATGCTTTTGTGAAATGTACATTCATTGGTTTGACCTATTTTCACTTTGATTCAGAGAACTTCTTCATGGACCCTAGATTTTCAGTTTGTCGATTTTCAGATTTTTATTAGCTGTCAGTGACTTGCATACAGTTTCTATGTAAAAAAAAAAAACTATTAGTAATGTGTCCTGGTTTATCAGTCCCTTTATTTAGGTGGAATGCTTTCTTCCTATCCTGTTTCAAAGTTATTTTTTTTGTAAGCGGCTGTATTGAGATTTGCTTTTCCACATTCTAGAAGCTACACTGCTTTGCCCTTTGTATTTACGTCCACAATTTGTGTAGCAGTTAGCGTTTGTAACAAAGATCTCTCTAATTGTATTCAGAAACAATCATGATAAAATATATTGGTTTTGACTTTGCATAATTTTCAACTACTTATTTTTATAATTTATTTTTATTTTACATGCACTGATGTTTTGTTCACATGTATGTCTGCATGAGGGTGTCAGATCTTGGAGTTACAGACAGTGGTTAGTGCCATGTGGGTTCTAGGAATTGAACCTGGGTCCTCTGGAAGAGCAGTCAGTGTTCTTAACCACTGAGACGTCTCTCTAGCCCCTTAACCAGTTATTTTTAATGGATAATCTGTTGAGTGTTTGGCAAATTCTTACACACTGATTGGACAGCAATGTTTAATAATGTGACAAATAACATCAGTAGATTTTTTTCATCATTTTTAATTGATTCTTTGGGAATTTAACATCATGAACCCAACCTCACTCATTTCCCGGTCCTTCCATGTCTGCCCTCCATCCTTGTAGCCTCCCCCTAGAAATAAATAAAATTAAGTTAAACTGAAAGAACAAAAAGCATTTTGCTCCTCAGTCTTTCCCCCTCTCCATCATATATTCACTTGTGGTATTGACCTTGGGAGCTGCAGTGTGTCACACAGTATACCATTTTGCCCAAACAGTTTTTCTTGAAAATGTTTATTGCAATGAGTTCTTGGTCTGGTTCAAGGCTTCTGTCTTCTGGTACACCATCAATACTGGACCCTCACTGAAACTTCTCTCAAATATCCTGCTACCACCCTGAGTCATGGAGATCCTGGGGCTATGGTTCGGCAGGGCTGATCCTTTATAAGCTCTAGTAGGTGTAGTATGTTTTTTTGTCAGGACTGCCAGCCCTCAGATAACGACATAGAGACTTAATATTAATTATGAGCTCAGCCTTAGCTTAGGCTTGCTCCACTAACTCATATAACTTAACCTATATTTTTATTAATCTATGTTCTACCACATAGCTTTTACATCTCTCCCATTCTATCTGTCTGACTTGTTCTGTGTCTCCATGGTGTCTAGATTCCTCTTCCTTTCTCTTCCCAGAAATCCTGCCTATACCTCCTGCCTAGCTATTGGCTGTTCAGCTTTATATTATACCAATCACAGCAATACATCTTCACACAGTAGACAAATATCCCAACACCGGGGTGGTAGCTGAGTTGGTAAGTCCTGGCCTCCACTGGGACTGCTCCCCTCAAACAAGGGTCAGGGCCAGCTCTCCAGTAGCCACTTCACCAGGGCCAGCTCTCGTGCACACATGATGAGGAGTAGGGCCAACTCTGCTTCCAGAGGGCCAGCTCTCCCATTGTGGTGGGTTGAGTGGGAGGCAGGAGCAGTTTTTCCAGGGCCTTCAAAGGTCTGGGCTAGCTTTCCTGTACCTATTGGCACTGGGTCAGTTTTCACAGGAGGGGATGGGAGCTCTCCCCGTGAAGCAGCTGTCAAGGGGCAGGACCAGTTCTCTGGTGCCTAGACCACTGTGGCCAGTTTTCTCATGCCACTCACACCCCGGTAACAGGTGCCACAGAACATCAACACAGATCCTGGCTTCAGTAGGGCCAAGGACCAAGACATGACCCTCGGTTGTAGCTCAAGCCTGGATGTCAGCATGACCTCTGGTGGCAACACAGGCCACTCAGATTAGTGTGACCCTGGCAGCAGCATGGCTGTCAGATATCAACATGGCCTCAGGTGGGGGACTCTTACCATGATTTTCTGTATATATGGCCTTCTGCGGTGACATGGCCCAGGTGGCAGCATAGGCACCCATATCAGCCTGTCCTTCAACCCCTATGCATCTTCAGTTCCTATTCTTTGCACTCTGCTTCTCCTTCTCTCTCATTTCCCCACCACATACCTGTTCATTGTAGTGGTGCCCACCTGCCTGGAGTACAGGCTGCCAGGTAGGCCTGTGCCACAATATTAATAGATTTTTATCTTCATATTACCTCTTTCATTTTGAACACATCTAACTAACTTGGACACACTTTGTGTGAATGAGATTCTCTAGTCTCGTGGAACACATTTACTAATTTTTATCTTGAAATTTGGGTAAAATTCTATGGAAAATCATCAGGGACCATTTACTTCTAAAACTATTTAAAAATATGAATATGATTTTTCAGAGATCAAAGTGCTTTGAATCTTTCTATTTATCCTGGAGTCAGTTTTGATTTGGGACTTTTTCTCCCCCTAGAAATATTCCCATATATGTGGTCAACATTTATAAGATCCATACCCTCATTTGTACCATGCTCATTGGCGATAAGATCTGTTGACTCTCCTACATAGTGTGGAATATGTTTCCTGGCATGTATGGAAGACCTCTGTCTTGAACTCATATTTAATAGATGTTTTTGGTTGAAAGTCCTTGTGACTTAATTTGGTGTGAATGTGTATATATACACACAGGCACAAGTACATACACACACACACATACACACAGCATTTGCTCATTTATTGTGTGTGCATGTATGTGAAAACAACTTGCAGGAACTGGTTCTCTCCCTCCATCACTTGGGTCCTGAATACTGAACTCAGGTCATTAGGCTTAGTGACAAATGCCTTTACCCATTGCACCCAGCTAAGTGTATTTGCCTCTGCAGAAGGTCTTTGCTTAATTGCCTTGAGCTGAGAGTCAGGAGTCCCCATTACCATGGCCCACTTGACACTGGTCCCTGCATCTCAGCTTCAGCTGCTCCACCCTAAGGTGGTGTGACCTTAGGATCAGGGGCTATGCCCCGTCCCCATGGTCTTCTTTCCTGCCTGTATATGCCCCCAGGTAACAGCTTAGATATTTGTGATACTCTTCTTACTTTCTGTGGCCCCGCAATGCATTTTGCATAGTTAGCTTTGGTCCAGGGCCTGGTTAGCTTTTGGGTGTGGGCAGATCTCTTTTAGGTTTCTCGTCCTTCTCACTTTCTATCTATTCCCTTTGGTAATATGACATGGCATCAGGGCCAAGTGATAAGAGTGATCCTTGTCATAGCCAAAACTATTATTCCCAGTTACTTGCTTATGCATTAATAAACTAAGAGAAGGAGGAAGGTCAAATGGTAGACCCTCTCTGCTCTGGTGAACTCCCCACCACTCGAGTTGGAGCCCTCCCCTCTATTTCTCAGGGTGCTTTGGGAGGTTTTTGGCAAGTACTCAATAAATATTTGCTGTTTGGCTGAGTCTAAACACTCCACTGTCTCCTAATCAGAATCTCTGATATATTCACTTTTGTTTGCTAAAGAAAAGCAGAAATTAGAAATTTGTAAATTATTCAGACTGGGGATTTTAATACGCACAGGAATTACACTAAAGTAAGACTCTGCATATGTGGGTTAAGGGATAAATGGTTTTATTAGGTGGCGTGGGTCTTTTTATTCCATTTTGTAAAATTTGGAAGGAATTCAATTCTGTGATAAGACAATGTAGGCATCACTGACTTCTGATGCTCCAGGTAGGCATGGCAGATAGACTCAAGGTCACCCTTACAACTCCATCTTGGGTTCATCTGCCTGTTTGGTCCCAGTTTCAGCATGGGCCTGTAATGTATTCCACCCAACAGAGTGCTAAGGAAAGTAGACGACTGTGAGTGCACATGGCAAGGCTGGAGTGTCAACACTGTGGAAAGGCCCTTCCCTTGCTGACTTTGATAGTGTAAGTTTCTCTGTTGTGAGAGGCATACAGAGAAGCCCATGTGGCAGGGAGCTCACAACAGCCTCTGACCAGCTCCTAACAAGGGACTGAACCCCAATCTTTTTGCCACAAAGAAATAAATATTGTCCCTTTCCCCAGCTAATTCTGCCCCCCCTCCCCAGACACACACAGTGAAACCCCTCTCCTGTCCATACTTTAGTTGCTAGATTGGAGGGGACCTAGCTGAGGTGCCATAGAAACCATGGGATGATAAGTGTTAGATGAGTCGGGTCACTAAATTTATGATAACTCTGTTAATAAGTGGGAGATAACTCACAACGGATGAGGGAAAGGCCGGACCCCTTCAGACTACATGCCAGTGTTATTCAGCAGGGTGCAGGGAGTGGGTAGCGGAAAAATTACATCTTTATATTTTGCCTGTGGATTCCAGATCAAAATCATGTGACTATCAAATTATAGGACAAGAAAAGTGAAACTGGAGCCATGGAGTATGGAGGAACAGTGACCAGTGAACTAGGAGTTCAGATCTCTGAATCTAGAGCACCTCACGCTGTATGAAGCAAGAAAACATAGGGCCACCTGGGCTCCCACTGCTGGGGAAACACAGCATGAAGCTGTGATCCCCATAGGTTTCCTTCAGAGCTGCAGTCACTCATCTCATGCCCTCACTCTACTAGAGGGAGTAAAACATCTGTCTAAACACTCGAGAGATAAGATCTTCAAAAATAAAGATATTTGAAGATAGCATGCCCAGCACACCTTTCCACCTGCTGGCTTAATGTAATGTAGTCATTACAGCTGTAAGTGTTTCTAATAAAGTATGAAATGGGTTGTTTGCTTTGCTGCTTGTATGAACTCTCGTTTCTCTTTTTATGATATTGAAGCTGACATTTGCTCACCCTTTATCAGTGGGATATTTAATCAAGTCCAATCTGCAAGCAGCAAGGGGAATTCGTATTTTATTTAAAACAGAGGCCCCACACAAAAGCCCTCGGAAGTAGGACAAAACCCAGAGAACAAGTGTGGCTGCCAGGGTTACACACACAAAAGGGGGTAAACTGTGAAGTAAGGGTGCCTTGGCTATGTGGCAGGCCACCAAACCAGACATGGTGGCTCAGAAAAGCTGTGACTTGTCAAACAGTGTTTCAACATGTGGTTGGAACATTTGCAAGGATTTCCCTGAGCAAAGCAGTCTTCATTTCTGTAAGCTGAATTTCCTCAGAGGTTTGTGAGTGCCTTTGATGCATAGGTAAACTTGGTTCCTGCTGGTCTCCTGCTGTGAAAGCTCCAATGGCCCCCAAGGGAGAGTGAGATTAAGTCCAATCTCCTGAATAGGGCAGAGGGGGACATCCCTAATCCCCGTGTAATCTCCTGGGGTGATGACAGGTTTAGCTGCCCTTCCCTGAGTACATGAATGTTCCTTACCCTGCCTGCAAAGCTTTGTGTGAGCTCTTCTCTAGTGCCAGAGTGAACCTCACACCAGATGCTCACACTGCCCTGCTCCTATGAGGCAGATGCTAAGAAAGACTCAAGAGTGTTTCTTGATACCACGTTTGGTATTCTTCTGGTCTTTGAAGCTTTGGGTTACATTTGGATGCACAATCACTCCTCTCTTGGGCCTAATATTGTATGTTCACCTTGGTTTCATCCAAATTTAGGTTTGTCATGGGTTCATTGTTCTATCATATATGTAATATCATATCTACATAGCAAGGGCTTTGATATACTCTTGAGGATACAGAATGGCTTAGTAAGTGGTGGAAGCTTTTGGGTGGTGAGAATTGTAGCTGGTTGCTAAACTTTTATGAGGTCTTTGTGCGTCTGTCTGGTTATCTGTCTCTGGTGTTTGGGGTATGTGTGTATGTGTACATGCATATGTGTGCACAATCATGTGGAGTCCAAAGATCAACCTTGAGAGTCACTCCTCAGAAACTGTCTACCTTACTTTTTCGAGGCAGGGACTCCTCTTCAGGCAGGGAACCTGAGGTTCAATGATTAGGCTAGGCTGGGTGGCTGATGAGCCATGGGGATACACTTGTCTCTTCTTCCAGGATTGTAAGCAGGTGCCATTATGTCTACCTGATAATGTCTGTGCTGGGGTGTGTGGCTGGCACTTTAAGTAGTTGCATTCATTCATTCATTCATTCATTCATTCATTCATTCATTCAATTGTCATTCATTATTTCATTCCAGAAGCAGATCCTTTAGCTGTGGTGATTGCCAGCAATTCTTGGTGCTCACGGCTTGTAGAAGCCTTGCCAAATCTTGCCTCCATCTTCCCAGGGCCTTAAACCCACATTGATATTATCTCTGCCTCCCTTCTCATAAGGACAGCTGCCATATGGATTATGGACAAATCTAATGACCTTATGTCAACTTGATCACCACAAAGACCCACTTTCCATGGAAAGCCATATTCCCAGGCACTGGGTGTTGAATTCATTTCAACTCAGAGCATTTGGTACATAGACTTCTTTCTCTAGCCAAGCCTGACAGCAAGGTGTCATTTATTACCTTGACTTCCAGACCCCTTCCCATCAGAACCAGCCTGGATGGCAGAACTGAGCTTCTGATATCTTCCTCCCTGTACAGCATCCTTCCTAGTTCACCATCTGCTCTCATTCAACCTTCCTGAACCCCATGCCAATTCTTACTCCTGTCTAGCCCTCCGAACCCATCTCTTATGACCTGGGCACCATTCTGAGCAAGGTACCCACTAGTCTATTTCCATACTCCTTCCTCTGGCCAGTATACCTTCTGGTCTCATCCAGCTGCTGTTCTCAGAAGCCCAGCCTTCTGTAGGGGTCTATTCATTCCAAAACCACATTCATTGATGTCATGGCTTTCTCTGGAGATTCTTCTCATGAGTTTGTGTGCACTGTGAGCTTCAGCCCCATATAAGTTACCCACATGACAGTTGTTTTCCAGGGGGGCACAGACTTTTCTGAGACCAGGACCAGGATTTCAGCCACTTCCAGGATCTCAGGTATCTAGTAAACCCTTCGATTTGAGGTGTTTTTATCACCACATAAGGCAGATAAATCTTCAGTGGGATGTGATGAGGCTACATCGAACATAAAGGGCCAGAAGTGACTCCTGCTATTATTCAACTTATGTCACCTTGAAGAGGTGCTGTCTTAGCCAGGTACATGACTCTTCCTAACTCTGTCCTGCATAATGCTTAGTGGATTCCTGGCCATGGGTACATGGGAGGACAATGTCTAGTTGGGTAGCTGCTTGGGTTCTTCGGGTATTCTCAGTGCTGATTTTCAATGATCAGATTAATCAGCAACGGTTTGTTCAGATTTGCATCAACTGGGGGCTTGGCATGGGCAGGTGCACACTAACTTCAAGTCCCATGTTGAGGTTACTATTCTTGGGTACTGGTTCCCCTGCCCCAGTAGGGGAACTTCAATTTGGGCCAATCCTCCTGGCTGTAGGATCCTCCCTGGGACTGTCCATGATGGACAATCTGCCCAGTGTCCTGGACTCCTCAGCTTTGGGAATTGTGATACTTGACAAAATAGTCCATGACCTTTCTGAAGATCCAGTTTTATGGTTCCTTGAACATGTGTTTGCTGCTTCTTCCAGCATCCAAAGATGACATCTTCACCCCTTGTTCCATGTCCTAGTGGTGTGTTAGCTCCCCTCTACCCCTCTGAGTGACAAACTGCTCTTCAAATGATACCAGTTATAGGCTCTCTATTGGCTCAATTACTTGCCTCAGATTCCAGCCCATGGTGTTAATTTCCCACCGAAAACTCACAGCCAGGAAGGGAGTAGGCTGCTTCAACATAGATAGCTCTCCATCTGGAGGCTCAGAGGCAGCCAGAGACCCTATTTACTTTCTTGCCACCATGTCACACTGCAGTCATTAATCGTTCCTGCTTTTTCATGCAAACATTTGTAAGCCTGCATCCCTCCCATCTTGCATCTTGTATAATTGATTTTTTAAAAACCCAAATACAGGGCTCCTCACACATCCTTGTTGAATTTTATTTGGTTTTGTGTCACTCAAGTTGGCTTGCTGTTTGTGAGTCCTCAACTGTAATCTAGCCTGCAAACAGAACTCTCCTCCCCCATGCTGCTTGGCCTATGAATTTTATATCTCAAGTGTCTGGAAATGATGCTTTAGGTCAGGTCAAGGGCAAAGTCTCGCAGACAGCAGTGCATCAGGGCTATCTCCTAGGTGGGTATAACCTCATTGATCAGTGCTGCTCAACCAGTGCTGGGGCTGGGCCTCAGCTCTTGTTCATGTGAGTGCAACTGGGTCTTATCTGGATCTTTAAAATACCACCATGAATAGGTGGAGCATTTGTGAGAAATCCAGGCTTATTCATGAGGGAGCAGATTTTAGCTTCATCTCTTTGAATTGGGGTACACTGGGCTTTGTTTCTTTGCTTGTAAAATGAAGATAGTAACTGTCTTGTGTCTTCTCTCTCCTTGGTCAATGAAGCAAGGCCAACTCTCTCCCATCTCCATGGGCATGCTGGAGCAACACAGAGAAAGTCATTTAAATCACAGCCCATCTGGGGAGATGACTCAGTGGGTAAAGTACTTGCCAGAACTCAGCCAGCAAGTACCCATGTAAATGCTGGCTGGGCAGGTGTCAAGGCCACTTTGCAATGCCAGCACTCAAGAGGCAGAGACAGGGACAAGCTAGCTAGACAAACCAAATCGGTGAGCTTTAGATTCAAATGAGAGACATTGCCGCAATATATGTAGTGTATAGTAACTGAGGAAGATATGTTCAAATGCACATATGTATTTGTGCCCATATACAGGTAAGGAAGCATACACACTTGCATATATACTACACAGATACATACACCGACAAATGAGTAAATTAATAAATGTTTTAGAGTTCTGTATAGCATAGAACCAGTGGTGTGTGTGTGTGTGTGTGTGTGTGTGTGTGTGTGTGTGCATTTATTAAGCCAGCTTTAAAATATAACAACATCTAAATCACACCTGAGAAGCTGAGAACCTGGTAGTGATTCGAGTGGTCCTTGAGGCTGAAAGCCTTAACACTTGGAGTAGTCCACATTATCTGTCTTTCACTGTTGGCAACAACCAGTAGTTACTCAGTTCACAAGGTGGGATGCCAGATCTGGTGCCAGATGCCCAGGAGATTTCTAGAGAGTGACTGCTCCCTGGTCCATGATGAAAGCTTAGAAATGCTGGTTCTACTATCAGTAACAGGATTTGCTGCGGCAACAGGGCAAATCAACTGTGTGATATGAGAGAAGACCAGTCGAAGAAAAGTGAGTTGGCTTTCCTTCCATCATGCTCTTTTCATCAGATCTGCCACCAGATGACACCCTCAGTTGGAACCGGCCTTCCTGTACTAATCAAGCAATCAGGACAGCTCTTCAGGCAAGGCTCCCTGTATAGGTGATTCTAATTCATGACTACTTGACATTAAAACCAGCCATACTAATAAACCAATTGTGGCTCACGTCTTAAAGGTTCTCGTAGAACATACTTCTTGTCCACCTGGACTGAGATGCCCTATCTCTGCTCTTTATCTCTATCTTGCCTAGCCTATTCTCTGGTTTATAGTCACCATGATGAGCTCAGGTTCTTGGGGTTCACTAAGTTGCTGTGTGCAGGTCTATAAAATGGAGAATGATGATGGCCCTACCTGCTAAAACTGCATCTACAGGAAAGGGGTCAGTGGGTCAAAATGTAGAGTCCACGATGCCTTTTTCACACAGCAAGGGTTTGCACATGTGTTTTCCTTTCTTTCAAGTACCCAGGGAAACTGCCTTGATCTCTAGGTGAGTAGTAACTGAGTTGCCACTTGCTTGCTGATGACTCTAATTCCAGGGCTCATCCAATACCACTCCAGCTCTCCTTGGAGAGATAAATATTCTTTCAGAATCAAGATAGTTCTGCCATTTCACCTTGGCAAACAGGAGAGATCCAGACTGCCAGGCATGTGCTGATACATTCCAGCATGGCTTAAGACAGTTATTGCTTCCCCCATGTCTCTCTGTAGTTTTCAGGATTGGTTCTTACTTTTTCAGGGAAGGTGACACCCTGGCTGTATCTGATACACATTTCCTAGTCTCCATGATTCTTCTACATGGGCAGCGGTACCCATGACTTCCAACTGTAGCTGCTTTCTGTCCTGATTGGGGCACATGTCTCCACATGTGGAGGGAGACCTGGAGTGTGACTTCCATGTCCACATCCATTTTAATACTAGATACTTCTGTCCTCAGGCAGCCATGGTGTTAGTGTGGCAGGTCCCACTCTTATAGATATAGCTAGGATGCTCTTGAAGGTTGAGATGTCTCCACAGACCTCCTTTTCCAGCTTCACCTTCCTCTTCATCATGGGTAGCTGGGTTTTGAGACTTTGTCTGGGCAAAGAAACCTCTGCTGGGGGACCTTTTTCCCTTAGAGAGCTACACATTATCTCACCTGTAGACATACTAGAGTAGAAACTTCCAGGGCAGTGGTAGCAACTAAATAGTTCTTGTCATTAGGATTGGAACTACTGTGTATCAGAGGAGTAAAGAGGAGGAGTTGATGTCTCCTCTCAAGGCCGGTGCCAGGAGCAGAGTTTTCTTTTCCTCCTATGCACAGGTCTTCATAGAATCATTTTATGTCCCCCTACACAAACCGTGACAGGGATGTTAAAAGCAGCTGTGGTTGTTATAAGCAGTATTTGTGAGGATCAGCATTCTGCAAATACCATCTCTATTAAGCCAAATACTATTTACTTCATGGGGTATTGTGATGTAAGGCTGAATCAAGATCTCGATGCTGCTCTGTGGTACCCTGAGGCCCTTAGCATCTAGCTGTGTGACTCGGGAACTGTGATTGACAGCTCTTTGTCTTCCTTTTCTTGGAAAACTCTAGATAGTCATCACAGTTATGTCTTACAGAGTTTCTTCTGCTCAGCAGCCAGGTCTTTGTGGGAGCCAGCCATTGCTAGCTTCTACATAGCCATGCCTGGGCCTACCCAGAGAAGTAACATCTTGTGACCCTCTGAGTTTGGGACAGGAAAAAGGCCTGTCGCCAGTTGCCCCAGGCTCCTTGCAGAGTTGGTGGAGATGAGGCCCTCTCTGCCTGATGCCACTGCCTCTCCCTTCTTCCAGGTAGGAAACCCCAGGGCTTGCCCTTTACTCCTGTTGTAGTTTCTTTCATGCTGCTGTGGGGAAAAAATTATGAAAATAGTAACTTGAAGGAGAAAGGGATTATTCATAGGTTTACGAATCTAGATTAGAGTCAATGTAGAAACCTGAAGCAGCCAGTTGAATCCAGTCAAGAGCAGAGTTCAAGAGCGGCACAGCTACTTGTGCTCAGCTCAGTTTTTCCTTTTTTACATAGTCCAGGATCCAGGTCCAGGGATTGGTGCTGTCTTCTTTGGGTTGAATCTGCTCACATCATTCAACATAACAAGACAACCCCTCACAGACATGCCCCTGGTTCAACCTAGTTTAGACAATCCCTTCCTGAGACACCCTTCCCCCAGCGATTGTCCGTTGTATCAAGTTGACAATTAAAACCAACCATCACACTTCACAACTGGACCTCACCTGGCCTTCATCCTACAGGTGACAGTGTACAGCCCTAGTGGTACCTGTTTCAGGCTTATACCTGGATAGATAGATTCCCCTGCTTAACAAGGACAGAGCACAAATGGAGAGGTAGCTTGATGGGAGGTGGGGGTCCCTGTGGATTGGCTGGCCTAAGCTGTGCACAAGAAGAAACATACTGCACCCAGGGAACTTTTCATACCCATGGAGGAGTTTCATGCCCAATGATCCATTTCACCAGGGCTTAGTTCTGTCAGCTGTCACCAGGCTGCTCAGAGGGGGTGCCAGGACTGCAGAGACTGACAGCACTATGCAGGCGTAGGAGCTTGAGTGAATCTGTCACTCAGCTCTAGGACCTCAGCTCCCAGAGGAGTGAAGCAGGGCTTTCAGAGTCTAGCCTACAGCCAGAGCAGAGCACAGCTGAGTAGGGTGGCTCATGACTGCTGGAGCCCTGAACAGACCAGTAACTAGATGGTGTCTGGAGGCCCTTCCTCTCCTTTTGATGGAGCCCTTTGCTGTCCATTTGTGGATGCTTGCACCATACTGCACAGCTTCCCTCTTAAGAAGTACTAATGCAGGGGAGGGCACTGACTGCCTCACTTGTGGCCAGCATCCAGAGCTGTTCTTCAGTGTCATCTTAGGAAATGTTTCTTTAAATGTAAACCAAAATTTAGAGTTTGGAAGGGAATCCATGGCTGGGATTCCATAATACTTGCTACAGCTGAAGAGAAGTGGTTTGTGGATTATGTGATATTCTAGATTTCCTGTTATTTCTCCATTCTGGTGTAGTGGGATGAGGCCAGCTGGGCCAGCCTCTTTCTACTCCTCCACCTCCTTCTCCTCTTGACTCTGGCATGGCCTTCTGTGCCTGCTTGCCCTTGAAGCTTCCTCATATCCTCTGCATGGCTCCTTCCAGCCTCTCAGAGAGCCACATTGCTCTTATACCTGAGGAACAAACTCAGTTCTGAGTCCCATGGTATTGGAGTGTGGCATCAACAGCACCACTCTAAACGCATCCTGGCAGAGAACACAAACCTGACATTTGCACTCCAATCACTCCCCAAAAATCAGGTGAGGAGAGCTCAGTTCTGCCCCTGCCCCTGCTCTGCCTGGTGCACGACCAGGGGCCACTGCAAATTTTTAAAGATTAGCTCAATGTCCAATAGCAACAATTTGCAAAAACACTTCTCCAGTTGGCTTTTCATGGTTTCCCAGTTGTCACCAACTCATAAAGGGTTAGTCAATGAGCTGGCACGGCTTGGCTTTCCTGGTAGTTTTGATTATTGTCATGAAATGTGCTATTTCAGGTTTGGCAATACCCATGTGGTAATAATTTGTTGCCCTTTCTTTTATATCCTCTTAAACTTGGCATGGCCTTGCCCCCTCCCCCTTTCAAACTTAAATGAGACCACCATACCACACTGAGACACAGAGAGGAGGCCACCCCTGTGCTCCACAAAACTTCAATAACAAACCATCATTTCAGCAATGTACAAGAATATCCCGAGAGAATGTAGCCACTTTACTGGTGGGGAGTCCCCGTTGGATGGGGGTAATTCCTCCATCAAGTGGGGATGAATATTTATTCCCTGTGGATAGTATGAAATCCATTACCCCTTTGGGGATGCAAGTAGGATGGCCATTCTTGTGACTTAAGGACTGGTGGCATTTCAAGCCTTGTGTGGCTTATAGGCACAGTTCAGTTTCAAGGAGGGATACTGAAATTTTGGGTAAATTTAACTACTTAGGAAACTCAGCTAATCATTAGGGACATTAAAATTCAGTTCCATTTGAAATCCTTGATCTAAGATTCAGGAACTTAACCAAGATACAAAGAGCAAGTTCATGCATGATACCCCAGGCCAGGGTCTTTTCTCTGTATTTCACCTGCCATGTCATTGGAACGTTTGATACTGCTCTGTATGCCTCCATGTCTCTGAGGCCCCCCGAAGACACACAGTTTCTTTCAAACACTAGCATGATACACAAATCAGCCAAGTAGACCCCATACTGGTCTGGGCTCAGGAAACTACATGGCTGTGTCCCTTGGCCACAGGTCAGATCCTCAATTCAAGCTCATCTACCAGGCCTACCCCCAGTGTCCAGCATGTGGAGTTGAGTCTCCGTGACTTCCTTCTGTTAAATGCCAGACTCTCCAATCGGAAGTGGGATCCACTGGGGCCCTACCTGTGCAGGGCTTCAACACTCTCAATTCCACCTCACTGGTAGAGGGATGCAGAAGATGGCTGCCTAGTAAACAAACTGTAATTACTAGAACAGAGCAAGGGAGACAAGAATCCACATGTAACCAATTGTCTTTATAATTGTCTGCCCTAGTCCAGGATGGGGCCCCTGGAAATGACATGGTGCCTTATGTGAGATTACAAAGGCAGGAATTGAGGAGGGTGTTATCAGGCCAAACATGACTTGACACTCAGGGTCAAATCATGAGGTAAGGAGAGAACAGAGAGAAAACTACTGTGTCAATAAGCTTTTGCAGGTGCAATGGCTAAAGAGTGTGTCCATTTAGCCAGCGTGCCCAGTGATGAGGTCAGCCATGCTCTCTCTACTGCTGGCCAGGTACTTTGCACAAGATCAGGTGATAAGTGTCAAGGAGATTGCTTTCCTGAATGGATGGATTCCATCAAACCCACTGACAGCACTAGCAACAAAAGCCTGTCTTTTCCAGACCAGACAGACTAACTCAAGATTCACAAATGGGCTCCGCTTGAATTCCAGAAAGCAAGCGTGCCCTGGTGACATCACATGCATTTATAATGGCATAGCCAGCTACACACACACACACACACACACACACACACTGAGCATGTCAGTTCCATCTATCCATATCTGTGTCAATTCTAGATACCCATTCCCTCAAGGATACCAAAGTTCAAAGTGGCTTAATTCTATTGCATATGGCATAGTATTTGTATGTAATCTACATAGTCTTCCTGGAGACTCTACTAATGGTGTCCAATCTGTGGCTGGTGGATTGCACATATTACAGGATAGCTATGAATGGGTCCTATGACATAGACCACAACATCATTCCCAATGCCCAACGTCTGGACACCCCTAAAGAGCCATCTCTAAATGTGATATTTAGAGTCAATGACAAGAAAACAGTTTAAATGTTCACAGTAAGCACAGATGCATTTTTCCCAAATATTTTGAGTCAGAGTTAGCTAGATTTGAGGTTTCACGTCTCACCGATACAGAATTCCAATTTCGGATACAGTTGTCTGTCAAGTTGCCACCTGTATAGGATCTAGAATCACTGAGGAGACAAGCTTCTAGGTGCTTGTAAGAGAGTATCTGGATTAGGTTGACTGAGCAGCAACTTGCGGTAAATGTGGAAGTACCATCCCATGGTCTGGGATCCTGGATGGAACAGAAAGCAAACAGCCAACAGAGTGCCAACATACATGTCTCTCTGCTTCCTGACTGCGGCCAGCTACCTCGTGCTATTGATGTCATGATTTCCCACCATAATGGGTGTGCCCTCGAGTTGTGAGTCAAAGTAAACCCCCTCCCTTGAGTTGCTATTGTCTGGTATAATGTCACAATAATGAGGGAAGTAACTAAGACAACACCTGCCTGACTATGTACGTATGTCTATACTCACTCTTACATGCCTGTTTAGACAAGGAATACGAGAATGAGGTCAGGTGGACACAGCCTTGTATGGACTCGGTAAGTAAGCTATCTGATACCTCTACCAGGGTAGATCTCACTCAAAAGTGTTGCAAAAGTGTTTTTTTGCTCACCAATTCTGAGGCGAGGAAGCTCAAGCTTGGCTTCTCACTGCCCATCTGGCCTATGAACCAGTACATTCCCCAGTGAGCCGACCCACCCCTGTCAGCCAGGCTCCAGTGGAGGGAGAAGTACGGACCTCCATACCATTATTCCTGCACAACAGGAATGCCTTTGAACACCAACCTCTCTCCTGTGACCCTGGGACATTCTCCATAAGGATATTAATAATGGGCAAGTCTATGAGAAGAATCTTTAACATGAGACGCTGGCACAGTGACAGAACTGAATAACTCCTCTTTTGAAGAGCCCCACTGCCTAACTAAGTCTGTCATATAGCCTTTCAGTAAAACAGAAGAGAATCCTGTAGGCTCATGTGGAAGAAATTCAAAACGTTGAGGTTGCCAGCTAAGTACTGATCTTCAGAGAGAGCCCCGGCTCTTTGCTCTGACAGGCATGGAGGAGGAATTTTGATTCTAGCCACACCACAGTGGAGATGTGTGTGGTAATTGTGGTGGGTAATTACTGTGGGTTTCTTGAGGGAGACACAAGGGGGTCTCAGAAGATCCCAGAAGAATGTGTTCTGACTCTGGCCATGTGAGGAGTGAGCAGTTGACTGTGGTACTGTGTCTCAGGCCCTGTGTATTGGCGGAGTGTGAGCACGGTGGGCATGAGGCTGGGGAGCACAGGGCTTCGCTGTTCTCACTGGCAGAGGTGGAACATCTGCTTGACTAGACTCAACAACATGGGGGAGGAGATTGGCTAGTGTTTCTTCTCATTTTAATGGCATCTTACTGAAGTCAGGAGAGCGGATTGTGTAAGACATGGCAACAGTAGACAGTTTTAGTAAGGAAACAATAGCCCTTGCGTGGCAGGAGTCATGATGAGAATTTTACCTGAAGACTTACTTCTACCACATTGTGTCTAGTGATAGGATATGTGCATTAGATATCCAAGGATGCAATCCATGCTTGTGATGTGGCCTTGGTCTTCTATTTCTTTGTGACCCACACATAGACATTCCATTGGCAAATAGTGGCTATCTCTTCATGACCTCCCAGGGATGTGGAGAAGGGCTTTAGACTGCTTTGATTCACAAACCTCTACATGAAACCCAATTATTACACTACAAATAAAGAGCCCAAGGGGTTGGTGATATGGATTAGTGGGTACTGGTACCTGGTGCCAGGCTCAACAACTTGGGTTCAATCCCTAGGACCATGCAGTAGAAGAGAATTGCATCCCTCAGGTTGTCATCTGATCTCTACACACACACTATAACTTTGGCTCTTACCCAAACCTCACATGCTTAGTAAATAAAATAAAATAAGACAAAGTGATTATCAGTTAATTTAAGAATAGCTTGATTTCTATCTTGTAAATGTATGAACACAATGAAAACCCAAATGCACAATGAATTGGACATCAACTCTCCTTTGCCCAAGCCTGTGCCTCTCACCACAGGAGACCACACAAATACTCACTAGTGGTAACTAAGCATTCAAGATCCAACTCGCTGAGCTAGCTCAAGTGGGATGAGTGACTCTCTTCTAATGTCTGATATTGACATATCCTGAGAACTATGTATGCTATAGAATTTTTCATTTAGGGATAAATAGAGAGCAATAAGGAATTAGAATGTGTGACTTAAAATGTGTAGTGAAGGTTATAATAGGTTCTGCCCTAGTGAGTAGCTGGTCACTGAATCCAGCAAGTACTCCTGAGACTGGAAGTCACCCTGGATTACTACATGAATTTTGTCCTCTTTCTTGAGTCATCTCTAGATGTCCCAGGCCAAACTATACTGCTGGTGAGTTGCTGGGGGAGTTGGCTGTCCTCTATAATGAGATATGATTGTCTCCAGAGGTCCCCAAGAACCTAAGAATTTCTTCTCCACAAGAGACAAAGGTCTCCTTGTTCACCAGAAATCTCTTTGTGTGCCTTGAGGTCAATCTTAACTGAGGAATTCCTCTGGTTTTCTTTGTGGGTAGTCGTAAATAGTGTCAAAAATGTTTGACCAGGTTGAGGGCCACTTTGTGCCTCAAAATGCTGTGGCTTCTTCATGGAGAAACCACATACAAGAAAGAAAAGCTTAGCAAGGGACTGTTAGTTAAAACCCCCAGGGCCCTCCCTCTGATATTTCTCCTTTGCAGATTCTCATTTTTCCCTCCATGTTTCCACAAATATGCAAAAAATGTTGGCAAGAAAACCTGGCCACTCAAACATGTATTGTATCCAACAACATCAAGAATTACTTGAGTGTTTTTGTTGTTTTAATTTTAGGGCCTGTGGTTGGTTATTTCATGTGAACTAGAGATAAAAATCTCTCTGTGGCTTAGCTGAGAGGATGTTTGAAGAGTTAAGAAGTTAAAAACAAAAATAAGCAAAAGACTTTGATATGAGCAGTCACAGCCAAGCTTCCCACACTCTTCCGATTCCTCTACTTTTTCACATTTGCCATTCGGCCAGTGCGACACTGGATCCATATGACCCTGCTCGGGCTTAGAAGAATGAAGGTACCCCTGCCACACACTTCCATGATGTCCCCAGGCATAAAAGAATCTCAGTTCTTGTGACAAAAGAATAATGTTCTCATCTGGAGGTATTCTTAGTCCCCTAAAAGCAACATGACACTTTGATTTCTCATGACTCTGTGCCCTGCACATGTTCTATGGTGTGTTAGTGGACCTGGCAATATTGCATGGAGACATTTGAGCTGGGAAGAGGACAGGATTTGTTATAGAAAATAGTTTAGGACATCAAATTCCCTACACTAGATTTCATAAATTTGAAATGATTGCACACACACACACCACATACACACACCATAACACAGACGTAAACATACACACACACACACACACACACACACAGAGAGAGAGAGAGAGAGAGAGAGAGAGAGAGAGAGAGAGAGAGAGAGAGACCCTGTGGTAGTTTGAATGTAATTGGCTCCCATAAGTTCATAGGAAATGGCACTATTAGAAGGTGTAGCATTGTTGGATTAGGTATGGCCTTGTTGGAGGATGTATGTCATTGTAGTGATGGACTTTGAGATTTCATATGCTCAAGCTACTCCCATTGTCTCAGTTCATTTCCTGTTACCTATGGATCAAGATGCAGAACACTCAGCTCCTTCTCCAGCATCCTGTCTGCCTGAATGTCTCACCATGATGATAATAGACTGAACATTTGAACCATAAGCCACCCAATTAAATGCTTTCCTTTATTAGGGTTTCCATGGTCACAGCAATAGAAACCCTAACAAGTACATGCCCCATAGAGAAGAATGAAATTATATTTTTCTAGATAGGGTAGATGACTCAGTTAGTAAAAATGCTTGCTTCCAAGCTTGAGGATCTGAGTTCAATCCTTGGAATCCACATGGCAGAAGGAGGACGCCAACTGCCAAAAAGCTGTCCACTGGCCTTCACCCATGTGCTATGATTCTTTGGGCTTTCCATCTATCAAGACTGTCAGCTAAATTTGTCTGTTTTCTTTATAGATCCTGAAGCTGGAATGCTTTTTTTTTCTGTAGCACAAAAAGCTCATGCATCCTGAGAAATGATAAGGCCCAGACTGACCCCACTGGATAAGAGGCTGGTATCCCTCATCAGGGAAATCATCAGAACATTTCATGGACTGTAAATATTATTCTGATGTGGGGACAGGAGGTAGACGGAGAGGGGAGGTCAAGAGGACGCTAAGACAGATTACTGTGGACTAAGGAGTTTATTGTTAGAGTTGTTAATTCCATGGGAAGAAAGATAGAAAGAAAGAAAGAAAGAAAGAAAGAAAGAAAGAAAGAAAGAAAGAAAAAAGGAAAGAAAGAAAGAACTGGTAGGGGCTCCAAGGAGAGTTCAGGCTCCTGCATCTGAGACAGATAGCATGGCAGAGTCTATAAGAAAGGGGCTTGACTGAGGAGGAACCCTCTTCTCTAAGCTCTCTGAGGGTGGGAAGAGTCACAGCAAGATCCTACAGTCAGGATCTCTGATTCCCAGGGTGAGGAGCAGCATGTGTAGCCACCACTTTGGTGTAAACCACTTCACAGGTGAGAGACCCTGGCACCTAGAATTTGTTAGCTGGCATCTCACAACTCATAGGACTCTGCAGTACTTGCTGGTACCCATGAGATGAGGCTACTTCAGATAATGTGGCCTGAGCAGAGACTGGATTTTAACTTTGCATTCCTACAAGGATTGGAGGATTGGTAGCAATAGAATACATGAGTAGCCTAAGTGTGCAGCCTGGTCCAGGTTCTGGATGGCTGTGAGCATCCTCATGTGGGAGGCAAAGGAAACCACTCAGGTTTCGATGAAGGATACTCTTTCATGCATGGGCTCCTTGTTGCTTTACCCTGTTCCCTGTACACACAATTATACATACATATACATAATACATACACACACATACATATATAGACACATATATACATGCACACACAGATAGGCTCATATATAAAAACATATACATATACATGGATGCACATGAACACACACACACACACACACACACACACATATACACACATACAACAAATATACATGGACACACATGCACACACAGCCCTGCTGTAAGGCAGCTTTGGATTGAGTGCCTTGTTTCTCCACAGAAGTAAGTGAGGAGAGTGAGTTTTAAGAGTTCTTGCAGACCTGGCTTTCCTGGCATAGGTGACAGCCATGCTGCTCTGGTGCTAGGACAGTCTTCTGTGTGTCCAGCAAAGGCCACACATAGCTGTTTCTGTTTGGAGCTCTTTGCAGTTCACATTAAAGGCAGGTTGCTATCTGCTTGTCCTCTTACAGGCTGGAACAGCATGGGGAAGGGAGCTAAAGAGAGGAGCCTCTCCATCCTGCAGTGGATCCCAGCTGCAGGATGGTAGAGATCCTCTTCAGTGTCCCAGGTCTTGTGTGAATGTGGGGTGGGTGGAGGACCTCTTGCACTTCTGTGGCTCAGATTCCTCTCTGTGCCAAACCCTAACAGCAGAACACACTTATTTCCCAACTAGCCGCACAATTTCCCAGGCTCCAGAGACTTCATTTTGACCACAGGTATTTTCTGAGCATATCTCTGCCAGCATTGTGTGGGGGTGAGGGGGTGGATGGGGGAGTCTCTGCCTCCCAGGAGATAAGAGCCTGAGACAAGAGTGAGGTGAGTTAGTCGCTTGTGAGTTGAGCCCCCAGGAGTGAGGCTAGAGGACAGAGGCAGGACACTAAGTTTCCTAGACTCAAGAAGCACGTCCTTCTGATTGACGAACAGGAGGAAAAGGCTCCCGCTGGCCTAGCTCCTTTCCAAAGTGACCAGGTGCAACAAGCCGCAAATGGACTCATTGCCGCTTCTTCCCTGTACAGTTAGTGTTTTGTTTTCAAGGGGGAGTCTTGTGTTGCTTTATGTTCTTAATGCTGGAAGTGATTTTATTTTTAAAATAAGTGTGGAGCTTAAAGGCTGACCGATTTTCTAAACTATGATAAGGCAAGGGTTCAGTTACACAGAGATATGGAAAAACTAAGTGTGGGAGGTGGGGGTGTCAGAAGTTTGCAGAATCCTTCTATAGGGTGCATTGGGTTTGGGGTGGAAAGAGGGGATGTGCCATTTCAGCAGGGTCCTGGGACAACAGCAGGATGAGGAGTGAGGAGGTGTTTCAGAGAAGTGAGAATGCCAATCTGAAAGTACACATGCAGCCAGATGCTTACACACATGTCAGCAGGGCTGAAGACCCACATGCATGTAGGGAAAGGGGATCCTGTTGGGTTTGGGGCAGGGGCAGTGGGTTCAAGAGGAAGTGAGAGTACTGGGGACTAAAGAGTTAACTAGGGGCCTTGGACTTGAAGGAGCAGCAGCATCATGGTGGGGCTCCACAGGGCAGAGAAGAGGGAACCTCCTCTTATACTTTGGTTGCATAAAGTATACCTAGTTGTTTGCTTGATGGGGAGGTCCCCAACGAGAGCTTAAAGTCAGACTCTCTGAGTCCCAGGCAGGAGGCAGGGAGGGGGTGGGGAGCAGGATGTGTGTGGCAGAGCCAGTACACCCTTTTATGTAAACCCACTCCCCAGGTGAGAAATCCTAACAAGGGGATGTCCATCAGTTAGGGACTCTCAAGACAGTCCCAGTAGGGTGCCTGCAATTATCCGTGAAAGGGAGAGAGTACTGCCTGAGCAGCAGCTGGATTCAGTATTACCTTCTTACAGACATTAACTGCACTTTTACAGTCTGGGTTTTAATGGTAGAGAGAAGGGAGCCTCTTCAGGTTGGTTGGTAACCCTGAATACTGAAAGGTATTGAGGTGGTCAGGAGAATGCCATGTAAGGGGAAGCAGAATGTATGAACAAGCTCTGGCTGCTATAAGAAGTGAGCATGATCTGGGTGGCCTAAAACAACAAAAACACACCCTTTCACAGTTCAAGGCCAGAAGAGAGCCAGATCTCTCAGAAGGTCCTTAGGGAGGAGATTCCTCTGCCTCTTCCAGCCCCTAGTAGTTCCTGGCATTCCCTGGTTTGTGGCCATATCACTTCTGTTTCTTCCTGTGTTGTCACAAAACTGTGACCCTAGGTCCCAGTGTCTTTGTGTCCATTCCTCAATCCAGGATGGCCTCATTTTGATATTAACTAATTACATATGCAGACACTCACTCCCAAATAAGGCAACTTTCTGAGCTCCCACTGGGTTGTAGAATTCAGTCAGTCCTCTAGCAAAACAGCCTCTACCATCATCAGATCACATGACTGGAAGGAGGATGGGGTGGGGGAGGGTAATTAGACCCTTACCTGAGAATCCAGACTCTCCTCCTAGCCATTTGTAAGCAATCAGCCCTGATTGCTGGAGGTGGGAGGGGGCAGCTAAATTAGATAGTTTGGGGGTGGTTAAGTGGCTGTGGAGGTGGGGCTTTCCATAAACACGGCTTGGGAGAAGCCTCCATCCATTCAGGGTATGGACTCCAATGTGGCTGTTTTAGAATTGTTCATCTTTCTGTCAGTAACTCCTCACTCATGCTCTGTAAGTCCAATGACCACATTGGTTTCATAGGGGGCAATTTAGAGTGATCATATTTTGGTTTGTTGTTGGGATCTTACAGGGGTTATGTTGTGTACATCTGCCAAGGGAAAAAAAAATTCTTACAATATATTGGGATGTGAATTTTAAGGGAACAAACATTTTTACCCCATATGAGGGGTATGATATGTGTGTGTGTGTGTGTGTGTTTATACATATATGTTTATAATGACCTGCAATGCTGTGATATAAAACTTATATAGATGCCTAGAACCCCACCCACCCCTGTCCCCTGGCATCTCAGTAAAGGAGGCAGGATCACAGAAGCAGCCATAGCTGATGCCTGATTTCTGTATTTTTGTTGCTGTTTCTTAAACATAAACTATGTTCATTTGCTTGTTTTCTGTCTGAAGTATCAGAGCAGGGCAGGTGCCATGGAGATGGCCCAACCTACAAAGGCTGAAATTACTTCTCTATGATGCCACGAGCCTTGCCTGGAAGCAGTGGTTACTGCTTCTGTGAGTGGAGGTAAGCTGGCCTGTGTTCCTGAGCAGGCCTCCTCAGGCCTGGGTTCAGTCAGGTGGACTCACTTGAAATTAGCCAAGGCAGCTTGGCCCCCTTACTGAGCTCTGCCAGCGGCTCTGCTTGGTGACTGGAATTGCTACTCTGACCCCTCTGAGTGTCTTGTGCAAGACAAGATGCACTTCCATCCTCCTGGGAGACTACGCAGCACTGGCACCCTTGCTTTGATTGTGGCTGGCTGTGTCCAGACATCTTGCTCTTCAATCTTTTTTCACCTGAACACAGGGCCCAAAGGGAAATCAGGGGTTACCCAGTCTCTCATGCACTCTGTTGCTTTGCACTGAAGCTCCTCTGTGTCTTGACATACACCAATGGTGACCTCAAGGGTATGGAGTTCATGGCCTGGCAAGGAAAGAGTGACCAAGCAACAATAAGGGAATGTGGTGGTGACTGTGACTCCAACAACCTCCTCACACTGAGGCTCATACATGGGGTGGTGGGAAGTCAGTTTATATGGTGGGAAGTCAGGTGTCCTTTGAATTTGTTTTATTTTATTTTTAGGAAAACAAAGGGAAGGGGAAGGGATGGGAGGGAAGGGAAATGAAAGAAAGGGGAAGGGAAGGAAAAAGGGGGAGAGGAGGGTGAGAGGAGGGGAAGGGGAGGGGAAGGGAGGGGAAAGGGAAGAGTAGGGAAGGGGAGGGGAGGGAGGGAAGAGAAGGGAAAGGGAGGAAGGGACCACAGTTGTGGAGGTAACTAACAGGTAAGCCTGAGCTGTTTCCTTTAAACAAAGATGACCATTGTTCTCCCAAATCTATGGCTTGCCTAAAGCTTTAAGCTTTTAGGTAGCAGCCAGTGGCAAGCTGGATTCTTAGGTGTACCCTAAATCCCACACTGTCGCATAAAACCCAGATGTGAGCAGGAACTGTGAGTCTATCATAAGCTCCGTGACACAGGTGAAGGGACACACAGGTATAACTCAAGACCCTAAGCAGCAGCTGTGAAGTTAGTCATCAAACAAGCCCTTTAGAGGAGCATCAGGTTTTCCTGAGGGAAGGAGCTGAGGCTGCCTATAGGAAGAGGCTGCCTCAAGGAGTAGAGAGCCTGAAAAGGTCCCCATTCTGGTGTGTTAGATAGCAAGCTCCATGAGAATATAGCCTAGCCACTGTCACCTGGGCCTCTGCACCAAGGACCTTACTGGGACAGGCTATGATTTCTGACCATGCAAATGGTGGAATGCTGGCTATGTCTTGTTTAACCTAGGAAAAGGTCCCTGAGTGGCTGTGTGATAAGGGGAAATGAGCACACCATCTCTGAGTGTGCTCACCCAAACAAGGCTGCTGGGAGAGAAAACCACTGCATCCCCTGCTCCCCTTGAGACCTCAGGTAAGAACCAAATGCCAGCAGGCAGTCTGGGAGGGAACTCCCAAGCATGGAGGAAGGATGTGAAGTTGACTGACAGGTGAACTTGAATTGCTATGTACTATGAACTAGGTTGTGCTGAGCCATTCTCTGGGGTAGAGGAGGAATAGGGCTAGCAAGCTGGAATTTGGAGAGGAAGAGCCTGGCTTCATACACTGAGGTGGAAAGGTCTACAAGCCACTGGGCTGGCAGTTACAGGTCATCATGAATAGTTCAGGATCAGAGATGGTGACTCTGGTCAACAATTGACCTTGGTGAGACTCTGCTTCCTTCAGACATGTTCAGGATTAGAGACAAGGACTTAGGTGAAAGTCCTGAGCCCTCCTGGCACTGGCTAAGTGCCTGACAGCATCCTCTGACACCAGGTGACTATCTGGACCTCAGATGGGAGGGTTTTGTCCTGAGTACAGGTTCGTGAGCTTTTTCAAGAGATGTCGAAAGGAGTCACTAAACAGAAGGGACCATGGAACCAGAATGTTGCCACTCCAACTATTATGTGTCCATGCATTGATAAATGAATCCATTTGTTTTGCAATTCCAAGCGGGGAAACTAAATATCACTGACCCAGGACCCTGACCTGGACTTGCTCTGCACTCCCAGACTAACTAAGTAATGTCAGGGGCCATACTGGGGCTTCAAGTTTACTTTTTGCTGTGTCTTACAGTCCTTGTCTTCTGATTCTGAAACTTCATGGAAAGCTGCCTGCAGCTTTTCTGGTGTTTCTGAACAATTTTCTCATCAGGGTTCAGGTTGCCTCTTATAAACCAGCCACACCTTGGAGTGGCAGGGAGGTTAGATTGCAAAGATTTGTACATACAGGTTTCAAAACATCCTTAACAGTTTTAGGACAGATAAAATACAGGGTTGTATCTACCGGGTATATACACATGCAGAGGTGCCTCTGGGTGCCCTCAGGGGATTGGTCCCAGGACTCCATAGATACCAAACCTGCAGATGCTCAGCTGCCACCTAAAAAATATTCCCATACAACCTATCATATCCCTGATACCTTTTAAACAAGGAGCGGTCAATCTATGTCTGTGGATGCATGGACTCTCAACACAAAATTGTAAACTTATTTGAAATATTATGAAATGTTTATGTGTGTGATCTTTTCAATTTACTTTTTATTTTTGCTTTTTGGTGAACTCGCTTCTGAGAGTTAATGTAAACTTTGTAGAGGATACTGCATCCCTAGGATGTCATGTGGGGTAGGAGGTTAGACACCCTGCTCTCAACCATCTTCCCACTAGTTCTAAGAGTTTTGATGAAGTACATGCTTGGTGAGAGCTGCTCCTGTTGTTTAGATAGTAAAGACGAGGAAGCATGTCTATGTATGTGTTCAGGGCAATTGTAATTTTTTTCATAATATCTGAAGACTGAAATATGGAGATTCAGAGGGGTGAACACAAACATGTGTAATAGGCACACACCTTTATACACACATATGATCATGTATCTATAAAGAAGTGCACACAGAAAATACACACAGGTGTGTGCACACATGCAATGCACAGATACATACATGCAATATACGTGTGTGTGTGTGTGTGTGTGTGTGTGTGTGTGTGTGTGTGTGTGTGCACTTCTTTCCCTGAGGTAGTACCTGTTTCTAATGCATAATATTATCTCATATGCTCGGGTTCTCTATGACCACCCTTGACCCAGCCATCTTCAGTGTTCTGGTGGCATCTGTCAGGTTCTTCTCATGTGCCTAGGGTAAGCAGCCATCAAGGGAACATACCTTTCTGTCAAACCCATTGTTGATTCAAAGCCCAGAATGAGTGATACTTTAGGATTCATAAGGTCTCCCCATCATGTTGAAAATGGGCTAACATGCTGCAAAAACTCCTGGGTCAGTGTGCTGGTTAGTGTACCTGTGAAAGTTGACACAGAATCACTGGGAATATAGGCTCAAAGATGCATCATCAAAATCAGGTTGGCCTTTGTGCATGGCTGTAGAGGATCACCTTACTTAAGTTCCTTGGTATGGAAAGATACAGCCCACTGTGGATGCCACCATCCCCTGTATAAGAGTAGTGAATTGAGCTGAACCCAAGCAAGCAAGACAGACAGACATTTCTGTCTGCTCTTCACAGCCATTGTGATGTGACCAGCTGTTGAAGCTCCTGCACCTGTGACTTCTTTCCACAGTGATGGACCATAATCTGGAATTGTGAAATAAACCTGTTCTCTCCTAAGTTCCTTGTCAGGGTATTTTTATCACCGCAACAGAAATGAAACAGGAATGAGTGAACAGAGTTTTCTTCAGTTACGTGCAAATGTAAAGCGTCTCTGTCAAAGGAAAATCCCAACTGTTGTCAGAATGCACTAGAAGAGCATGATTAGGCACATAGAGAGGTGGACAGAGGTAGCCTAGTAGAGCTGTGTGTTCTTGCCAATTCAGAGACAGATTCGGATCACTGAAGCAGGTTTGCATTACCCAGAACTCCAGCTCAGCAGCTGTGGATGTAGCAATTACAACTCCAGCAGTGCCAACCACCAAGGATGTGTTTGCCCAGCTCTCATGTACCAAGCATTTTATACCTACTAGCAAGATTCCCATCTTCCAATATATACCTTGCTTATAAATGTGACCACGTCTGGATTTCAGAACATCAAGTGGAAATGTTTGCGCATTAAAAAAGTAAGCAAATGAATTTATGAAATAAATGACTGGAATCTGAAGTCCCTGCAACTTCATTAGGATTACTCAGATTTTAAATCACCGCAGACAGGGATTCCATCACAGCCCACTGCATTCACAAACACTTGTTATCTCATGCTGTGCAAGGTTGCATGCCCTTACACCTTATTTGATTAAGCCCACCGTGAAGTCCTTGCCAGGCCTTATTCTCTTAGCGCGTTATCTGTGGCCATCAGAGAATGCTTCTTGTGTTTGACTTGGGGACAGTTCAAGTATCCACATGCTATGCAGGGAGCTGGTGTGACCACTGTGTCCAGAAGGGGCTTTCCCGAGGTGTGAACATTCCCTATGCCATCCCAGGCGATCTCAGGACACAGCATTGCCATCATCCTTTTTGGCATGGGCTTTCTATGTGCATCAGAGCTGGAACATGTAAGCTTTCTGCCACGCAGGACTCTGTTGTGCTTGTTTACAAATCCAAGTCCTGTTTTAAAAGTGTGTGCCTGGAGTCTCGAGTGTAGTGGGCTGGGCTGGTGAAAAAAAAAATAATATTCAGCTCAGCACTTTGGCAAAGAGCATTCTTATGAGGCAGGCTCATTTATTTACCTTCCCAGCTGGAAAAGACACATGGAGGTATGCAGCCAAGAAGAGGAGGAATAAATGGGGAGCGGGGAGCAGGGTTTGGCTCCTGTTATATTGATTTTGGCAAAAATGCCACATGAAAAATTATGCCTCAGATAAAAATAAATTATAATCTACAAGTATTTGAATGAGAAGGGTTCCCTGTGAGAACTTAATAAATGAATGCTAATTCAGTTACCAATTTGTAGCCATGAAACATAACCAGTCACGTTATTCCATGTAGCTTGTTTTGGAAAAGATTGCATAACCCATGGAGCCATCCTTCACAAAGTGCATAAAAGTGTCTGCATATATATAATTTATACAGTGCATGTTAGTTATGGTCTGTTTAATAGTATTTAATGCTGTCGCATGACATCATTCTTTCATTTACCCATTGGAAAAAAATAAAAAGACCAATCAAAAGCACTTTATAGTGTAAGAAATATGCTTATTGAATTTGATAAAAATTGTAGAAGACAATAAACAGATTCGCTGGGGGAGGTATCTTCTTAAAGATTTTTGAAGAGTTACTGTGGTGGAGTACGTGCAGTATTTACACTCTAGTTATTTTAATCATAATTTACTTAGGATGTGTGTGTTATCTAATAAGCTGTTAATGTGCCTTCAGCAATTCATTTTGCCGACAGCACAGTAAATTGCTGCATAGCCTTAGCCCTTTATTAGTAATGATTAAATCCAGTTTTAGTTGTACTTACTACATTCTCTCCTCTGCCTACGGGGCATCCCTATGGGGTGTGGGGAGAGAGAAGTCGATGCCTCTACCCTTAATCTGTCCATCTTTTAACCAAAAATCTCCTCTGTGCATCTTCAGCAGAATACACCCCACCTCTGTTTACAGGCATTTTTTATGCTGCATGGAGGGGTTAAGGTGCTGTAGGAGAACAGGACTAAATGTTTTAAAATGTTGTATTAAATAAAATATAGCCATGCTCATCTCTACTCAGTACAAACACTGGATAGAAGAAAATCTGCCCTTTGTTTTCGTGTGTGTGTGTGTGTGTGTGTGTGTGTGTGTGTGTGTGTGTGTTGGGGTGGTGGTGATGGTGGTAATGTGTATGGGTGCATGTGGAGGCCAGAGACCACTTCATCTGTCATTCCTCAGGCCATGTCTATCTTGTTTCTTATGAAACAGCATCTCTTACTGGGCCAGAGATCCCCGGTTACACTAGGCTGGATGGCCACAGAGTCACAGAGATCTGTCTGTGAGTCCCAGTGCTTAGATACAAGCATGTGCCACCACACCTGGCTTAAAATCATCTTTTGCCAGTGTGTGTGTGTGTGTGTGTGTGTGTGTGTGTGTGTGTGTGTGTGTATGTGCATGTACATGCATGTGTGTGTATGTGTGTGTTTGTGTGTGTAAAATCCTCTAAGAAGCTATTCTACTTTGCTTCTTTGTTGCTATCATAAACAATAATCAAAACTTACTTGTAAAAGGAAGAAAGGGCTCCATCATGGAGAGAAGCCATTGCAGGAACTCAAGGCAGGAACCTGGAGGCAGGAACTGAGGCAGCATCCGTGGAGGAACACAGGTTTACAGGCTTGTTCTCCATGGCTTGCTCAGCATTCTTTCTTGTATCACCCACAGGGATAGTACCAACCACAGTGGGCTGGGCTCTCCCTCATTAATCATCAAATGTCCCATAGACCTGTCTACAGGCCAGTCTGATAGGGGCAATTCCTCAGCGAAGGTTCCTTTCTTCTCAGATATGGATAGATTTGTGTCAAGCTGACCAAAACTAAGCAGCATAGAAACCAAGGATTGACATCAATTATGGGGCCAGAATATTCTCCCATGTCAAGTCTGTGGATGAATCCTCATAGAGTATGACTGCACATCAACACTGCAAAGTCAGCAGGTAACACCCAGTTTCTATTAGATGAGTCATAGAAATTGAAGTCACAAACTCCTGTGTTTCACCAACTCTACCTTCTTACAGTTCCAGGGATGGACATCTGCAATATAGTAGCTTGGACATAAAGGCTCTGGGTCCACACATTTGCCATGAACCAAGTATCTGGGGACCTCATTTTATCTTCAGCTGGAGGTCCTTTCCTCTAAGCTTGGGTTCTGTGCATAGGTCTATACTTGGCCTTCAGTTGTTGGAAGGGTGTGATGGAGCACTGAAGGAGTACTTCAGGGTTTTCCAAAGGCTTCCTCACTGCCTGCACTAGCTATCCGGGTGGCATGTTTTGCACTTGGGAGCAGCTTTGCTTATGTCTTGGGTTCCAGTGATGGTACCTCTGCAAGTTCTTGCCACCCTGCCTGGAGGATGGCAGCCTTGTAGAGCATTGTGTTTCAAGGTGACTTCTGGGCTCATCCACAGCCTATCATAGACAAACTGGGGCATGGGCCATTGGTCCTGTAATCCTCCAGCAGCTCCCCTACATCTCTGCCCAGCTCTTTCTGTGTCTATCCTCTTCTACTTCCCTTATCCAGGCTGAGCACTTTGCACCTGCTTAGGACTCCCCAGTCCTAGGGAAGTTTCCTCTGCCCTATTTCTCACCGTGGCTACCCCCACCTTCTCCTGCCCTCCCTCCATTCTCTCCAATCCAGATGTTCCAGAACTAAATGTCATTCCTGTTGGGTCCTGCTGAGTGCAAATTTGGAAATGTGGGCTAATGGGGGATCCTGAGTTAATGGCTTCCCCGCCCATGTAACACTTGGCAAAGCTTTTTAGACACACTACTTAGCCTAAAGGAGGATAAGGAGGGTGCAGTTTCTTATTCAGAGTCAGCCTCTGGGGTGGGGGGGTCAGAGTTTGTTAAGAAGGTCTTTCAACAATTTTGAACTCAGGGGTGTGTGGTGGCCCCCCAGGGAATGGGCTGTAGGGGGATATTTTTCTTTCACCCCCAGCATCTCTTACTTCTTTCTCATCTCATCTGTCTCCATGCACAGGGCATGGGGCCAGAGCTCCAAGTGCCAGAATTCTTGTGATGTTACATGTGGACATCAGAGTCTACTTTCCAATCTGATCTTGCACCTTTCTGCCTTATGTCCTTAGGGAAGGCATCTAATGCTCCCATTCATTTGCAGAGTGGTGGCAATGCCAGCCTCCTGGGATGTTGCAGAGAGAAAGCCAGGGGCACAGTAATGGTACATTGTCAAAGTAGACTGGAGCCTATGTGATGTCCTCATATGGCCTCAGACACTGGAGAGATAACCTATGAGTCAGAAATCAGGAAGGAGCCTCAAAACGGCGCCACTTTTGTCTAAACACTGCACAGTGTGGGGTTCTCTTTCTGGCTATGTAGCTGACTCCAGGAACTGATATGGGCTGTGCTAGGAGGTCAGAAAGCACCAAACTTAGACTGGATGTTAGAGAGGCTGCTGAGGGTTAGGCCTGGGGTTGACTAGGCCTGGGAAGCTTTGTCTTGGTCTTTGACACTTGACTTTCATTTGGGGGCCCCTTCCCCTTGATGCTGCTTCTAAAATATGACATGCAGCCTCTACAGGAACTGTGAAGCCTCCGGAGGCAATTCCGTTCTTTTGGATAAATTGCCTAGAGAGTTACCAAATCTGCCTGCTAGCTCCGAGGAGAGCCTTAAACAGACTCATCATAGATGATAGTACTGAGTGAGACTGGGAGGCAGGGGCTTTGCTGCTGCCACCCAGTGTCCTCGCTGTAGCCAGAGGACTACCCTGCACCTTTGAACTGGAAGTTCCACAGCTTGCTGAAACCCCCAAGTAGAACTGGAGCTTCCTGGCATTCCCAAAGATCTTCCTTGTTCACACAGTGTCCTATGGAATGATTACTCTCCTAAGCGTGTGGTCCCACATAAACCCCATTAATAACTGGAGGTCTGGAGATCTCTTTGCTGTCTCAGCCCTTTCCCTGTGCTTCCTCTGGCTCTGGCCCAGATTGGTTGCTGCTACCATAGCCTTCATGAGTAGTAAAAAGATAGCTTTTTTTTTTTATTACCTCTCCTGCTTAAATTGATCTCTTTTCCTTAGAGACTTCTAGAAATAGGTAGCTTATGAAAACAGGCTAAACAGTGGCTGTTGGGGCTGAAATTGGAGTGGAAAGAGGTAATCACTCCTGGAAAGCCACGGAGCAGCAGGAAGTGTTCAGGCACACGAGGTTCATAGGAACTTCAAATACGTTGTCATCTTTTTACCTGGTCTTAGAAGTCAAAAATGTTGTTTGACAGATTTTTTTTCCCTGCCCATGTTTTTTTAATTTCCCCTCTAAACAAAAGCATATGATATATTTTGGTAGGGCTGCCTGTCGTCAGATGTTTAATTTCCCGTGGTTCATCCCAAATTGTCCCTATTAGCCAATTCCTAGTGCAGTGATTCATCTAAAACAAAGCCATTTCCCAGAGGCCCCCACAGCATCTCTGCTAGGCTCTCTGGCCTGGTGAACAAATGCACCTGCTACTCCAGAAGGGAAACAAGGCCACCAAAACCATCTTTGTAACATAGGACTCCAGTGTTGCTTTGGATAACAGTCTGTCTGTAAGCGGCATTTCCCAAGGAAAGGGGGGCATCTTCTTCCCCAATGTTGGAAGGTAGACAACTAGCAGGGTGTTTTTAATTACCCGGATGCTCAAGCAATGAGTGGAGTCAGCTGACAGTTGTCTTCAATATGCAGACTACAAATTATTAGTGCATGAAAATGGCTTCCAAGTTCTGTGGCTGGGTCTAGTAATTTTGGATATTTTCCATGCTATTACTGCCTGCTCCATATACCTTTACTGGTTCTTTTTGAGATTAGCTTAATGGCATTCTGCAGAGAAGGACTGCCTACTGAGAGGAGTGCTTGCCTGGGAAGATGGACCGAGTCCCCACTGAGAGGCACTGATTTGGCACAGAGAGATGCCTTAGCATTAATTTACTCGAGTATCACATTATTCAAAACAAATAACGGAAGGCTTTTGAGGAGTCAGAGTCAATATTTGCGTTCAACATTTTGGATCTATTAATATATATGCCAGGTTGAGAAGGGCTGGGCCTTACCATGTGGTGCCAAGCCAGTAATATATCCTGTGCTGCCACAGGTATTTCCCTTCAGGCATTAAATGCTCTTTCCCTGCCCTGAAATGTCTCTCAGTCCCCATTACGCTTCTCCAGTGAGCCCATCATTCCCTTGCAGCTCCACTTAGTGGATGTGTGATGTCCTTGTCCCGCTAGCAGCCCCTTGCATGCAGTAGGATTTCTCTATGGAGATTGAATCCTTGGGGACACAGACTTGGGAACTGGAGCTCTGTATAATCCCAGGGAGACTCGAAACATGTCAAGGTCATGCTGCTCACAAAGCTGTTGTCACCCAGGAGGCCGATCAGAGCAAACCGAATCTCCAGGATTCCCACAGAGGACTCGCTAGAATCCTTGACTGTAGTGCTGGGATCCACATTTATCCATTGCTCCTGTGTGGGGAATCGCTGTGACTTAGATAAGTATCCGCCAAAGGTCCACATGTTCAGACTTCATCTCCAGGGTGGCTGTTGCCATTAAGAGGCAGGGCTTTGTAAGAGGTCTTTATGCCATTAGAGGTGTGCCCTGGAAGGCAGTCCTGATATCCCCCTTCCTTGTTCTCTTGCCGTCCACATAATGAGCTGAGCAGTTTTTCTCCACCATCAAGTGTTGCCACTTTGTGGGCCTAAAGAAGCTGCTCCTGCGCTGGAACACCCACAGCCTTTTCTCTTTAAATGCACATGATCTAGAGGATCTTGTTATAGTGACTGGAACCAACGTGCAGAACACAGACTACCCTAAGTAGCAAGTCAGAGACCGTGGAATACTCTGACCTGGAGGGTCCTCTGTAGCACTGCTCAGCTTGCTCCACACTGTGTGACCATGCACACTTGTAACTCTGGAGCAAAATGACGAAGTACTAGATAACCCCCCTCGGGTGGGGGGGGGGGTCATTTCACTATTCTTTGGGACCATTGGTAGGGGGTACTTCACTCTTTGACACCCTGTGGTCTCTAAATGTCTATAACTAACCCATTCTGATTTTATGCAAGGGACAGAGACAGTGTGAACCCCCCTTTAATTCTCTCCTCCACTGCCTCCTCCTCCTCTTCATTCAGCATCATGCAAGGACCAAGAGTCCTAGAGAGAAAAGAGACAGCAGTGTTAATTCTATGAAGGGCTCTCCAGTCACCCTCCATAAAGACAGGCCAATTTCCATTTGAAAAGCTTGGTTGTTAATGAGCCCTATTCTCCTAGCCTATCACCCCACAAGCAACCAGGCTGCTTTGAAGTCAACACAGTCTATTCTGGGTGAAATAAACCCCTCAGAACAAAGGGAAGCTCAAGTACAGACCTGCAGAGGCTAATGGCAGAAGCCCATGCTTGGCCTCACTGTAGAGCTGCTGGCCTCCCCATGGGAGGGTGGTCTTGACCTTTAGGACTCTCCTTGAGCAGGCAGGATTGGATTCAAGACACGCCCACACTCCTAGTTCCCCAAGCAGAGCAGTTTATTGGTGAAAAATGCCCCCGCTCATTTTCTCCAGGTGTTCAAGAGCCCCAGATGAGAGGTTTTTTTTTTTTTTTAAATGACTGATTGAATTTTCCTTTCTTCAAATATCTATTATTCATGGCAAAAATAACATGGTTATATTTTTAGTGGGCCAATAGTTTCGGTCACATCTGAAATAAATATTTTCTGACCATAATTTCAGCCAATTTGGGGCAGGGAGATAGTCAATTAGTAAAGTACTTGCCTCACAAGCATGAAGACCTGAGTGCCACCCCCAGAAACAATGAAACAATGTACCCTGTGGTGGAGTGTGTTTGTAATCCCAGTTGGGCAAGGTTCAGGCAGAAGAGTGACTGGAACTCATTGACAGTGCCTAGTGACACTTGGTGAAGTCTAAGCCAATGAGAATTTGTCTCCAGAACAGGGTAGACTGCTTCTGGCCTACACACACACACACACACACACACACACACACACACACACACACACACCTGTTAGCAAATCACAGTGTATATAGAGGCCATGAAAAAATAAGCATTTGCCCAGTTGTCTTCTTTGGTTAAGAGGAATTTGGCTTCAGGTATCAACCAATGTGGTGTGGATTTCACTTTTATTGCATCTCAATATCCAGGCTCCTCTGAACACAGGGGAGCAGAAAGAGAGCAAGGTGCCCCCAACTCTGAGAAAGAAGGAAATCCATGCTGCTGAAATGCTATATCCCCTGCCTCAGTTGCTGTCAGAATGGCTTGGAAACCTGCAGCCAGCCAGCAGTCACTCACTTATTTCTGGTCCCCAGTAAGGCAGGGAGGAATTGGAAAGCTCATTTGTGTAGCATCCTTTTTTTGGGGGGGGGGGTTTGAGGCAGGGTTTCTCTGTGGCTTTGGAGGCTGTCCTGGAACTAGCTCTTGTCGCCCAGGCTGGTCTCAAACTTAGAGAGATCTGCCTGCCTCTGCCTCCTGAGTACTGGGATTAAAGGTGTGTGCCACTACTGCCATGACAATGAGGAGGGGAGATAGATCACTCCAGGAACTGTGTGTCAATCACAAAGAGGACCAAACATGAAATGCCAGGAACTTGGATGTCACAAGCTGGGGAGAAATGCTGCTCTTCATAATGTAGGCAAACGTCTGAGATTTTCTTATTAAACAGGAAACAATTCGTGTGTTCTCATAACCCAGAAAGCTGTGCATCCTGGTGTTAGTCCATCACTTAGAAATTCCATCTTATTACAATCATGAACACTGACTTGTTCCCAGCTGAGCTCATGCCTATCAGTTGTTCTTCTCTCAACTGCGTTCCAAGGCTTCTAGTTCCAGAAATACACAGTCTCAGATGGCAATGTCACCTTTCCTCCACAACTACAGTGAGCATGGTCTGCCTCTGAGGTCTCTGTGTGTCAGGACACTGCTGCTATGAATACCCAACATGCCTCTCTCCTACTTTCTTCACCCTTGACCATCCCCTTTCCTTCAAATGTGGAAAGGTGAAGAAATTTCTACCAAGAACTTTGCCCATTCTTGTGCTTACAGAATTCAAATTGGTTGCTTTTCTTTGAGTCCTCCCTGGGGCCGTGCCTACTCACTGCCCTGGTATAGAGAAGCACTGTTTTGATGGCCATCCTCACAGGTAAGTTGTGCTGGCCAACAAACTTCATATGAATGCAATCCTGTATTATCTACTGCTTTGCCCTTTGCCTCTGACTTCTTTAATTCCATAGCATTTCTGTGAGGATTTCCTACAGTGTATGTAGGAGTAATGCCCATCTTTAGTTACTGTGTAATACTTTATTGTCTGGAAAAATTATAGTTATGCACTTCTGTTGGCAGACACTTGTGAGTTTTCCTATTTATTTCTTTACTATTAGAACTTTTATTGTTAAGTGAAACTTCTCCCTGTCCTCTGGTGAACGTGTGGGTGTATCTCCACTGTGTACACATGCGAGAGTGGGGATTCCTGGGTCATAGAGTGTATGGATGAGTCTAACTGGATGAAGGCTGCATTATCCCTCTCTCTCCCAAGTGGTGACAGGAACTGGTTGCTTCTGGTGTCGTCAGCACTTAGAATTGTCTGTATTTTCTCCTTCTATTCTGACAAACAGCAGTGCCTATGGTTTTACACTGTGATTCTCTTGGGACTAACTCCGTGGAGCACCCCTTGGGCCACTGTATTGACCTATTTTTCAATCTCACTGATTCTTTTTTCTACCATGCCTATTGAATAGCTCATCTAAGACATTAGCTTTGCATGACAGTTAATAGATTGTCAATGTATTGGGATTTTGAATCACCTAGAGAGAACATCTCTGGATGTGTCTAGGAGAGAGTTTCCAGAGAGGTTCAGCTGAGGAGGAAAGGTTCACCTCAAACATGGGCCACAGCAACATCACAAGGGATGAAAGTAAGACAGGATGCTGAAGTCTTCCATCCCACTTCCTCTGCTTCCTGACAGTGTGATAACAGTGTGACCAGCTGCCTCCCACTCCTACTGCCTGTCACTCTAGCTGATGGCTATCCCTTCCAAGTGTAAGTCAGAATACCCCAAGTTGCTTTTATAAATTATCTTGCCACAGCAATGAGGATAATGGCACACACTGCTTCTATTCTTTCCAAGTTTGTTACTATTTTAATTTCATTCTCAAGATTTTCGTCTCTGTCAAAAGAACTTTTAATATGCTTATTAGCTATTGGGTTAAACCTTTTAACAAAGCATACCTCAGTGGTTTGGTTTTCTTTAGTGATCACTATTGTTTTCTTAATTAAATTAAAATTTTGAGGTAATTATAGATTCATATGCAAATTATTATATATATATATATATATATATATATATATATATATATATATTAAACACAAGAAAATTTTGGCTACCCTTCACTTAGTGTCCTCTAAGTAACAATATGTTTCAAATCTATGGTATGTGGTGAGGAGTAAGGGCCATTACAAAAAACAAAAACAAAAACAAAAACAAAAAAACAGGAACAACAACAACAAGAAAAAGCTACCACACACTCTCTCCTATCTGGGAACTAACTGTGATCTGCATAAATGAAGAACAGTAGCCCCCAAAGATCAAAGATCAAAGATCGGGCAGGGTGGTAGAGGGGAAGAGGAGATTGGAAATGGATCCACACATAGATTAGATTCTGGTGTTCACAGCATGGAGGATGTGAACATTTTGTGACGATATAGAAGGGAGGAGCTTGAGGGCTCCAAATAGAAAGAGTTATCAAGGTGAAGGAAGCACTATTAACCTTGATGTATTCATGAATACTGTATACCTGAGTTGAAATGCCACACTGAGCCTGTTAATCTGTATAGCTGATGTGTGTGGCTAAGTTACAAACTGGACACCAATGAAGAGATATCCAAGACACATAGCATTCCGTTAATCAAGGATCCTTCCTGGTGATCTTCAGTAGCCACACCCACTTACCCCATACCCTGTTCCCCGAATCCTTGGTTACTCAAAACTCATTTCCACTTCTGTAATTCCGTCTTCTTAGAAACAATGAACTCACAGCAAGCCTTCCACAAACTCCTAAGTACTGGGTTTAAGGATCTGAGTTACCATCACTAGCCCATGTTACTTTTGAGATACTTTTTGTGACTTGCCTAAATGTAAGAGAATGGTCCATCTGACAATGAACTTTGTATGTGGTGGAGGCTGAGTGGCAAGCTTCATTTTCCCCCATAGGTACTTCATTGTACAGCATCATGTTTCTGAAATAGCTGCCTTACTTCCCCTCTACCAGGCGCTATGTTTAACCCAAAAGTATACAGATACATTTGTGCACACAGTACATAGGCATAGAACACACCACTATGTATTTGTGATTCTACATGGCGGATTTTGTTCTGAGCCTCCTTCACATTTTCAGATAAATACTCAAACTGGTTTTGCAGTTTCATGTACAAAACCCCCCTGAGACACTGAGACTCAGATTTCCTCAGCGCTGCAGAGACTGACAGGGTTGACCCTCTGAACAGAGACCTACTGTGTGCTATAGGTATCCAACTCTCACATCTTCCATCAACTCTAGGCAGGACGCCGCCCTGATTTCTGTGCAGATTACAAATCTCTCTGCAGATTTATCCCCTAGTAAATGGTTTATCTCACTTCTCCAGCTAGAGTCACAGAAGTTAATTTTTCCATTGTTTATAATGTACAGAATACAGTTTTGATTTTCACACACTACTCCTCAATCATTAACAAACTGAATTATCAAACCTAATTGGTTTGTAGTATTTTCTCAGTATATAATTATGCTGCCTGAAACAATGGCTTTGCTTTTTTTCCTTTCTAACATGACTGTCTTTATTTTTCTTGCCTTATTACATTGTCTAAAGTGTCTAGTTCAATACTGTGATGATAATGTTTTTGTCTTTTCCTAACTTCAGGTGTCAGGTTTCAATACTTCATCAATAAGAACAATCTTTGTTCTGTAGGTATGCATTCTTTGTCTAAAGAAGCTCCTTCCAATTCAATTTCTTTTAATGATAAGTTATTATTTATATGAATATTATTAAATTCACTTTTGGCTTATACGACAATGATTTCAGGTTTTACATTTATCCTGTAGGTGGGCTCACTTATGTTTCCTAATTTTCAGATTCTAGACAAAGCTTTCACTCCTTAAACACCATGTGGGGGAATGGCATCTAAGCGGCTGTCTAGTGTAGGTGGATAAAATGGGAATTGCACAATGTTCTGCTGTGTATTCCACCCTGTGATTGCCTGAAAGGGAAGTGCTTTCTGCTGACTTTGGTGATACACAGCTGTACTTCTAGCACTTGAGAGGTTAAGACAAGATTGCTGAGAGTGTGAGGCTAGCCTGGGCAACACTGTGAGTATCAGGTCATCCTGGGCTAAAGAATGGGACCCTAGCATAATAGATCATTAAAGTAATTAATTAGCCAACCATGATTAATTACTATTTAATCATAACAATTATCAAAATCATAATCATTAACTTATTAATCATAATTAACCAATTAATCAATCTTTCAACAACAAGCTAACCATTTTGTCACTGAGATATCAATTGACAATTTTGCCCATAAATTTAAATACTTAGTTTTAAAGAGACAACTGACAGGTGGTGGTGGTGGTGGTGGTGGTGGTGGGTGGTGGTGGTGTGTGTGTGTGTGTGTGTGTGTGTGTGTGTGTGTGTGTGTGTGTGTGTGTTTTAAGCTCTCACATAGCCCAGGCTGATCTCAAACTTGCTATATAGCTCAGGATAATCTTGAACTCCTCACTCTCCTGCATCCAGCTTCCAATGCTGGGATTACAGATGTATACTACACTTGTTTTCTGTGGTGCTGGGATGGAATGCAAGACTTTTACACATGCAGGGTAAGCATTCTGCCAACTGAGCCACTTCTCCAGCCAGACCATTTATACTCATGCCAATTTGAATATTTGGCAAATCTTTTTTCTAAAGACAGACTGAAACAGCCTGCCATTTTAAGGAAAAGAAAACACTAAGAATATTTTTTCTTGCCAATGATAGAGCACAAACTAAGAATTTTGGAAAACTTTACTCAGCACCTAGTAATTTGACGCTGACTTGCTGGGAGCCCAGGGTCCTCTGTTTCACTATGATTTTGTTATGCACATTGGAATTTGCCCACATAAATTGTCCCCATCAGCTACTGGCTTGATGACGTCCTAGTACTGTTTCTTATGATGATGACATAGGTGGAGCTATTGGTGCATAGTATAAAACAAATGATGGCCTTGGAAAGATCTACATAACTTGGTTAACTTGTCTCTTGCTGATGAACTGTTGAATGTTGTGAAACCCACCCATGGGAGAAAGGTCCATTCAGTGACTGACTCAGAATGACCAATTTGTTATTAACATGGAAAAAAAAAAGAACCTATGTCTTTGAAAATGGCCTCCTAGGCATTCTATCTAGCTTTGAGATAGGGCTTTCAGGCCTTAGTGGGGAGCACCTCCCCCTTTTGAGCCTTAGAGGGAGCTGCTGTCTTCCAGCCTGTAGTTGTCTGTACAGCAGTCTCCTTCTTTTCTCTCTTGGGTGAGTTTCCCCTTAGCTGGGTGCTCCCTGGGAGATACTTTTGGGATGGCTCCTCTCTCAATAACTCAGTTCCTCATTTACTTTGCTTTCCTGACTTTGAAATAGTCTGAAGCTATCATGGGGGGCCCCCCGCTTTCTTTGTCTTCCATCTTATTAGTCCATCATGTGGCTGACCATTTTGAATTGACTTCCACCTTCTCGAAAGCTCGTCCTACCTAGGTCTGGAGAGCACTGTGTAGAATGTGAGCCACACATATTTTAAAGGTACAACCTGACTCCAGACCTGAGCTCAAGGTCCACAAACCCAGCCCTATTCTGACTGACAACATCTATAATCACAAATAACTTTCCCGCATGAAAGCTACTGCATAGTGCCAGTGGAGTCCATCCAGGAGGGTCCCTGGGTGCCAGTACCGCATGGTTACAGTTCAGAAACTTCATCTGCCAGATTTTGGTCCAGTGTGGAAGGAAGAGAAGCATGCATGGTTCCCGGATAGAGACACGAAAACCCCTTCCCTTTCTCAACTATGGATCCATACGAAGCTGGACTTTCTATGCTTCAGTGAAAAAGAATCACGAAAGATTGAACGCAGCTGTGAAGCTTGGCGTTCAACTGTCTCGAATTAAGTCAAATATCATAGAAATTTTAAGAATGTGGAACAATACTGCCATTTTCCCCAGCTTGTATTAGAAAATGTAATTATTTCTCTTAAAATGATGTTACTTGTGTTGACATGGGACAGATTTGTTACTGTTACTTCAAAACGAATCAATAAAAATCTTTAAACGCTTATGTTTAGTTTAGGGTGTGTCAAACAAGGATAGATGTCACTGACATAAATGGAAGTTTTTTTCTTTGAGTCTTTAGTAAATTTTGCATCATTAAAACCTCTACCCAGAGATCAAAATATTTGAAAAATTTGGGTTTAGATCATAACTTTTTAGGCTTTTCATGTCCCTGAGCTACGTGAATACGTTTTCAAGTCTAGGCATTACTTTGAAATTTTTGACAAATCATTTTTTAGTGATTGTATATATCCATTGCATACAGCTAAAGGCTTCATAAAGATATTTATTCCAAACATACCACCTAATTTGACCATACTCACCTAGAGCATCTTTCCCTTGTCCCTCTGGCTACTCTCCTGTCTCCAATCCTTCTCTGGACCTGTTAGTTCCCTACTTCCTCTGATAGCTTCCTAGCTTCCTTCTGCTTTTACGTCATACAGACCTCTCTGTCTCTCTGTCTGTCTCTGTCTCTGTCTCTGTCTCTGTCTCTGTCTCTGTCTCTGTCTCTCTCTCTCTTTCTCTCTGTGTGTGTGTGTGTGTGTGTGTGATCTCGGAACCACAAATGAGGATAAATATTCAAGATTTTCTTTCTTAGTATGTATTAAATTGTTTAATACATGATACCCTGTTGTATTCATTTTCTAGCAAATGACAGTTTTATTCTTCTTTATGGTGAAAAATCCTACTGTGTATGTATTCCATATTTTTGTTATGTATCTATCTGTTGACAGGCACTCGGCTGATTCCATAACTTGGCAGCTGTGAATAGTGATGTCTTTAACATGGATTTTCAAGGACCTCGGTGTGGAATGTTGAATCCTTCAGGCATGTAGTTTTTGGAGTGGTATAGCTGTATCATATGCTAGACCTGTTTATAGTTTTGTTCATTTGGTTTTTGCTGTTGTTTTGTTTTGGAACCTCCATACTGATTTCCACGGTGGCTGGATGTATTTGCCTTCTTGGCAATGAATAAAAGATTCCTTTTCCACACCAGCCTTTGTTGCTGTTAGTTTGTTAATAATAACCTTCTCCATGGGTTGAGATAGAATCTCAATGCAGTCTTCATTTTCATGATTGTCGGCCAAGGATGTTGAATGTTTTTTCCTCCTCTTTATTGGCTATTTCTCTTTCAACCCTTGAAAATACCTGTTGTTCATTGACATACTTATTGACTGGTTGTTTGGCTTTGGAATATTTGGTCTTCAGGGTTCTTTATATGTATCAGCTGCTACTCTTGTATCAAGCATACGCATAGCAAAGATCTTTCTCTAGTTCTGTGGCTATCTCTCTCCTTAAAAGTTTCCTATTCTGAAATCGTATTAATTTTATGCAATCCCATCTATCAGTTCTTGGTATCATCTAGTGATCCCTAGAGTTTTTGCACAAAGTCCTTAACTATGCCCACTCATATCTTGAAGTGCTTTTCTGATGTTTTCCTCGAGTTCTTGGCCTTATCCTCAGGCCTTTGATCAGTTTCTAATTTGCTTGAGTAAATAAATGAGATGAGAGAGGAGCGATCCAGATCTAATTTCATCTATGTGTGGATACCCAGTTTCCCTAGTCCTGTTTGTTGAAGAGGCTGTCTTCTCCACTGAATACTTTTGGGATCTTCGTCAAACATCATGTGTCTGGAGTTTAATTCTAGCTCTTCTGCCCCACCTTTCTGTTTATCAAGTCTGCTTTATGCCAGTGCTATGCTTGTTCATGTCACTGTGGTTCTGTGGTATAATTTGAAATCAGTAGTTCTTTGGACCTTTAAATTAAAAAAAATATTGTTATGTGTGAATGTTTGAGCATGTGTGTGCCTCAGTGCAGATGCGGATATCAGAGGACAACTTTGTAGAGTCTGTTCTCTCCTTCTACCTTTATTTGGGTTCCAGATATGAAGTCAAGTGTGTATTAAGTGCTTTACCCACTGACTCATCTTTCTGGCTTTCAATTTTGTTATTATTAAAACAAGCATCATTCATCATATGAGTAAAAATCAAGCAGTTAAGATTTTAAAAGTTAATTTATAATATAATGTGTGTGAGGGGTGTAGAGAGATGACTCATCTTAAGAACACTTGCTGTTCTTACAGAGGACTCCAGTTCAATTACCAGCAATCACAAGGCAGCTCAAAATCATCTATAATTCCAGTTGTGGGGGATCTGATGACTTTTGCTGGCCTTCTTGGGCACCAAGTGTGTGTGTGTGGTGCATATATACACATGGAGCCAAAATACCCATACACATAAAATGAAACAAATCTTTTATGAAAAGACAACATTGGAGTAAGGCATAGTGGAATACACTTATAATTCAAATACCCAGGAGGCTGAGGTAGGAGGATTACAAGTTTGAGGCTAGCCTGGGGTGCATAATGAGATCCTGTATGAAAAGATCATAAAAAGACAGCATTCACCACTAACCTTTTAAGCAGAATATTTGTTCCATTTATATTTAATATAACCCTTTGTATAAGGGATTGTATTTGACCTTTTACTCTTTCTATTTATTTCTTGTGATATCAAATAATTTCATTATTATTTATTCTTTACTCTCTCAGTATCTCAGTCACATGTTTTTCTATTTTGCTTTAGTAGTTCAATTTCAGATTATTGCTGGGCTGACCCAGTCTGCTTGACTTGCATATTATTGGCTCATCAGGGCAAACTTCACAAGAGTCCATTTCCGTTTCTCCATCCAATGGCTTTAAAGTAATTAGTTATATACCCCTCTCCCCTTGTATGACATTCCCTTTACATTTTAATTTTATTTAAATATCATGATTGTTTTAAGCAACTATTGATTTGTTAGGCTCATGCCTACTCTTACTTTTTCTGGCCTCTGGTTTTTCTTATGTTGTTGTAAGTCAGCTTAGAACTACTTTCCTTTTGTCAGAATAATTAATTTGCTTTGCTCTCTCTGTCTCTGTCTGTCTTTAATTAAAATCGGTGTGTGTTGTGTATGATAAATTCGAGTATGCACATGTATATGTGTGGGTGTGTCTCACACGTTCAGGTGCACTCCCTCCTGTGGCTATATGTGGTGATCAGAGATTGCTATTGGGATATCTTCCCCAATCTCTTCTCCCTACTGTTATTGTATTATTGTTGTTGTTATTGTTATTGTTGTTTTTGAATCCAGTCCCATTGCACCTGTTGCTCACTGTTTCAGCTAGACTGGCTGGCCACCAAACCCCAGGGATTGTCCTACCTCTGTCTTAGTGCTGGGATTACAGGTGAGTGCTTTCCATGCCTAACTGCTTTTTCATTGTTTTGTTTTTCAAGGTAGGGTTTCTCTGTGTAACAGTCCTGGCTGTCCTGGAAATTGCTCTGTAGATCAGGCTGGCCTCAAACTTATGGAGATCCTCCTGCCCCTGATTCCCAAGTGCTAGTGTGACAGGCGTGTGCCACCAAGCCTGGCTCGCTCTCCATGCCTAACTTCTAAGTGGGTGCTGCCATCTGAACTTAGGTCCTCATGCTTGTGCAGTGGGAAGGGAAGTTTATCCATCTATGAACATATGTTGGTATATGTGTGTACATGTGCATACATATATACATTTGTGCACATCTGTATGTATGCACATGTTGTCTGTTCATGTGCACCTATGTCTATGAATGTGCAGTATGTGTCTGTACCTGTGTGTGTGTGGCTATGTGTGTAGTTGTGCATGTGTGCATATGTATGTCTGTAGTTATGTGGATATGTTTGTGTGACTGTGCAGTGTGTACACGAGTGTGTCTTTAATCCGTGGCTGCTTCTGCTTCTCAGATCTTTTTCTTCTATCCTTTCCAGTGGTTTTCAGCTGGAGCAGTTTTCATATTTGCTCTTCATCTGGGTTTGTAGACCTTCAAGATGTTCTTCTGTCAGATGGAATATTCTCTGCTGCTATAGCTGTGGATGTCACTTTCATCATAGTCTTCTTGGACATGCATTGACATTTTACCCTGTTGCAAGTGTCTCTTGTGCTGTGTTCCAATTTCTGCCAGTCCCCTGTTCTACCTCCCCCCTTAAAGACCCCCTTTTCTGTTGTCATTCATGGGACTCTTAAGCTGGGCATTGAACCTTCCTTCTGGTCCTGTTCATTGACTCCACTTCTCTAGTGCAGTTCTCCTCCATCTTGCTGCACTTATCTTAAAGACCAGGTTCTTTTTAGCAACATCTGGGTCGCTGGTGAGCCTGTTCCTGTGATCATTTCCCCTTGATTTTGATGTTTATTCCTATCATATTCCATGTTTGACATTTTAGTCATTGAATGACAAATCTTGCATGTAGTACTTTGGATTCAAAGTACAGTAGTACTTTGGATTCTGCTCCCAGGACCCCTTAGGAGATGGATTGTAGAAGATGCTCTTGACCCCATAAAGGCTAGGCTTTGGGATTTGGAAGGTGTGCCCTATTCTGGTTTGCCCTTGCTCCCAAAGTTGTGGTCCTTCATGATCTCAGCGGGGTGCCTGCATGCTTCCTGGGCTCCACCTCAGTGGGCTCTGAACTTCCAGTTTGCTCTCCCTGGGGCTGAGAGACTGCCAAAATCCCTGCTTAGCTTTTAAGCCTCTTAGCAACTGCTTTCCTCTTGTTTCTTTCCTCCCTGCCCTGTGTCTGGGAAGCTCTGCATCAACAAAGGCCCAGGGGAAACTGGGCACAGTGGCCCAGCCTTCCTTCTCTGGGCTCTTGTACTAGAATCTTGGCCCCCTCGTTTTCTGGCTGGACTGTACTCTAATTTTGTCCTTTTGCCCATTGAGACTTTCTAGGCTGTCACTGTCCTGGTTGACTCTACATCCTCCGTTGTAAACTGGCAAATCCTCCAGTGACGAAAAAGCATCATTGAAGGAGCCTATGGCCCTCTCTTCCATCTGGGAGCTCATAACCTTAAATCCTGTCTTGATTGGCTTCCAGTGTCATCAGACAGCACCCCCCCACACACACCCAGCTTTTGTAGCAGGATTATTCCCATCTAGGCCTTGCTGCCATCATCAGAGAACTGTCCCTAAGCTCCCTTGGACTTCCACAGTAGGCTTTCTGAAACTCTAGGGGATGCTTCTGGGCTGGGAAAAGATAGGCTGGGCTACTCTTTATAAGGGATCAGTCTCTGTTTTTCAATCAAATCTGCTTCTTTGATGGAAATACTCATGAACATATTGGTGTGTGTGTGTGTGTGTGTGTGTGTGTGTGTGTGTGTGTGTGTCTGTGTCTGTGTCTGTGTCTGTGTGCCTGTGTGTGTGCATGTTCACACACGCACATGTGTACTGGGAATTGAACCCAGGTCCTTATGCGTTCAAAGTATGACTTCTACCAATGAACTGGAGTATTTTTTAAACATTTCTTTATTAATTTATTTTTTACATTTCCCCTCCCTCCTTTATCTCCCTCCCCACCTCCCATATTCTCCTTGGAGAGGGTAAGGCCTCCCCTGGGAAGTCTACTAAGTTTGTCTCATAATCTCATTGAGGCAGGACCAAGAAACCTCTCCACCCCCACACCCCTGTGTCTAAGCTGAGCAAGATATCTCTCCATATAGAATGGGCTCCACTAAGTCAGTTTGTGCATTTGATTTAGATTTTAGAATCATTGCCAGTGGTCTCATATATTGTCCCAGTCACACCATTGTCACCTATATTAAGGGAGTCTAGTTCAGTCTTCCTCATTTGTCAGACTGGTGTCAGTAGTCTTGCACTATGAGCTGGAGTCTTAACCATTCACTACTACTATCCTTAAAACTTATAGCTAGTGTCACATCCACTCCACTAGGCAGGGGCCAGACACATGGCACCACAGCTTGTCCCTGTCTCAGCACAGAGGGAACACAGGCTTTCTTATGTGGAGTGCTACATTGGGAATGCCCTAGGATGAACTCTGGCTTAGGGGGTATTTGGAAGGTCTGCCAAGCAGATGTGTTCTGGCCTTCCCCAGTGACACAATGGCCTCATCTCTTCCTTCTGTGGCCAACTGACAGTCTGGGCCACTCTTGAGTACCCCTTGCATAAGCTACCCAAGCATTGGGGAGGGGAACAAATCTCTTTGGTTTGCTGGTGCCTTTGGTTTGGAGCTATGTGCAGAGGGCCAGCTCAGCTTCTGCTGTATGCAGCCATATCCCAGTTGTCTGCCTTGGGCTTTAGCTGTGAAAACAAACCCGTTCTGGGTCATTACCCCACGGTGCCAGCCGGAATTATGATCCTGGCGCATTCTCTCCATATCCTTGGCGCTCAAACAAATAGAGCCAGATCTTTGCTTCCGTGTGACCCTGAGCATCTGAAAGCTGGCGCTTCCGTGCACCAGCCAAAGTTGCCACCACAACAGGCCCCTTGCTTATTTTCAGCTCTTTCTCCACGTTCCCCTGCCCAAAGGCTGTGTTGTGGTTGGCTCTTTTCCACAGCCTTCTTCCACCCAGTGCTCCTGGCACCGAGTCCTGGAGCGAGGTTGAACTTGCCACTTAAATTTAGGAAGCCGGGGGCGTGGAATGAAGACAGGTTCCCTCAGAACAGTCCATGATGCCCAGTTTACAGCCTGAAGCCTCTGACCAATGGGCAACAAGTTTGCATCCCTGCAGGGAAGGCCCTGATGTCTTGGCCACAGACCCTTTGGACTTCAGTCTGGCCTTGGGACCCCCTTCTCAGAATGATCTTTTTATTTTATTGAGTTCTATTCTATTTTATATTTTTATAATGCCAGGGACTGGACTCAGGGCCTTGTGCCTGCAGGAAAACACTCTAGTACAAAAACAGCCCCCAGCCCCAGGTTGCTCTTTTTAACTGCAAAACAAAATCACATATTAGAATGAATTCATTAGATATTCAAGAGCTCCCAAGTTGACAGAGGAGACAACAAGGTCATGTGCACCCTGTCTTTTTTCAGTATGTCAGTGAACCAGGGCTCTGAGAAGCACTCCGAGGGAGTGCTGCCAGCCACAGCCATGTTGGCATATAGTGGGCTTTTCCTAGCCTCTCTTAGTTTCCATTTCTGCAGCTCATCCCACTGGCCTTGCTGCTCACACCCAGAATTAAAGGATGTGCTATACTGCAGGAACTTTCCCTACCAGTTGAAAGACTGCTTGATCCTGTCCAGGTTGAAACCTGAGAAATGGAAGCCAAAGGTGGGGGCTCAGTCTGTGCAGGGGCAGGTATGTGGGACAGGCTCCTCATGGGGCTTCCAAACTAAACACCTTCATTTTATCTTAAGGCCGAAGAGTACACATGTTCACCAGGCACACATGGAGCACTTATCGCTTATAGCTGAGGTCCACATCATTGAGTACATCTGGGCCTCCAAGCACCTGTGCCTGCCTAGCTGGTGTTGCTGCCAGGCTAGAACATAAAGCTATGGGAGCCCTGGTACTCATTGGCTCAGCCAGGATCACTAGAATCCAGCCATCTTAGCAACTCTTCCCAAAGAGCAGTGTGTAGAGCAACCAGATAGCTCCAAAACACTGAATGGCCCAGTTAGAACCTGTGATGGATGGATGGTGTCTCATTTCTTATCCTGTATGCTACACACAGATAAATAGGCACACATCAACATGCACACACTGCAGATACATACATTAGGTTGTGGAAGAGGGCCTGGCCTGGAGAGGGGACACATATTGAATGGCACCACCCCTCAGACTGCTAATCAGTAGAGGTCACTCCATCATGAGAATTCACAACTGGAGTCCATAGAAAGTCTCTCTAGAGCATAGACGCAGGCCTCGCTGGGGAACCCTACACAGGGATTTCAGAATCGAGAACCCCAGGATTTGTGATGCATACAAACTTGGAGATGTTAACATGTCTATTCTCATAGGTGCCAATGTGGAGGCAGGAGCTGAGGAAGCAAGGGTTCACAACTTAGCAACTGGATGCCCAAGCTGGGAGCTGATGAAGAATGTGAGATCGGTGTGTACATTCATGTGGGTATATGTGTGCATGCATGTGTGTGTGTCAGTATGTATGCAGGCTTGTGCACCTATGTGTGTCTGTGTTTATACATGCACATGCATTCTTGTGCATGCATATGTATGTGTGGGTATATGTGTGTCCGTGTGTGTGTGTGTGTGTGTGTGTGTGTGTGTGTGTGTGTGTGTGCATTGTGTGTTAGGCGGGGCAGGTGGTCACAGTCCTCACTATGACGGCAAATCTGTCACTTCAGCAATTATTTTCTTGTTTCTGACTTCTGTAATGAAAAGCCATCTGCAACAAAGTAATGAAAATCACACATCGTCATTTATAGTAACAGAGCTTTGACAGCCTCATCCCCAGACCCATCTCTGACAACAGGAGCCCAGAGCAAGAGCCTGTAAGGATGCCCATGCAGCATCCCACATATGTAAAGTTATAAATGTATAGCATGCACAGAGGTATAAATAAACCACACACCTGACTACTGAGAACAGTGGATGGGCAATGCTGTTGCAACCCAGCTCTCTGAAAGCCAGGCTGGAAGTTTAGGTGTCGGTTGGCTCAGGTACCCCAAGCCTGAACATGGCCAGCATGAGATTTGGTTCTGGCCTATGGGCCACATTTCCCCCCCCTCCACCTCAGATTATAATTGAATTGTGCAGTTCTTTGTAGATGGCATTGTTGTATTGTGATACCTGAAGGTCGGATGCCCTTGCTTGCATGAACATTCTTGGCCTCTGAGCAGATTTCTTACTGTGAAGTTTGCCTGCAACACAACAAGTGACAGGCACCATGATCTTGGGAAATTTTGTTGGAGAGTTATAGGGCCATGCGGGTGGTCATGACCTCCAGCTGGATTTATACTTGTCCTTGTGACCTTGGTCCATGAGCAGGAATAGGGGGAGGATGAGGACCCTGTCAGGTGCAAGGCACAGGGCAAAGGCCCCTTTTCTAGGAGCTCTGGATGTTACACTCATTTCACTGTTGTAATCTCTAACCCCCTGGAATGTTACACAATGGGCATTTCTCAATGTTGAAGTTGGATTATTTTCTTACCTTTTACCATGACAGGGTTTCCCCCTGTATCTAGGCAGTCTTTGTAGTTAAAATATTTTATTTTTTATTGCCCTGGAAATATGTAATCATTGTAGGTGAATAGGAAAATATAGAGAATTATGAATGAAAGAATTACTGTATATTCCCAGAACCCATAGATAAGTGCTATTAACATTTTGTGTATTTCCTTCCGGAATGCTTATTATACAAAGTCATGTATACTTTTCCTTTCAAAAATGGGATTTCCTTGCAATTGCTGTTTTGTAGCTGGCTTTTTCCACATCTACTATATCTCAAATTTCCCCAGGTGAATACATGTTTTTCTCCAATATTTTTCTTAATGGCCTTCGGTATTTCATGGTATGTCTAAGCAATGGCTTCACCGCAGTACCCATGACAGAATGGAGAGAGCGCTGTGCACCCAGCTGCAAATTTCATGTGTTGAGTCTTCACAGTCTTTCTGAGGGTGGCCAGTGAAATCACTCACAGCTGCTTACATACCCGCTCGACCCAAATTCAGACAAATGCGTAGGCTTTTGACATTATAAATCATACTGTGCTGAACTTCATGAGCTCATTGTTGTCTGGACCTGTCTTGGTTTGTTTCCCTTCTGCAAGATTCTTAGAAATGAAACTGTAGGATCGAAGGCTGCACACTTCAAATGTTCTGCATCATGCTGCTGGATTTCTTTTCAGGATGCTCTTACCATCTTTTGTTTCCTTGAGAATGACCCCTTCTGCCAGTCTCTCGGGAGCATTGCTATGAAGCGAAGAGCATAAGGCTGGAGGGCTATGAGTCTGAGGACAAACTGGGCAATGTAGTTCATGCTTAAAACCAAACCAAACAACCAAATCAAAGCAATAAGACTGAACCCCATTTGTGCTGGTTGGAATGTGCCCCCTAACTTCTACAAGCTGGAGTCATCTAGGATGAGGGAGATTCCGTTAAGGAATTTTCTCTATCCAATTGTGCTTTGTAGGCAAGTCGGTGAGGAATTTTCTCCATTGATGTTTGATGGAGGAGGCCTCAGTACCACCACTGCACCCAGGTTGGGCTGGTGGCCCTGGGTGCTATAAGAAAGCAGGCTGAGCAAAGTCATGGAGAATGAGCCAGTAAACAGCACTCCTCCCATCAGTTACTGCCTTGAGTTCCTGCTCTGACTTCTCTCCATGAGGGACTGTAAGCTGTAAGATTAAATAAACCCAATATTTTCCCGTGCTACCTGTCCATTAATCCATTAAGGTATTTAATGTCTTAAAAGTGGTTGGTGAAACTTCTTGCTACTGTGAGAATAATAACCATGGGCTTCAAACTTTCAGCAAAATTATTCCACACTTTGTTTCTTATTAGTTATTTTTCTTCTTAGCAATGTTTTCACTTTTATTGAGAAAAATCTATAGTGTTTTATTTTTGTGTTTCCAAATTTAAGCCTAGTGCTTGGAAAATTCGTTTATTATTGTTAATTTTAAAACTAAACTTTTACACGAAAAATCTTGTATACTGATTCTCCTCCTTACAGTATGTTATTTTTCCTTTACTTCATTACTCCATTTGAAATGCATTTTTGTAATATATAAAGATCTGATTTGATCACATATGTATGTGTCTGTGCAAGTGTGTATGCATCAAGAGGTCATCAGAAGAGGTCATCAGGTCTCCTGGAGCTGGAGTTATTGACAGGTGTGAGTCACCTGATATGGGTTCTGGAAGCTGAACTCTGGACCTTTGGAAGAGTAGAAAGTGTTCTTATCTTCTGAGCCATCTCTTGAGCCCATGATTTGATTTTTTGAAAGTTGTCAATAATTTGCCCCATGAACCAAATGTCCTGTTCCTTTATCATCCACATGAAGCGAACACGTTAATTTTCTCAAAAGTGTGCATTTTAGTCACGTTCTTTGTATGAAATCACCTGCAACTTCTTGAGTCACAGCTTACTGCTAGTAGCTCACAGGGTTGTGACCCTGATCTTGGAACATGTCTGGTGTCTGTGGTTTGCAGTTTTCTTGATCTTTCTTTGGGAGGTATACCTCCAAGGATACAGTGTTCATTTCTTCAAGCTGAGTTTTGCTCAGTCTTTGGAACACATTTTATAATAGTCTTACTGTCTCTAGATGGCTCTAGAAGGAAGATATTGGAATAGATAGCTTTTCCTACATCTTCCCAGGAACCCTAACATGCCTTTTCTCCTGTGTGTTGTCAAGCCCCCCACTCCCCATTACTTCATTCATCCCTCCAGTACCCTCTGCCTTCCTCACTTGGCCACCGACATCTTTGTCAAGAGAGTGGCTTTGGCTTCTCTTGTTTATTTCAAAAACCTGGAGCTCAGCTCTCTGCCCAGCTGAACCGCAGGTTCTGTAGTACCCTGAGGTGACTAGCAGTTGGTTTTGTACTATCTGTGTTATAGCCCTATGTCATCTTAGGGGTTCACCTGCACAATGGGCCCTTGGTACTGGCCCTTGTGTGTGTTCTGTGCCACACAGCCAGACATCAGTGCAGGTCACCAGACCTTGTGAGTACCTGGGAAGTTGACAGAGAATTCACAGAACACAGAGGTGTAGGAAGAAAAGACTCCAGGAAGCTGCCATTCTCCCTCTTTCTTGTCAAACTCTGCTTCCACTACGTGCTGCCCATCTCTACTGCTCAAAGCAAGCAGGAAGCCTTTTGTTTGGGGACATAATGGGAGGGAGAGGGAAAGAAGAAAAAGTCCAGAATCAGAAGGACTCACTAGACACAAGTGATCAGGGAATTCCTTGTGTGCTCTTGGTGGTGATGCTGCTTGTCATCTCAGGGTGAGTCACTGGCACCCTCCCTTGAAGCCCCTTAGATGCTTCTGCCTCCCCCTGTAACTCTCCCACATACCCTGCAGAGGCAGGAGTTTGTGAATCAAGGCCTTGCTCTTACTCACTCCCTACAGCTTACTCCTGAGCCTCAGAGTGGAGGCAGGAGACAAGAGAGCCCTTCCACAGGATGGGGTGTCCTCAAGGGAACCCTCAAGTAGCCAACGAGCATTTGGCCTCTCAAGCAATCTGCTGTGGCCCTGGGCTATCAAACTGGATGCACTAGGCCCCCTCTCGGCCCAGGCTTCAGAGAAGAATCTCTCTGTTTTCCTACTGTTTTGCAAATGCATGAAAATGAGCAAAAATTTTGGTCACCATGTGAGTCCTTTTATTACAACTGAAAACTAGGAAGGGGTGTTTTTAGTTCAAACAAATAGCATTGCAGGCACAATATGTTACACTAAGAAAGGCTAATTTCGCATTATTAAATATAATCAGAAACACGACGTGAGGCATGTCGTGTTGATGTGGAGTGCTAGGTATCACAACAGCCCTCAGCAGCCTGCCTCGTTTGCACGCTGCTTAAACTTTTTCCTTGATGAGTTTTTGCATGATAACCAGAATATTAAAACATATTAAAAGTGGTCTCACCCTTTCCAGCAAATGTGAGCCTGTGTTATTAGGAGGAAGCGCCTCTCAGCAAGAGCCCCAGGCTCTGCACCTGCAGCAGTCATGCAGAGGCCCTGAGACTGGAACTGAGCTATAGGCTGTTCTCTGCTTCCTGGTGTCAGTCTACTGCTTCACAGGGCTCAGCTACCAATTTGATCCATCAGTGAGCATGGTGAGCATGGTGTGTGGGGTTGGGGGAGGGTACCCTTCCCTTCTAATCCTTACTTCTTTGGTGGCAAAATTATCTGCCTGCTGTTGCCTGCCCACCCCACCTCCAGCTACGTTGCAAACATGCTTCCTTGCCCATCACAATACCACTGTGGAAGATTCTAGAAGGTTTCTAAGAAGAGTACAAAAAACAGGATTTTCCTATAGCTGTTTGCAGCTGGTTTCAGCCACATTTAATCCATTACAAATTTCGAAAGTGGAAATTTGCTGTTCTTACTTTCTGGATGTGGAGATGTATAACTGTTTTCTCTACAGCCAGGGTTTTGTAGATTTATTTATTACTGTGTGTATGTGTGCCTAAGTGAATATTTGTGCATCATGTGTATGTATCTTCTCCATAAAGTGGCTAGAAGAGGGCATTAGGTTACTTTCAACTAAAGTTACAGGTGGTTGTGAACCACGGTGTGGGGGCTGGAAATCAAAGCAGGTTCCCGTGCAAGAGTAAAAGTGCTGTTAAATGCTCAGCCGTCTCTCTAACCCCCAAACTAGGGTCCTTTAAATTGGGAAGGAGAACAAATAGAGATATGAGGTTTCTGCTCAGAAGAAAAGTCGGAGGATTGCCCGGTTCTTCTGCTACCCTTTGAACAACGAAAGGTGCTTCAGGCAGAACAGTGTGGAAACAAGGATGAGAGTCATCTAGACCACAAGGTGGTCCCAGAGTTGTTTCTGTGAGGTGTCACAGTTTACCTGGAAAGGTGAATGCATTCTTCATGGGAACCAGGGACCCTCCTAGCTTGACCTTCAGTTCTTCATGGCAGACTTTTCCTGGACAGGTCTGGGAGAATCAGATTAAATCTGTCGCAGAGTGCTGGACCCCTCTGCTGACTCCCAGAACATGAGATGTTGGTTGTCCACAGGTAGCACACGGGGCAGGAGGCCAGGAACTGGGCTCTCTGTGGAGTTGAAGGTAGTAAACCCCTCTGATGGACAATGGGAAGTGGGGACTTCAGTCACACAGTCATAAAGAATGAATCTCTCACAGTAGAAGGATTTGGGAAGGGATCCTGACCTCCAGAGAACGGTTCCCACTGCTAAATCTAGTTTATAGTTCACAAGACCTCAAACTCAGGCTCAGCTGGGCCATGCTGTATCCTTGACAGCAGAGAGTAAATATGTAGTCTCCAATTGAAGCTGAATTGGAAAACTATCACACATGGGAGGGAGTAGAATTCTCCACACCCAGAAGATAGCTCGGTGTATTTCTAGCAAGACTGTGCTGACGACCTTTAGTCCAAGTTGGAGAAAGGATGGACAGATCAAGTGTCCTACTGCTCAGCATCTGTGGCCTGACAAGTCTCCAGGGAAAGTAAACATGGTGGAAATCCAGGGGTGACTTAGTTCTGATGATTCCCACTGGAAAATCCTCCCCCGCCTTTTCTTTGAGTTTTATCATTTGTTTATTTATTATGAGATGAGGTCTCACTAGATCACCCTGGATGACCTCAAATGCACAGAGATCAGCCTGCCTCTGCCTTCCAGGTGCTGTGATTATAGGTGTGCACTACCATGTCTGGTCACAATCCTATTTCTAAACTCAATGGTCCCCATGGTAAATTTCAGTCCATCATGGCAGCATGCTCCTTACCCCATCCAGAACAGCTCCACCCTTTACAAGATAACTCAGCATCAGTAGTCTTTATTCCAGCCACAGCAGGGTCTCAGAATCCCCACACTTAATAATAACACCCAAGTTTTCAAACAAAGGCTGTATCGATGGCCTGCTTTCTTCAGCGTTGTAGCGTGTCAATAAATTGGTGAATATTTCAGTTTGTTAGATTTCCCCAAGCATTCTAGAGAAATCCTTAGACAATTTCCCATATAAACTCAGTTAATTGCTTTATATAGTAGAGCTATAGAAGTTGTTTAGATAGAGCATATGACAGACAGTCATAAAGTGTGGGGACGACATATTTGTCAATACAGTGATGTATAAGATAATTATTTTTATTATGTGAATTTCTGAGTTGGAGTCAAGACCATCTTAGTTGTACTAATGACTGGCAAGGCCTTAACTAGCTGTCAGAGAGCAAGGGGAGAGGCTCTGAATTATTTCCTCATTCTTCTCCATCCTTCCTTGTCCCTGGGATGTAAATCTCAGGGCACCATAAAATTGAATAAAAAAATGTAAGTTTAAATTATTTTTTATTTTAAGTCAGGTAGGAGCATAATAGAAAAAGACCATCAAAAACAATGAGAAGAAATGATTGTTAATTCCTACAGTACTTTGAAACAGAAGCCCAAGAGAATAAATGGAATAAAGATACTATTAAAATTTCCTCTTTTATTATATCTTCGCTGTCAGAGTAATTGTTGCTGTGTCCAATATATTCAAGGGACAATTTACTTGCTGTTTTCTATTAGTTTTTAACATTAACATATACAGAAATAAAATGAATAGCAGGCTTGCTTTGCTTAATTAAATGACTGACAAGGCATCATTGTTGGACTCTCTGCATAATATCTAAAACCTGGGCAAAGCAAAGTCGAGTAGCCCAAGCCATGCAAACTCCTTTTTTATTAAGTGAATATTGATGTAGTAGTGTAGATTATTTTCAGGTCACCAAATACAAAGGAGCACATAGCCCTTTCTCTTCAAGAATTATATATTAGTATTCAGAAAGAAAACAATCTACCATACCATTCCGACACAAGAGACCGGTTGGCAATGCCTCTTCCCTCTGAGAAGCCTTCACCTCCCAGATAGAGACAGACTCTCTGCAGGGTGGATTTTCCTAATGTTGGCTTACATGGGGCAGGAAGATGTGAAGAACTACCTGTAACTCACTGACTTACCCTAAAAATGGGGTTGGGTTTCCTTTTATGATTTTGAGTTGGTTAGGATATTGAGATGTTTTCAAGGATGGATTCAAATGAACAACTGTGTTGACTACTTGTGGTAAATGCTATTCAAAATCAAATTCTAGTTGTGGCTTTGTTCTGAAGGCAGCCACATGCCAGATACTGTGCTGTTCTCTCTACTCTGCTCAAGTTTGGCCTGTCTGGTGTGGTTCCCATATGCACGTGAGTGTGTGTGTGTGTGTGTGTGTGTGTGTGTGTACTTGTGTGTGAACATGCCACATGTATAATAATCTAATAAAGAGCATTGATAATTCAAGTTGCCTCCCTTTTATAGCTGAGGTGTGAAGCTGGCAATGGAGTTGATGTACTGAGAGTCATCAAAGGATCCTGTGAGAATTCAGTGGCCTATTTACTGCATCCACTGAGGACAGAATGGGATGACAATTGCACCTCTTGCATGAGCTAAATATTCCATCCTATTTTCCATTTCCTTCTTTCCTTCCTTATTCATGTGCATGGATGTGTGTCCATGCACAACGTGAGTATAGAGATCAGAGGACAACTCGCAGGAGTAGATTCTCTTCTTTCACCATGTGTGACCTGGAACACAGGTCTTCAGGCTTGGCAGTAAGCATCTTTACCCACTGAAAGCCATCTCTTGGGGTGTGGGAGGTCAACATTCTAAATTAGTTATAGGGTTCTGTTATCCACTATGCTGTGACAAACCCTGCCATCTCAAGCTGTCCTTTGAAAACAAACTGCATCCCAGGAAGTTTAATTGGTGATCTGGGACCTACATGACTGTGTTACAAGGCTGCAAAGGGGCAGTTGCAAGGTCAGATATACAACTTCTCCTGCATCCATGGCTACACGGGGATACATAGGTAAACTTCCATAGGGTAGGACTATGTATGTCAGGGCTAGTTTGCAGATGTTTGCCACACCCATTTGCTAGTGTGTGTAGCCTTTCTGGCTCTTCCCCCATTGTCTCACTTAGAATCTAAAGAGTCTACCCAAATACAAAGTATGTTATAGGTAAAGGGACCCATGTGTGGCATATGAATTGATCGAGTGTAGCCCTTCCTCCTATGGTTAGTGGTTAGTGGCATTTGGGGTAGTAAGGCTCGACTTGAATGGTGAGAGATATCATTTTTCATGGTCCTACACATGAGAGATTTCTGAAGAGCAGCCAATGGGTTGTAAATGCCTGTGCCTATTCAGACCCCACATCTGTCTCTCAGATGCTAGCTATATCAATGGGTTTTCTGCACCAGCCCTGATTTCTCCCTGGGTTGTGAAGCTGGTGGTGCTGGGCAGCTCTTACTGACGCAGACGCTGACGGGTTTACAGTGAAGGTATATTGTGTCACCAACAGCACTCAGGCTCCTCCAAAGAGCATTGTGGCCTCTGAGATACAGTAATTCACGTTTCCAATATTGCTAATAAAATTTAACAAATGGAAAACCAAAATGTCAAACAAGTAATAATACCGAAGGTGTTTCTCTTAGGCCGAGTAAAGAAAACCACAGTGACTTTAATTGGTTAGAATAATGAAAGAGAAGAAAGAAAGAAGTACCATGAGTTACAGCAACTCAAATACAGGAACAGTTTGTATAATTTTACTAAAATAGGTTGTGTCTGCCCAGGAGTGGAGGGGTTTGGCTTGGGGAGATAGTTGGGAGCTGTAAGTAGATGAATAGGATCCTAAACTACTCAAAAGAGAGACAGATGCCTGAGATGGCAAACCCAGGCACCTGCTGTTGTGTTGAGGTCACTGCACCATATTTCATTCAGTTCAAATTGGGAGAGAAGAAGGTGGATATTTACAGAGTACAAGGCATTGCAAGGAGTTAGGGTAGTACGAAGCCAATCATATCCAGCAGGTGAAATCCTAACATTTATCCCTGCAGTCAGGAGACCAGACAGAAATCTTCCACATGAAGAACTTTAAAGAACCCTATTCCAGACAGAAGTCACTGCCCTTTCCACCTCAGGCAGCTGTGTGCTCTGGAACCCAGGCCCAGATTTCTGGATGATTTTCCTGCCTTGCTGCAGTGGAGACCTGGGAGGATGTGTGGATGTGCGGATTATGGTTTGGGTGACCTGGCTTCATAATCCTTTGTACTGTTTGTCCCAGCTGGATTTGCTGCTGCCGGCATATCTCAACTGGTGACTTTCCTTAAAGCTCTGTACTCTGTGGAGTGTCACCAATCACCTAGAAGAAAACCTGGCGTTTTAAAAGAGGAAATATTCGGACTGTGTGAATGTAATGTTAAAAGAATGGCAGTGGCTTGGAGCACACACTGGTCCCCCGGTCTTGGAATCTGAGGAGGTCTAATGGAGCTGCAGCAGAGGAAGGTGGGGAGGGGCTTGGCCACTGCTAGATGATCCCTGAAGACCCCTGTTCTGGAAAGCAGAAATGGTACAGACAGACAGATGTTGGCGCCGATGATTCCAGAGTGTATGATATTTGAGTGAGAGGCTTCAGATCCCTCCTCCTTACTCTGAATTCTGTGTAGTCCATCACTATGGCAGGACATATTTGGAACTCTGTAGCTTTTCAGTTTCTTGTTATTGGTGGTTTATTTTTGTAGTTGTTGTTTTGTAGTCCATTTAAGGATTGAGCTTGTATGAGAGATCCCAGCTTTTTCTTGTCCCTTTCTTGTATTTGCAATGCTTCAGACAAACATCCACACACAAATGAAACAGGAGAATATGTCCAAATACCTTGTTGTCTCCATCTTTCATGCAGAGTCTATCACATTAAGAAAGGTTAATTCCGTATTAAATAGAATCAGAAGTACAATGCACGGCTCGTCATGCTGACACAGGGTGGCAGCTATGCTAAAGCTCCCAGCAGGAAGGCTTGTTATATTTTTTTATATTTTTAGTAGATGTCTACTTCGAATTGATCAAGCCTTTGCTTCAGAAACACATATGCAACCCCTCCACACACCCCATAAACCAGACTCTCCGAAAACAGTAACGAAGCTTATCAGTCACTCGCCTGGAGTTTGCTTCAGAAAAAAACCCCAGCTAGCGTGCTGCTGGAGCTCTTAAAACATAGATCTTTTTGTTGTGTTGATAATTCACTACCAGCTTGAGATTGATGGCTATGTGAAGTCCATAAAAGATGTTACCACTATATTTTGTTCTTATGATTTATTTTATCATGTTGTCAAGGTTTGCAGAAAACAAGAAACAAATCAATGAACGTCATGCTTAAATATTAAAGAAGGCTGGAACAGACATTTTTATTCAGATGCCTTGTTCAATCTTGGGGCTCAGAAAAGAGAAGTGGCAACCAAGCTTTTATTTGAATTACTTTTGGGGAAATTAATTTAGGGGGCCCGTTGAATTGCAAATGGCAAAGGTAGGCAACCTTATTTGTTTAAATAGGGATGGATGGAGCGCTCGGAAAAAGCATTTGGTTAGAACCGGGGAGTGAGTGGATTTTAAAGCATCAGGAACTTAGGATGGGGTGAGCTTAATAAGTTCAAGCCTGCAGCATGCACAGAAAAGTATTTGGAAAGAAAAGAGGTTATGACTTGGCTTCAGACTAGGGAGGGGCACAGTGCACTTTGCTTTTAAAGGAGACCATTTTCTTCATCTTTATGTGATATCAACATCACCATCTCTTCTTGGGACAGACATTGACCTTGGCCCACACATCATCAGATAATGAGCAGAAGAGACCAGCTGAGTCCTGCCTCCTTTCTCTGAATTTGGCTTCCGGAAGCAGATCTACCAGTTGCCTTGGTTCTAAACCAAGGCAAAGACTTGGAGAATGTGTGTTGTGGGACACTCTCAATCCTGGTATTTTCTTCCTTTCTGAAATAAGATGAATGCAGCCAAACCTGGCATGCAGGGGGGTGGGGTGGGGAAGGGGAGTCGAGGAGTCCTGTATGAAACTCGAATGCTTGGGCTGTGAAGAAAGCTCAGTGGGTAAAATGACTGATGAGCAAGCATAAGTATCTGAGCTTATCCCCCAAAACCTGTATAAAAAGCCAATTACTGTGGTGCCTGTAACCCCAGGACAGGGGACAAAGAGAGGAGATGGAAGAATTCCTGGGGTTTGCTGACCAGATCTGATGAGACCTGGGTTTACTGAGAGGCCTGTCTCAAAATATAAAGTGGAGAGCAACCCAGGAAGACATTCCAGATGGACCTTAGGTTTCCACACACATGTGCACCCATGTGCAGACACACAAGCCCACACATACTAAAGATACTAGGTCCTCCTGTCAGACTCCAGAATTTGCATAATACAGCCCACTGTCTTTCTCAAAACTCAAGTCTGTACCCTTTTGGTCCTCTGTGTCTTCAGATTATCAAAGAAAAAGTAATTAGGCTCAGCATTGTTCTGTTGTTAAGTGTATTTTATTGTATTTTATTATAGTCTTGTTTTGTGAAAATTGGTAATCAACACAGGGTATATACAGAGATTCCAAATTAACATGAATATTCAATTAACCACAGACCCTGCTCTTTGACCATTCTGAATAAACTCCAGTTTATCTGAATTTGGAAAACAGATAAATTAGGAGGCGATCATTTGCATTACAATAAGATTCTTCATTCCAAGGGGTGATTCCTTGTGGGATTCTTTTAAATAGAAAGCTCTCCAAGTACTTTGAAAAATATAATTTGATTTTTAAAAATTCTCGCCTCATGTAATTTCTCAGGAACATGCTATTGTGTGAAGTGAGAGGGATATCTATTTAATTTGGTAATGAGGTACCTTAATTGCAAATATTTTGAACTTAAAAAAATTCCAGTGTAGTAGACTGAAATTCATGCTCAGACCTCAAGCTGTTGTTCCCACCAGGATATCGCCTTCCATCTTGGTTGGCTGGAATCCAGGTTCCAACCCTCTTGATGTTTCTGTCAACCCAGTCTTCATTCTTCCTGCAGCTGCATAGAAGGCAGCCAGTCACCTGAGGTACAGTGCAGGGCCAGGTTTGTGCCTCTCTTTTGGTGTCCAGGGACTGGGAGGGGCATGTAAGGGCAGAGTGTGCAGCTCCAGGGAAGACACCTGGTGCCTCAGGAATCAGTCAGTTGTGATGATTTGGCACAGAAGTTGTGAGTAAATGAGAGGGGACTCTTAGACTCCCACAAATCCCTGTTTGTTCTACTTAGCTGGCTTTGTGCTCTCTCTGTCTCTTTCTCTGTCTCTATCTAACTCTCTCTCTTTCTCCTTCACTCCTGCCCTCCCTGCCATTACATCCCTCACCTCCTGACCCCCTCTGTGTGTGTGTGTGTGTGTGTGTGTGTGTGTGTGTGTGTGTGTGTGTGTCTAAATACAGCTGTTGGGGGATATGCCCCTTGCAAGGTGCAGAGACTCTGGGGAGCAGGCTTCTTATGCCTGGGACTTGTCTTAGGTACTCAAGCACATATTTAGAGCTTTGGGCATATGGATGAATAGGTCTATGGTGTTGTGAGGAATGCCTGGGTCTGTAGAACCTTCATGAGTACAGATGCTGGCTACACTGATGAGGGTCTCAAAGCACACAGCAGGATATCACTGCTACCACCATTGCCATTTTTTTGTGGCTGTTGTTATCTTGACCCCTGTCTCCCTTGTCGTCCAAGACTCTTGTGGTCCAAGAGTTTAGAACAGCATTAGGTGACCTCCCAGTGGTTGCCCACAGACTAGGGGTTGCCCTTCTTGGGGACAAAGAAGAAGTATTTTCACTTCTTCTGGAGTGACATAGTGCAGGGGCCATGTGTTGAGTGCTTTTAGTTGATATGCTTTGGAGACAGCTCCATGCCTCACTGCTGCTGGCTTTCATCCTTACCTTTCCAGCAGCACCCTCTACACCTCTGGACTGCTTCTTCTCTGGAGGCCCCTTGTCCTGCTTGACATGGTCTATAAATGATCAGTCAGTTCTGGAGTTCATAGCAGAGCCATGACACCCACAGTAATGCCTTTGTCAATGGAAGAGACTTACAAGCAGGACAGCAGTCAGTGGTATAAGTCCACTAGCTCTCTCTGCCTGCAATACTACATGAGTATGCCACAAGGCCTTCTAGGCTTGAGGATTAACCCGGGAGGAATTTGAGCCCTGATGAAATTAAGACCTTTAATTTGAGCAGATGACATTCCCGAACTGTTGCCTTTGAACCCATCTAGGTGAGAATGTCACCATCGCTATGATCAAATGATTGTAATTCCTTTGAAGAAAGAGCCCTCTTCTCCTCACATTCTCTTAGTTCTTGGGTGGTTATTGCAAGCCAACTTCTGAGGGCTTGAAGAAGGACCTTTCTTCTGTCCAGCCACAGAGAAATAGTCATGGGTCACTCTGGCCAGACAAGAATCCTGAGCCAAATATTGTAATTTTACAAGACCTTGTGTCCTGCAGTGTTTGTCTAGACAGAAGCAACAGCCACATACCTGTGGTCACACACACACAAAAACCTGTGTATGACACACTCCTGTTACAAATGTATGTGCCAGGAAATGCATGTAAGCATGGTGTGTTATGCCTGTATACACAAACCTACATACTCAGCCACATGTAGGTACATGAAACCATGTAAATGTACATATACCTGCACATGTATATTCATGCATACACAAACATGCACCTAATAGCCATGCATACACTCACAAAATTATTCATGTACATGTATGTCCAGCAGGTATACACACATCTACACATGAACTTCAGTCTCATTCATACCTCACAAACGCATATCCAATTAGCACTGCCCTATCAAGGTGCAGCCTGCTCTCCCGACGAGAGTCATGCTCCGGCAGAACGTGAGCCAGAGAACCAAGGAAACAAGTAACCTACTAGGAACTCAGATGGGGCCACATATAGAAGAGCCCTTCTGCCCATCCCATGCAGGGTTGTATAGACTCTAGGAGCCAGAAAGAGCTCAAGGAGGCCACATCAGCTGTCTACATGGGTGAGTCTTCTTTCTGGAGTGGATGGATTCCTGTCCAGATAACATGCCAATAATTTGACACATTTTGTTGTTCCCTGGAATAATCTGAGCAGCCACTGAGCTGCTCTTCTGTGAGGCCTTAGCTGTGGAAGTGAATAGCAATGTCTTCCCTTGCAGAGTTGGTCACTTCACAGAGTAAACACCAGAGTTGACTGACTGAAACTAGAAGGTCTGTGGAGAGAAACGAGGACACCACCCTCAAGGTCATCCAGGGGATATCGGGTTTTGAAAACCATGAGCCTAACTTTCTGTTGTATCGAGCCACTTGTGTGTGTGTGTGTGTGTGTGTGTGTGTGTGTGTGTGTGTGTGTGTGTGTGTGTGTGTGTGTTAATTCACCCTAGTAGCCTCAGAAGGGTAATATACCATCTACTCTTTGTTCTTGGCTGGTTTGATGTTCCCTTTCTTACTGCCTCTGTTGGAGATATTTTTGTGACAGGAAAAGTCACAAGAGAAGTCTTATTTCTTCCTTGATGCTGAGGGATAACACTGTTTCTCCATCACCCCAGTGTACCCATTGAGTGACTTCTAGAGCAGGAAGGGCAGGGCCTGTCTCCAACATGACTCCTTCCTCATTACTATAAAATGTCTAGGAGGTGGAAAGAACACCAGAAGTATTTTCTGCATTAGTAAATTTCAACCAAACCACCTTGGGATAGCCTGAAAAAGCAATGGGGTGGTGAGCAGAGTCACTCAGACTGACTGTGGTTTGAATCTACCATTCATTGTCCCTCTGAGAAGGGAAGAATTCAAATCAACCATTTTAATCAACATGTGTTCAGTCACTGCCCAAGGACTGACATGGTCAATAAGTGGTCAGTGATGAACATGAGCGGTTGCTCTCTGCTCAGGTTGCTGGACCTTCACACTTCATATGAAGTGAAATATCCACTGAGACAGCACTAAGAGGTGGGAGTTATAAGAGATAATGGGTCATGAGACATCTACCCTCAAGAATAATTAACATTATTATCTGGGTTTAAGCTAAGTGCCTGAGGAATGGGCACCTGAGAAAAGTGGGAAGACCACTTTCTGCTCTCTCACACGTCGCCCTTGCCTTTTGTACACATTAAGACTCAACACAAGGACAGGAGGGTAATTGTTCACCCGAATGGTTGACCAGCTTGACTTGACGCATCCGACTGGTTCAGTGGATGTCCCCTTCCTCAGTCATCACTCTCTGTGCAACCCTCCTGAACTGTGCACTTGGGAGGATGGGCTCCCCCCCAAAGATAAAGGAGATGGAGGAGGACCATTTCTGAGTCAAAGGCACATGAGTAGCCATGTTTCCTTGCTGTTGATAGGACGCCAAAGGAGCTTTCAAGGTCCCTTTGTCGGAGCATGTAAGTAGGGCTTCTCAGACTCCAGATGCATTTAAATGAGGTGCTGCATGTGGCAAGCTGCCTTCCCTGAAAAACAAAACTGAGCACCGAGTGTCTTACCAGACACTTGCAGCATGCATGCTCTTGCACTTCTCAGCCTCCAGACCCTGATCCAAACAAACTTCCATTGTTTGTCACTCACAGACTGAGCTATTTGGTCACAGCAACGAGGAATGGGTGAATCGCCTTTCCCCCTCAAGAACCTCAGAGCTCAAGAGCAGAGGCTGACCTGCAAGCTACAATGCTTTAATGCTATGTTAACAACAGTCATTGGCTGTGTTCCTAAGCAGTCACTGTGTGAATTCCTGCACGCTGGTGACAAGGGTTGCCAGAGTCGGCAAATAACAACACTGGATGCCAAGTTATACTCAAAATCCAGATACATGACAAATGTTGTTTGCTGGTGTAAGTATGCCCCCAAGCAATATTTGGGACACACTTAAACCAAAAAGCTATCTATCTTGTAACTGCAAATCTATTTTTAACCAGGCACCCTTTTAGTGCTCCAAAACCCTGAATCAGCCATCACAGCAGATCCAGGGAGGAGGTAGTAACCACCATTTCATGTTACAGATAAGAAAACAGAGTATGAAGTGGCCTCAGTCATCTCCTTTTTGCATGGCTTTAGTAACCATGTAGGCACATGGATGTTCCGTGTACTTAAATTCAGCTGGGTCCTAGGCTCAGCAGGCAGGTGGGAGTTCTCCAGAGTGACTCTGCTTTCTTTTGGTGCCTTTGGATAGAAATGGAGAAAGAGCTTCTGCAGCAGGTGGCTGGGGTTATACGAAGAACTTGGCAGCTGTAGAACCTGGGATCTGTGAACTGAAAGAGACCCGAGAAAATGTCAGATCTAGAGCTTTTGGTGTGTACCCTAGAGATCCTTAGAGCAGCCCATTGGCCAAGTGATTTGGTACCATGGTGGCCACTACAGGTGATCTTGGTGATCTCTGTTGACTACACCAGGAGCTTTCCACCATCATCCACACACTGTACTAAATGTCTAACTTCCACTATTCTTTGCACTGTCTCAGCGGATTCTAGCAGCCTATGGAGAAGTGCCCACATCAGATGAGACAAAGTCCTTGCCTTGATGTGTATTGTGCCCCACACAGCAGCACAAATCATCTGTTGGTACCCCCCTCACCTGTTCTCTTTCCTGAAGAGCCTGGCTGATCTGTGTGTGCTCTTAATGAACGTCTCTGGTCTGTGCTGTGTGTACCAAGATTCGCTGTTAATGGTCACCCATTTGCTTCCTTCTCTACTGACACCATGTTGGAAAGAGGTGGTATGGTTTTCTGAGTTCTCCCTGCCTCCCACTTGGTAGGTCACCTGGCTGAGCTAATTCCCACACATCTGGCCATGTCCAGCCTGAAGAGTTGGGCTGGATGCTGAGTATCAACTGTACCCTTGTGTTAGAGAATAGCTACTATCTTCACAGGACTGCAGTGCTCCTCCCCCTGAGACTGTCAAAGCAAGAATACAGGGGAGAGGAGCATGGCCTCGGGCAAACACATCTCCTGATTCCTGGGGAGTCCAACCCTAGGGCATTTGATCCATGTGTCTGGTTTCAAATTGGAAGGGCTTTAGAGAGGGCAGAGTGGGGGCAAGGGGGCCAGACTGGGTGGGGACCAAATGAAGGGACAGAAATCGATTGGTCTCACAAGAGAAGGTTAATTCTTTCTGACTAAGAATCGTGACTGCTAAGAGGTCTCACAAATAAGCCTGTAGCAGCTTTGACCACCAGGGCTGATAGGGAAGCAGCCTAGAGCAACTGTGCATACTGCTCAGTGCTGTGCAGGAAGTGGACAGGGGCCCCCATTCTCGGGGGGAGGGGGGGCGGGGAGGTCCTGGTCAACACAGATAGATTGCTTTTGGAGGCCTTTCTCACAAGGGAAGAAACCAACTGTAGACCCATCAATGTCATCCCGAAAAAGGTAATATATGGGTCCACGGCCACAGAGACATCCTCACGGTGACCCTGCCACACCTATGTTCCTTGATTCTCTTTTTGCTTCCTCCTGGGGAGAGGCTACTAGCTCTTGTAGGATGAGTTCTACAAGAGCAATGACTGAGCTCTTCCGTGAAGCTTGTGTGGATGCCACCTATCAGGAATATCCACTTTTCATCAACCTCCTTCTCACTAGTAGTTACTACCAGAGGGTTCTGGGACCCACTAGGACACAGGGTGGGACAGCCTGAGGTCAGAGAGGAGGCAGAGATGTCCTTTCTTTTTTGATTCTAGTCCATCTTTTAGCTCTCCCCCAACACCATGTGGCTGACCAGCCATTGCTAGGGTTGGTGAGGAAGCTCTGGGAGAGGCTGGCTTCCAGACACAGATAATGTTTTCCCACAGAGATGAATCAGCAATTTCAGCTTTTTAGACTGATTTTTATGAGTAATTCACAAGTTTTATACACACAGGAGTTTTAGAATCACAAACTGAGAAAAGACAAGTATATTGCTGATCTTTCCATGGTTGCAACAAAAGACCTGAAACAATCAACTTTAGAAGGAAGGACTTTTTTTTTTTTTGCTGTTCCTTTTTTTGCATATGGTTTTGGAGCTCATAACCCATAGCCTTGAGGCCCCTTGCTTTTGAGGTCATGGCAAGGCAACTTGTGGTGTCCATGAGTGGTGGTGCACAGCCACTTAGCAAAGAGAGGAAAGGTGAACAAAAATGAACACTTATACCCTCTCTCTGGGTCATGCGACCAGTGAGTATAGGAGCTGCTCCCACCAAGCTCCACCTCTTCAAGGTCAGACCACCTCCCAGTAGTGGTCAAATGGAAAGACCCATAGCAACCTTGTTTGGATGTCACCCCAAAGTATTGTGGGTCAGGGGGCCATAACTGAGGTAACCCATGCATAATACAGTCTAGACTTAAGTAGCAAGATGGCAGAGTGTAGGGAGTGTTGTGTTCCCATCTAGACAAATGACTGTAACTCATGGTGTCTCAATGTAGTTCTGAGAACTGCAGAGATTGATTTAGCTCACATACTAAAAAGGGTCGAGCTCAGAACAGGATCATCAGGTAGCTGCTGACATCCCAATGTCCGGTTTATGTCCTACAAGAAACCATTGGTGATAGTGGTCAGGCTTTGCCTTTACCTATCTTGTGAGGAGCTGGTCTCTTTAAACCCAGAACCTCCCATTTCTGGAGGCACCAAGCAGTGGTGAATAGCAGCCTCATGCTTGGAAAGGAGGCACAGTTGGGTACATCCACCCTGCAGCAAAGAGCCAGGACTCAGGGCCAGATGGCCTGTTTGTTTCACCCCTTTGCCAGCTGTGTGACCTCAGGCAAGCCACACACTCTCTGAGCCTTGATCCTCATTTTGAAATGATAGCTGTAATAATCACTTTCTCCTGGGTTGTTATGGGGTTGCGGCAGCCTCAGAATGTCCTTTCCACATGGCACCTACCAGACGGCATTTCAACAAATCAGCTGTTACTGGTGTTTGCTGGGCCTGAGGGTGGGGGGGATAGATGAGTGGGAAGAACACAGGGCATCTTTAGCATGACTAAACTGTCCTGTATCTCACTCTAACTAGTTACAGCACATAGGATATGGGAGCTTGAAGTTCAGTGGTGATAGCTGTCAACTGTAGCAAAAGAAGGCCCCACACCAGGGCAAAGTGTTAGCATGAGGGGCCTGTGTGGGTCTGCTGTGGTGCAGGAGAAGAAACGGGTACTCTGCTCCATTCCTAGAAACATAAGCATCCATGATGTGCTATAATAAAGAGTAGCTGGTTATGCATATACCATGCTTCTTTCATGGGCCTGGGGCTCCCCTGCATCCTTTGAAGGTCTGCCTGGTGGTCACTCTCCTCACTTCCCATTACTCTCCAGCTCTTTCCCTCCTGCTTGTAAAGCCAGTTTTCTGTGGCAGTTTCTCTGAAGCCACTGCAGGCCAGCCTTCCTTTGATTCCAAGAGTCCTGAGCTGGACCATTAGTGAGGCCTTTGGGCCTCACTGGTACTCTTCCAACTCCCTCCTTGTCCCACCTCAGAGTCTGTCTCCTCTCTAAAGAGGAAACACTGCATACCGGCTTATCTCCCCTCCCTGACAGCATGGGCTCTGGTGCCGAGGGGTCTGTCTCCTTGCTCAGATCTGCTCCATGAGTCATCAGCACTTCACTCCGGATGCCAACTTGGAAAACTTCACAAGGGCCAAAGAGCAGAAGGAAGTCAGGAAGATGAGGCTTTCCAAGGCGAGGACTCCGGAGACCATGGTCGCTGTAGCAGGTGCTTGAATCAAGCTACACCCAGCCCATGCTCCATGCATTCTCACCCGGCAAAGTTGCACAACCCCTCAGCTTTCAAGGACAGCTTGCTCTGTGCGATCTTTTCTCATGTTTTCTGAGCTCTGAAGGATAGGCACAAGTTCAACTTTAGAAAGTTTACGGAATCCCAGAAAGGTGTTTATTGCCCTCATTAATACAAAACAGGCAAGAGATGGTCCCCTAAAGCCACTTTAGAGGTTTGTCTCTGGATATCTTGGGCAAATGTATTATATGTGCACATGTGTACTTGTATATACATGCATGTGTACACATATATCCATATGTGTGCCTATGGTTTTGGTCCGACATTTATTTGTAAGTTTGCTTTCCTGCTGATGAAGTTGCTGAGCCCTAATGTGGAAGCACCAACTGAAAATGACTCATGAGAACCACCCTGGGTGGACTCCACTGTGATGGGCCCACCCCTTTGCCCCAGTCGCAGGACTCTTTGATTGGTTTCAATCAACTATATATTTGGTGCTAGATGGTCAGATTGCTATTAGGTAGACAATAGGACAGTTTTGTCATAATTACAGGGGGAAACAAAGTTAGCATCTGTTGAGAGACCAGCTCCTGCTGGTTCCTACCAGCTCAGGCTGTGTACCAAGACATACTATAGGATTGGATCCACACTTGGAGAGTTCTGCAGCATTGATGACGCCAACATGACAAGCCGTCACTTTGTCGTATGCTCCCTGACATGACTAAACCTTAATGGTCCGGTGACTCCCATGACTCCCGGACAGTTGGGTTATGGACCAGGGTGAGTGGCAGCTGCTGTAATTACTGGAGAGAGAGGACCAAAGCAAACAGAACTTTACTCTCATTTTATATATTCCCAGCAGGCGCCTATGCGACATCATTAGCACCACAGAAACGACTTCGTAGTTAGCTCAAAATGAACGCTGCATCACCCTTACGTGGGTCAGCACCACCCACCTCCCAGGCAGCCTTCTGAGTGATACCCACCCAGGCAAGCCAGAGGGAGTTACCCATCTAGAGGAGAGGCAACCGACCAGTAAACAGCTGGCTTCCCAAGCAGTCAAAGTTGACCTATTGACTCAATTGTTCATTGATTTTAATGGACTGCAACTTCATACGAACTGCTACTTTGTGGACATGAGCAGATACAAAGCAGTAGGCAATGCTTGTCAGGGCTGGGTAGAAGGTTATACTGTCTAAAGGAGGTGTGAGAGTTGAACATTTTTATTATTACAACCACTGCTACAATTGTTGTTAAAGAATTTGTGGGACTGGCTCAAACCCCACATGAGTGTACACACAGGCACACATGCACACACACATGCACAGGAGTTGGAGGTGACTCTTGCTGGCTTTCCTGGGAATGTACTGAGAATCCAGGTATTGAAGCTTCTTGGGGTCTACCAGCCTTTCCCCACTTCCTTATCAATCATTTCCATTGACACTTTAGCATCTCATACCCTAAGTGAAGACTCATAGACGTACCTCAAGAGCAGGATAGTTCTCTGACAAGAATGTCCCAGAAGCGAGTCACCAAGCAAAGCACCAGCCAAGAGGGCCCAAGGACTCAATGCAGGCGTTAATTTTTCTCAGGTTCTCCTGTCTGCAATTTCTAAGATTCGTCATCATGCCTCCCTTGGACCCAAAATGATTGCAGAAAAAGTCCTAGTGGCAACTTCCCATCCCACTCAATGAGAACCTGGAGCCTAGGCCTTTCCAAGGAGGGAGATAGCAAGGCTTCGCTTTCCCTGGGTCCAGAATGGAGAAAAGTAAACAAGGCCTGGTGCCCAAAGGCGCAATCCCCTCAAAGAGAATTCCCGGCGGCAGAGAGTGGTCATCAAAACCACGGAAACGGGAACAATGAGCTGGGGGCAGACTCAGAAATTTATAGACTTTGGCCTCTGCTGCTACATATCCTGGAAGGGAAGAAAAAAGTGTTAAGAAAACAACCAGTGGTGGTGGATGTGAGCACTCCGGCTCTGGCCGGCTGACACATCGACCCTCTGCTCGACCTCCGCAATCTGTTTCCACAGGTAATTCCATGGCTCCCAGCCAACTCTGAAAGCCTTCCTGTTTGGCAGCTGAGAGAGAGGAAATGCCCCCAGCACAGGGCAGCCGGGGCTCCACACCCCGGCCCGTCAGCGTGCTTGAACCTGGGTAATTTATACTCTGTTTCATCGCCTCGTCCTACACACATGATGAAATTTATTTCTACTGATAACCGGAATTTTAGCCGTGCGGTGCTGAAGTCGGTGTGATGAGCTGCTCCGTTTCTGTTGTTGTTGGAATGTGTGCCGGGCTGGACTGTGAAACTGATGAATGACTGCCTTGGCAGATTCATAATCCAGGGTTTGGTGCAGCTGTGGACGAAACTAATAGCTAGCAGGGACCACTGAGGTCCCCAAGCTAATACCTGTCTCCTCCATCACAAATTGATGGCATTAAACAAAAAAGTTGACTCTTTTCACATCCTGCCAATCTAATTTTGGTGCCCCTGCAGCCATCCCAGCTTCTCGAGGCACAGAGGGCG